>NW_009648255.1:391735-394157 GCF_000708025.1 Charadrius vociferus
GAGAAACTCTCTGTGCTGTAGTGCTGAGCCTACTACACTGCTGCTCCTCGCTCCCAGGAAAATGCCTTGTTCCCTTATGTTTTTCTAATCTCTTTTTTTCTTTTCTTGTCTGTTGAGACGGATGAGAACACGTGTTACCAACCTGCTGCTGGCAGTTACCGATATAGACAGGGTGGCTCTGCCGCTGTTCAGAGATGCTTCTTAACCTTTTCTCTCCTTTTTTTTTGCCTTTCTGGAGTGCTGACCAGGTTCGAGGTTGTGCATTTCATGTCAGCAGTGGCCCTGGAGCTTTTTTCCAGAGATATTTCTTCCCTTCCCCTTGCCTGTGCTCCTCTTCACACCTTTCCTACTTTGAGAAAAGCATCACTGTTGGTTAGTGGATTCCTCTTTAGTGGGGAATATCACTTTGATCTGTATTACTTGAAACGGCGCAAAGTTTGCTCCAAAGCATGTCCTGCAGCGAAAGGGCGCTGAGACTGCTGATCACGGCTGCCACAGCCTGAATCTCCCACCCTCCACGGTGCTCTGCTCCTCACGGCTTCCCTGCCCTGCGGTGTGCCTCCAGCAGCAGCAGCCGGGGAGGGAAGGGACGCACAAAGGACGGTTTGGTGCCGGGGGTCCCTGCAGCACAGGCAGCTCCCCATGGGCTGCAGCTTTCTCCTCCAGGTCTTTGGTGCAAACCTGCCCAGGAGCCGCTGTTGAAGGAGTGTCCCAGGACAGCACCGGGGAAGGTGGGGGAACAACGCGGACCCCTGTGCTGTCTGGGAAGGGAGATGGCTCCGGGACCGCTCTAACAGCTGTTCTTCCTCTGAATTCACCTCTTTTCCTTGCTGTCCCCACCCCAGTGGAGAGCAGAAAGGGCTCAGGGCAAACAGAAGGGGATGTTCCTGGTGCTGCCGGCACTCTCGAGGATGGCAGGGGAGGGCGGCGTGCGTGTGAGTTCACATCGCCGCTGTGCCTGAGTTCACGGAGCGGCAGAGCTGGAGGAAACGAAACATGTTCTGCCCGGAGCAGGTTCCTTCTGAGGAGAGCTGGAGGAAGCGGGGGGTGGTCAGGCCCAGGGCCAGAGCAGTCCAGCAGCGATGGGCAGAGCCGGAGCGAAGCACCCCACGCCTGGCGGCAGCCCCGGTGCCTTCCCCGAGTGCACCTCAGCGGCTCTGTCGCGTCGGAGAGGAGGTGGCCAGCCAGGCCCCGTCCCGGCAGAAGGAGAGCGCCTCGAGGTGGTCCCATGGACTTGCGTGCAGATTGATTGACTGAGGCAAACCAGTGCTCCTGAAGGTCACATTAGTGGAAAATACCAATTTTCCCGTTAGCCCAGGTTTCAAGTCATGTAGAGATCAGCTGTTCAGAACTAACACTGGCTTACAATGAGAAGTATATGACTCTCTTATTTATGTGGTGCCGAGTTTTACCACCCTTCCTACCGCATGAGCTGTTTCCCTGGCTGTACCACTGGCTGCGAGCACGGCAGAGTGTTGGGCTGATGGAGAATGAAGGTACTCAGCAAGTATTGCTCCTGTCATCATCTGGCAATTGCGCTGTTGTGATTTGCATCTGTCATCCACAAAACCTTTGCTTTCTTTTTCAAATGTACCTTCATAATCTTAAACAAGCACAGCTGCGACTGAAATTCTAGGAAAAATTGCACTACAAATGTTACCCCTTTCCTTCTTTTCTACTACCTCCACTTGATTTATCATTTTCTTTCCATTTTAGGCTTGCTGCTTTCTGGTTGGAGTATTTTTTGTAGTCTGCGTTATTAAATGGAAAACAAACTACAGGCATGGCCATTAATTCTTCTGGGGAAAGGACGGCCAGCCTTCTGCGAGCATCCAGACCTGCTGCAGAATACGCGAGGTAAAAATAGAAAGCGGAGTACTAAAACAAAGAGGGAGTAAAGATTAACATGGGGGACTTGGTGGCCTAAATATAGGCAGTTCTGCCCCTCTCCAGTGACTTACCGTAACAGAGAATATTCTGCAGGCAGCACAATTTGGCCAATACCCAAAATACAGCACAGAGATCTGACAGTAGGGATTGGAGCTATAAAATGTGGCATTCTCTTTGTCACAGCTGTCATATTATACTAAGCCAGTTACTTCCCTTTAATCCTAATTAAGACTCTCTCTTTCCACTCTGCGCCAAGTCCTGTGGTCAGCAGTGGTTGTGGGGGGTCTGCGGCTGTGCTGCCCGCAGGAGCCCGCGGGCCTCGGGCAGCCTGGTCCTTTGTGCTCCTGCCATGAAGGAGCCGCTGAAATCGTAAATGAACCGGTACTGTTATTAAAGAGAGCTCCTGGCATCCACCCCAGCAGGGGAAATCAGCAAATCATTCATTAAAGATATCCGTACTTATACAGGGAACACATGCTTGGCGGGTGGTGGCAGTTCAGGGTTGAGGGAGAGGGAGAGGGAGAGGGAGAGG
>NW_009648255.1:394485-425016 GCF_000708025.1 Charadrius vociferus
GGGATGGGTAGGAGAAGGACATGGAGAGGGAGAGGGAGAGGGAGAGGGATGGGTAGGAGAAGGACACGGAGAGGGAGAGGGAGAGGGAGAGGGAGAGGGAGAGGTCCACCTCTGCTGACTGCAGACTCCTGCCCTGCCTGCCAAAACCACCCCAGCCCCTGGGGTGCCCCGAGGTGCCTGCTCGTCTCCCATGCAGCCTGGGAGAGAAGCCACCGGACCTCTTCCAGCTTGGGTTACATTTCGACCCCAAACCACTAAGTAATGCACAAAATAAATATATTTTGTGGGAGGGATACAAGCTGAGGTCTAGTATCTGGATGCCATACTCTTTTAGGTAGCACTGATACTCACAGATAGTCTTTTATTCCCTGCATTTTTCAAATTGTGTGATTTACTACAGTTTGCAAATACAGTCTGTAACTAAAAGTTATTAAATATAGCTGATTTTACAATTGGTTAAAGAGAATGTGTCTTTAACAAATGCTATATATATATGTTATATAAATACTGCAGATGTTATGCCATATATTTTATAGTTTTAGACTGCTATTAATGGGGACAAACAACATGTTTGTAGTCTGAGAATACTGAAATAGTTTGGTCTCTATTTTTTTCTAATTATAGAATTTCATGTTTCCTCAAAATAGATCTCCGTGTGCATGTTATGAAATATTTCATTCCAAACACAAGTACAAGATAAATGCAGCTGGAGCGGATCTTGACTTGAATAAAGAAATCAAAGCAGGCATGAAGGGAAGAGAGTACGTCAAACAGCAGTTCTTTAAACATGCAGGAAAGACTGATTAAAAGATGATGTGTTTTCACTTCAGTAGAGAAAACTGTTGATGTGTGCATGTGATGGACAGTTATAATATTAGAAATAGTTGGAGTTAACACAGTTTATCTTATTTCTTAAAGAGCACGTATTTCTGTGGAATGGTACCGGTGCAGGACGATGCTGTGAGTGACACCAAGCAGCACGCGGTGCGCGGCGGGGCGGTTCCTTCTGCCCACAGCTTGTAGCCGTACCCAAGCAGGGCACTTGTCACAGCTGGCACACGTGCTGTGTCGTGCGTTACTGTCGCTCGGGGTACGCTCCGTCCCACACAAACCTAGCTCAGCCAGGGCTGCCCCGTCCCGCTCACCGCAGGAGAGGGCTGTGATTCTTCCTGCAGCTGCAAAAAGGTGCTGTGCAGCCTTTAACCCCCCATTTGGGCCGTGCTCCCTGCCAGAGCCGGGCAGCACAAGCGAGATGAGAAGGGAAGGAGGCTGCGGCAGCGTCTGCCAAGATGAATGTCTCCGACAAACAAGGAGGGTCCAGTTTAGTGAGCGTTCCTCGAGCTTCCCTCCTCCTACCAAGAGTTGAATGTCCCAGCCCAGGAGCACCCGGTCCCTTTCCTTGGAACTTGCCTGTGGACAAAAACACCCTGAAAACGTCTCATTCTCTCTCAGGCTCTCTCACCTGCAGGTCCTTTATGGAGCCGGGCAGTTCCAGCTCGCCCACTGTCTGTATTGGCACCCAAGGCTCTTCCCAGCCCATGCAAAGTGCAAAGCTTTGTGGCTGGTAAGTCTTGTGCCACAGCAGCAGCAGCGTGTCTTACTGTGACTATTGCGTAGGGCAAGATGGGTCAACCATATGTTGGTATCTGCGGCATTATGCAATTTTTTTGTCTATGAAAGGTACCTAATTAATTCCCGTTCCTTAAATGTCTCAAACGGGGTTTCTCAAAAATGGTCTTTGAGCTGCTGCTGGCTGCTGCTAGCAGCACGTGTCCAGGGCACAGCTCAGCGCGTGCGCCGCTGAGCGACAGCTCCAAAGTGTCACGAACCCCAGTGTCTGCGCCTTCTGGGAGGACCTTTGGGGAGGACCTTCTCTCAGGAGAACCATGCTTTACTGGGTGAGCAGCAGGACACGTCTCCACTTCAGCTGTCAGCGAAGGAGCAGCAAATCAGTAAGTTGAATTACAAACCTCCCAAACTAGGGCTTTTCTGCTCAAGAGTTTTAGAAGAACATGAAACCAGCATTGTTGAGCTAACTGCAGTGTGGATCTCGCCGTGTAAGTCAGCACTGACGGCTGAGAAATGGCTGTCGGCAGCTGTAGCTGAACCTCCTAAAAGGCTTCAGAGGTAATCCACTGACCTGCTGGTTAATGTCAAGCTTTTTTACCAAACAGCCTCATGGGAACTGCATTTGTGTAATCATTGCTTCTGTTCTGTTCTGGTCTGCAAAATGTTGGGAATAGCGAATACTTTCCAGAAGATTGGAAATGTTTTTGAGGTCTGATGCCTCTACTGGAAATCTTTGAAATGGTCTGCAAGAATGTGGTTAAAGTGATACAGTCATCCCCGAGTTGTTCAGTTGCCTTCCCCTGAGGAACTGATAGTGACAGCTCTTGGAGACGCTGTTGGGCTGGATGAACTTCAGACAAATTTTCTGTCCCTATATCTTTGACAGCGTCGAAAGCCGGAGGCAGTCTGCGTTCTCCAGAAGAGCTCCCTACAGTGGAGTCACTTTCATCATCCTGATTTGTGCAACATTTTCCCAGCAGAGGTGCAGATCCTTGTGCAATAAGGACAGCTTGCAAAAGTTACTTTTTGTGGAAGCTCCAGAAATAATCAACAGATCTCAGCAGTGCGGGGCCACAGGCAGGAGGAGGTAAGAGTGGTGCACTGCTACACTGTATCTTGATTTGCCCCCAAAGTATATCCTTGAGCTTTTCCAGTCATTTTACCTCTGACAGCTACTCCGAAAGCAACAAAAATGTCTAGCAAGCATCCGAATGCCCGAAAAACCAATGGGTTTTATCTTCAGCTCAAATCTGGATCAACTGTAGTAAATAAATGCTGGATTTCCAGATTTGATGAGGCGTGTGGCAGATGATTACTTAGCCCAGTACCGCCTTAATGACTCTGCGCCCAGGAAGAGCAGCAGCAATAGGTTCGGATGACCACGTAACGTCTGTTGAGCACAGCCACATAGACACGTGGCCAGCGTTAGTCATCTGGCATACACAGAAAGGGCGGTGAAGCTTCACAGGAGGGCTGTCCGTGTTCCTTGTTCTTCAGCAGCATCCCCAAAGAAAACATGGTGCAACGAGTAGTTTAATTCTCGGCCAATAGCGAGTTGCCACTGAAGAGCGGATTTCTTACAGCCTTGAATCTGCTCTTTCATTCTCTCTCTCTGAGCCAACGGTACCTGTCCCCCCTCCCTGCCCTGCCCTTCCCTCTGCAGAGGGACGTCATCCCATCCTGCACAACTCCTGTTGTTCCCTGGCAGCACATACTTGCGGGGACTTTATCTCTCCGATCACTGTCAGGCCTCACTGGACACTGCATTCCTTTAGGGTGAAGCTTCAGAGGGGCTTTTGTGGGGTCCATCAATGAGGCCAACAGCTCTGACAGCCCCGGGACCCAGCATGGCTCAGCCTGACCCAGAGGGCTCTGCGGGGCAGTGATGCTTTCCTTTCCTATCCCAGCTTGCGAGGGCATTTGGCACCTTCTGTTTTGTTAATAATACTTACAAAAGCCCCCCTTCCTCTCCCGAGCAGGATGGCACAGGAGTTTGAGCTAAATCTTTAAATGAGGTGTGGAGTTTTCCTGCCGTTTATGTATTTTAAGGACAGTTCTAGCTCTGGCTGGAGCAAAGCACTGCGCTGGGGACCGCGAGCCCGAAGCGCCGAGGGGGGCTGAGTCGGGGACGGCTTTCGGGCAGCAGACACGGCGGCGGTGGCACTGTCGCCTTTCCAGAGGAGCGGTGGGGACGAGCAGGTAGACGGGTCCTCTGTCCCCCACCCAGAGCCCACGGGGGATGGAGTCCATGGGGAAAAAGCATTGTGCCCGGTTACGGTCGGTGCAGTGCGCGATGGGAGGTGGAGCACAGCTCTCGGGGGGCGCTGCCGGGCGCGGGGCGCAGAGCTCGGCCCTTCGCTGCTTCGGTCACCGGCAGCAGCCAAAGCACTCCCCGGTGCAGCTGCACTGGGGATTGGCAGTAAGTGCACTTGCATTACATTAAACCTACCTTCTCAAACATATCAGTCAGTATTCATGTTTTCCTTAATTAAAACGAGCCCGTTTCAGCATACACCTGCCCATTCACGTATATCCGACCACGACCGCCACCAAATTTGGGTTGCCCGGAGTCTGGAAATGCATGTGCACATTCACCGTTACGTGCAGGGAAGGAATCCTGTGCCATGCAAACTCTGCATAACCTCTGGAGCGTCTGGAGCAACAGCGAAGAATTTGGGATTGGGAACTCACCGCATTGTTATTTGTTGGCACTGCATTCCTGAGGGGACAGACCAGGGCCTTGGTGTGCTAGGTTCTGCAATCTAAAAAAGCCTTTGCTTTGATGAATTTACAGCCTCAGTGGCATTGCTCTGTTCTCGATTACAAGTTGTTTTTCAGAAAACAAGTCCAGTTAAATTAAAATCTCTCCTAAAATAGAAATTTGATTTAGCAAAGTTCCTGTTGTGCTTCCATTCTTAGTATAAAACAAATTTATTTACTTCTGAAGTTGAAATTGCACATATTAAAGGAGAACATAAAGTATCTTTAATTTTATTTGACATTCTTTGTCTAATTTTGTACGAAAGTTGGGATTGTGTGACCATCTTGTGCCTGTAACGCTTGCCAGTTCATTTAAATCAGTGTTTTAATTTCTTATTTATTATCACAAAGTTTATTGGTTTGTTAGTGGTAATACCCAAATGTATAATGCCCGGAAGGAAAAGCTGCAGTGTGAACTCACCTGTAACACTTGACATTGGAGAAGTCACACAGACAGCACCCACGGATCGCCGGGTTCACAAGCACTGCGGTTTGTCTGTCTGTCTGTCTCACGGGTGAGTTTTAGATTGTTTTTCATATCGTGATGCGCACGTAAAGCGAGCCTTTTTTTGCAAAAGTTTGGAAGTGGCTTAGAAGTGTAAGAATCTATTGAGAAGTGTATTCGAAAATCTCAGCCATTCTCAGGGCAACAGGAAACAATACAAATTTTGCCCAGGCTTGTGAAGGCTGGTGAAGACGGGCGTCTTGGCGAGAAAACGGAGAAGGAAAACATGCAGGGATATGGGGCTGGCAGATTCATGGGGCCAATGAATTAGCCACTTCTACAAAGCCACCTTGTTCTTTCCCGGTTTCAGTGGGCTTGCATTTAACAAAGAAAGTAGCTGGAAAAATTACCCAGAAATATTTGACCTTCATGCAGGCCTCTGAGGCACAATTACCTGATGTTCACTGAACTGGTTCAGGTGGTTCCCGCTCTAAATGACTTTCTAGGTTCACCCATGTGTGAAAAGGGGTCTGATTATGTGGAGGAGGGCAAATGAGAACAGAAACCTCAGGAAGGAGAGAAATATGCCAGGGAATTTTACTGGTTTCCCTTGCTTCAAGGGAAGGAAAGGGCAAATAAATGTAGCCGACTCGAAGTAGCTTTTTGGCTTTGAACTTCAAAAGACAGTAACACAGGAGAGATGTGGGGTGTCAATAGCACTCGATAAAAGCTGTTTCATAGAAGTAGGTAGGAATTGTAGAATACATTGTACTTTGCTTTCTTAGCCAGATGCCATTTTTTTTTTCCTCAAGTACAACAAAAATATAACAAAAATCCTGTTTTCTCTCCATGTCTTTCCTTTCCTTGTGCCGTTGGATGCCCTGCACGCAGGACATCAGTTGGCACCAGTGCTCATGCCAGGGTGCGGCCATGCCCTCTCTGCAGTTCTTCCCACTGCGTGCTCCTGACACTGGAACACAGCAAGTGCGTTATCTAGGGCTGCAATCTCTATTAGGCTTTAGGGAAAATACTTTTTTAAGGAAATAAATTCCATGGTTGGCACAAAAGCGCCCCTACCATGCACTCTTTTCAGTGGAAGGTATAACCAGGTGCACATAAAATAGTTTAGTACTGATTTAAATAGTTTAGTATTGGCAGAGACACAAAGCAGCATTTTAGGTGCCGGCCCTCCGCTCTGAGCTGCCGGTGGAGTTGCACGGGTGCGCAGAGAGATGGACCTTCGTACGCGGTGAGAACAGCAACGCCTGAAAACTTGAGGCATTCTTGAGGCTAGGGAATTGGATTTCCGCCTTTGTTGAGAGAGCACAGTGTGCCATAGGAAGTACATTTGTATGGAAGCAATTTTTAAATGATCCTGGAACTTAAAGACTTTAATGAACAAAAGGAAGTAGTCAGTACCCCTTCGGTCTGCATTATCTAACAAAAGGTGCAAATTCTCTGACACGGGGTAGAAAAACAAGAGCATCAACATAATTGTACCACCAAAGCAGTTTTTAATTATTTGACCAAGAATCTTTGTGGAAAAAAAAATTCAGATTTTACGTTTGAGATAGTGGCTTGAAAATCGAAATTTAGATCCAGACAGGTAGCAATCAGAATTTTTGAGTACTGCCATCTTCCCATCTCGCTTTATAAAATGGCGGTAACCTCCAGTATCCATGGGGCATCATCGCCTGTTCTGCCTGAGAAGTCCTTTGAAGACAGGTTTTGATTGTGTCCCACTGTGGTCTGCAGCTCTGATTTATGATTGAACTCTGCCTCTTTGGGGATTTTGCCCATGGTTTACCAAGGGTGAGTGCGCCCATACTCCCAGGCATGGCATTGGCCCCTGGAACTGCAGACAAGTGTCTAAATCCCAAATCAAATTTGAAGGTGCTCCGTCAGCCTAGTGCCCGCCAGCACAGCTCCTGTGGCGCCCTGCGCCGCCCAGCCCTGTGCCCGCTGGGACTCACGCTCCTGGGCCTTCTCTGCATCTCACTGCAGGTCCAAGACCCTCGATGTTTCTGGGGTGAGACAGCCTGGTGCTGCAGACCCGCAGTGGTGCGGTTTGCTGTGGTTTCTTCACCTGGTAGCTGCAGGGCTCACCCAGGGCACAGGCAAACCCGGGGTCCTGTGTCTCCTGTGGCTGGGAGGGCCAAGGATGCCTGGGCGGGGATGGTCTGCACACCCCAGTGGAGGAACCACTGTCACCACGTCTGACACAGTCCGCTCTGCACAGTTTATGAAGCCATGCATGGGGCCAGAGGCAGCAGGAAGACCCCCGGCGCTGCTGCAGGGGTGATGGTGGCTTTGCCTGAGATGGCGGTACCCCATGGCAGCACCGCTCCCAGCGATGCTGTGGTGCTCAGCGCGAGGTGGGGCACCTCCAGCCAGAGGCTGCGTGCTGCGCAGCCACTCACCTTCGCACTGAGGCATGGCTGGAGGGGGCAAGATGTGGGGCTGGAGGCCTTCCAGGCAGAGGCTTAATCGGAGCCCGGCGTGCGGGCAAAGAGCTCTATCTAACGGTGGTCACTGGGCGAAAGGAGGTTGGCTGCAGGCTCGGTGCCCCCCTCCAGGAGGCAGTTCGCAGCCGTGAGTGATGCCACCACGGGAAGCAGGAGCTGGTGGTGGCAGAGACGCGGTGAACTGCGGAGCGGGTGGCTGAGCACAGCTGTCCCGAAAGGCTGGAACTGCTGCACCGTTCCTGTTGACATGAGATTGTTCCACTTGTAGACACATGGGGTCAACGTGCCGAGTTTAAATTTGGATCCAAATTTGAGTTTTCACAGAATTTGGGACTTTGGAAACGTTCTGCTGTTTTTCAGCACGAGCTCATGAACCTGGAATAAAATTGTGCTTTGGGGGAAAAGCAGAACAGATGACAAAGAAGTGCTCATGTGAGATCTGAAGGCTGAGGTGGGCTCAAAGCGCCTGTGTTTGTTTGCAGTCAAACGCAGGAGCAACTCTGAGCAGGATTTGCCTCAGTTTAGGAAGGAAAAAAAAAATATAAAAGAAGAATAAAAGAAGAGCCCCGAATAAGAAGATTTTTCAAAAAGCCATTTCTTTTTCTAGATAAGACATCCAGAGCAAAAGTGACTGGTGATTGAGGAGAGCGCTCAAGCAGATGGATACGACAGCTCTCTGACATCAGCCCCACTGGAAGGCCACTTTCATTTCAGCTCATGGCAGCGTAAATATGGGATGAAGTGGAGTTCGTCAGGCTCGCACCTCCTCCTTTTGAAGGCTGAACAACACGTGCATGTCCATGCTCCTGAATTCATGCCCGTTCAGGCAATTTGTTTGCCCGATCCTTAAATTTATGTGCTCATCTCAGTCTACACCAAGTGCGCCACGCTCTGCCGAGCCCACAGCCAAGCTGATGGACGCCTCAACTTACTGGAGGGACCGCGTGGAAGTTTGCTGCCTTCCTGCAATGCCTGCTGCCTGTTAACAGCTGATCCCAAAAAGGAGCTGACATCAGGGCACCGAGGAGCACGGCCTTACAGAAATGCACTCCCTGCATTTCTGACTGAAGGGTATGTGCTGAGTAGTTAAACTGCAGCAGAGAGACTGAAATATTTGAGAGGTTTCTGCCGGAGCCTGCTTTTAACTCTCTGTAGCCCTGTTTGGAAAAGGGCTGTAGTTCGCACATGCTTTTAGCTTGAATTTGCACTTCTTCAGTCTGAGAGGAAGAATGGAAGAAATGTTCGGAGAGCAAATTCCATGTACGTCTTTTGCCATCTGCTAATAGCATGTGTGAGCAGCTCTGCTGCCAGAAACCGAGGAACAAAGATAACATCATTGTGGAGAAAATTGCACTGCTCTGAAAATGAGACTCATTCCAGATGACTTGATGGCTCAGCACCCGCTGGGGCCGAGTCTGGGGCCAGGTTCTGCTCACGGGCGCTTGCACAGACCCAGGGTAACGTCGCCCAAACTGGCGTGAGCCCTTACAGGGGCAATGTTGTTCCTGCCGAGCCTAAAAAGCAAGTGAGTTTTATAATCCATTTAGAATGATGGCCTTGTTGGAATCCCAGAAATGAAATTATTTAGGGCGGGAAGAAGGACAAAAGCTGAAGAGCTTCTCCACTGAAACCACATGCAGGCAACTCGCAGGAAAAAAATGTGGGGAGTCCGAACAGCAGTGAAACGCCGAGGAAACAGTCGGAGTTAACCTTCCCTTGTCTCTTTTTGCATCGTCTCATGTGTGCGATGCACAAGCCACTGCGCCCTTTAACACTGGGACAATGGCAGCGGGATGTGAGCTGCCGCAGTCCCACAGCACGAGTCCCTGCGGGAGACACTGCCTCCCCCCTGCTGCGCCGCCGGCACGCAGGGCACGGCATAACCGCGGACACACAGATTTACAGGGGTGAATTCTGAGCTCTCACACAGCCTCACTGTGCAGCTGACACGATGAAATCAAGCACACAGAGAGAAATTCAGTGCAGTACTGTTCTTCAGACCCCTCTGTTGTACACCGGTTTGCAATGGCTGGGTAACAGATGAGGCTGGTTATCAGGAAGGAAAACAATGAAACATAGATTGTGTGAGAGATGCAGGTAATATGGCAAAAAAGGTCTAAAAACAATGACGGGATTTTTGTTTGTTTGATACATCCTGTTAGAAAAGATTGCGGTAAATAGCATTGTGTGTAATTCTGCTGGCAGTCAGCTCAGCTTCATCCTCTTCCAGGGCTTAGCCTGAGATATTAAAAAAAAAAATATTATTAGTAGGTCTCAGAAGTGTAAAATTTCAGTGTGGAGCTGGTACAAGGACAGTCCGGTTGCTCTGATAGTCCTCTTGTAGGCAGAACAAAGAGGAAAAAGACCTGCGTTTTGCCTTAGGAGACTGGAGAGTATATTTGTACTGTTCCTGCTGGAGCTGGAGGGACATGAAATACAAGGAGGGTTTCTGCATGGCTCACACCTTCTTTTGTGGCCCCCACTTCTGCTTGGAAAACTTCCTTTGTTCTTCAGTGGCATCTGTAGCGCTGGAAACTGGCAGCGAGTTTCCCGCTTGCTGTTACCTGATGAAAGAGTTAATAACATTTTTAGGAAGGGCAGGGAGCTCTTTATAAACAGCTTTTGTGTCTTTCACATTTCTTATTTCCCTGTTGGTGTTGGAGTAATTGCATTTGTCACAGTGCTAGATGGATGCAGGAACGGTGCGAGCTGGAGTAACGCGGTTGTGGCAGGTCTCCACGGTGTGATCAACCCGCCGGCCCTGGCCCTGTGCTCCCTGGGCTCCCAAATCTCTGGGCGGGTCAGGCAGCGATGATGTATCTGCGGAGAATGCAAAGTTTCTACCAAAGATGTGTAAGCTCCTGGTATAATAAAATAATGAAATCCTAAAATGGTATCACAGAGTTTCTTGGGAAAGTTATTACATGCGTTGATGAATCGCACATTCCTTCTGGACCTACAAAAACTTCTCTGGCTGAAATTCTCTCTGTGGGAGATGCAAATTCAGCATTCCCAAATGGTGGCATTTTCTTCTTACTCATCAAAACCAAATGGTCTGGTGGCAGGCAGGCACTAAGCAAATCCCCCAGATCTGAACACGACTTTATTTTTCATTCAAAGGAAGCAGTCATGTCCCGGGAGAGCTGAATTCTTGTGTCTACTCTCCATCCTCTCAGTGCTGAGTTGTCTTCTGAAGGACCCCAACCCTTTATCCCACCAAGCCCCAGGCCCGCTGGTGAGCGAGGGACAAGCCGGGCAGGTGGAGGGAGGTGCCATGCACGAGGGGAATGGTGGGAATGAGCGAGGGAGAGGGAGCAGCCGCCACCACGGATGGAGCCTGGGGGGACAGCGCGAATGTTGAGGGGCAAAAAAAGGCAGCACGAAATGGCACAGAGGAGGAGACAGAGGGGAAGGAGAGGGCAAGGAGGAGAGGAAAAAGGAGCACTGTGGTCTTGGGGAGAGGAGAGCCACCAAGGAGAGGAACATGGTCATCACCACATGAAAACTGTCCTCTGTTGATGTCGTCCAACCTTTCAGGCTTCACCTCGCCTCTCTGTGCCAAGGCTTTCCCGTTCCTCCTCTCCTCGAGGCTGTCCCTAGTCCTGCTGCCGGGCTCACTCACCAGAGCTGGTAGGACATGCTGTGCCACCAGTCAAATGCACGTCCGTCCCGGAATGAGGCTTTTCTTCATCTGTCTACTGAATACAGGCAAAGGCGAAGAAGGCTAAAGGATATTAGCAACTGTCAAACTGCCAGTTAAATCTGCTAGTTTGAAAACTAATATGATGGCAGAGTATTCTGGGTGTGCAGCTCTTCAAAAGTCAACATCCATTTACAGCAGGATCATAAAAATCTTTGAGGCACTCAGCAGCAAGTTGCCTGTGGCTTTTCCCCCTTGTATCTCCAGGAGTTATTGCTCAAGAAGGGAGTATGTGGTGTTTTGTGTCAACTGAGAGGTAATTGTGAGCAGCTACTTAAATAGCCCTAATTATGTTTAGAGAAGGCTGTTCCCTGAAAGCAGCTAGAATCTGTGAATAAACATATTGCCACAGGTGACCACCTGATCTGTGCATACGGACCTAAAAAAAGCCACTTTGCTAAGTTTAAATACCTCAAAATAAAGCTGAGCAGACACCAGACGCCAACAGCCGTGCCCGCTGGGTGCACGCTCCCAAAAGCAGCATTATTGTACGGGGGCTTTGCGGGGGGGAGAGTGCAGCTCAGGTCCTTGTGGCATTGCAGACCACATAATGTTTAGCCAGCCCGTAACGTGCTCCTGAGGGGACGAGTGGGCTTAAAATATGGCCTGTAAATACCACATGGGCAAAGAAAGGTGAAGGAGTAGGTTCTATGAACGGGGGGATGGAGGAACCCGAAGGCTTACGTTGCTTAATCCTCTTGCAAACGCACTCGATGTCCGCCCAAGCCCAGCGCAGCCCCGGCCTTGGCCCACGCCGCCCCTGCAGCCGCCCGCAGCTCCCTGGGGACGGGGCGTCCCCCTCCCCGGAGGGCAGAGCCCTCTCCAGCCTCCCGGCAAAGCTCGGCGTGGAGCTGAACCCTGTCCCGCTCGCATGTGCCACCAGCCCAGGGAGGAGGCGGTGGGACCCACTGGCTGTGCCGAGCCTGCTGCCCGGCCAGGGAGGTCGGCGAGTGCCGGGGGGACGCGGCAGAGCAGCGACCTGCCGCGTTTGTCTGCAGCAGTGGCCAGTGACAAGCAGGGCTGAGCCCACAGGAGCCAGCGTCCAGCTGGGCTGCGGCCCTGCGCTGCCAGAGGTTTTGAAAGAGAAAGTCTGAGACGGAGGGGACAAACATGAAGCTGTTTAATGTCTGCGAGGGTTGAAGAGTTCCCGGTGACAGCGGAGATACCGCCGGGCCTGGCTGCAGCCCCCAGCCCTCCCCGCACCGCCAGCCTTCTCCTCCCGCAGCGAGCGCTGGCTGCCTCACCCCACCGTTAACCACGTGGGGCTTCAGCGTCACTTAAAATTAACAGCTGTGTGCAAAATCGGTACATAATTATCATATAGCATTACATGGAAGTGCAGTAGGTCTAGAAATAAACCCTGTGCCTTTCTGAATTACCCTGGAGGCTCTCTGAATAGCCAGAAAAAAAAATACCTAATATTCGTGGTAGTCAGTCATGTTTTCTTTCTCTTTGTTCTGTTTTGATCAGTGGTTGCCTCCAGCACTGCCTGTGCACCACCACGGGAGGAGGCGTGCGCGGAGCCCCGGCCCCTTCCCCGGGACACTGAGGAGACAACACTTCCACCGCCACTCCTCCGGGCAGGCGGCAGCAGCGACACCAGTTGTCTCGCAAGAAGCTCCTGCCATTGCCCCATCCAAGACAGGGTCACCTCGTGCGCCACCATCCCAGGCCCAGAGCACCCCTGGCAGGGCCCGTTCCTGCTGCTGCCTCCGTCACTGCGGCGCTGGCGGGATGTGCCTGTGCCAAAGGTCCTCCTCACCCCCGCTGGGCTCCCGGCTTCTCCCCTTCTCCTCCAGCTCCCCAGATGCTTCTCCGCACCGCTCCCCTCCGGTATCACCCTGGTGGTGCCTCTGGACTTTGGCTCGCTGTGCAGGGAGCCATGAGCCCTCTCGGAGCAGCAGAGGGATGGGGAACGTGCCCTTGTGGCACCTCTAGAAGCTGGTAGAACACAGTAAGTTTGAAGGCATTTTCCAAAAAGTGAGGGAAATTAGGGGCAGTCCCAAGTAAAAGGCTCAGCAGAGGATTGCCATCGACGGTCAGCTCCCGCCAGCTCCAGGCAAAGGAACGGCTGGACGAGGGTGCCACAGCGGAGGGGGAAAGCCTCACGAGCCCTTTCAGCAAACTCCTCCCGACATCCCAGGGCTTTAACCAGAAACTGAGGCTGAGGACAGCTGGACACTTGTGCTAGACGGACAGCGCTGCCCGCTCGCTCCACCACCCAGAGCCGTAGCCCGTCTCCCCCAGCGCCCCTGTGCCTCGGCTCCCACGGCCCCTCTGGTCCCTGTCCCACCGCATCCCTTCGGCGCACGGACACGGGAGGTTCAGCTCCCACCAAAACGAGGACGAGCTGTGCTACTTGGAGCAATGGCTGAGCCTGCCCAGCATCAGGCTATGCCGGTCTATTGCCTCATGCACAAAAAGAGCAGAATTTGGCCAGCTTTCAGGTGTTTTAATTATTTTTTTTAACACTTGTAAAAGAAGTCCTTAGGAATACAATTTAAAATACACCATAGACAAAACTTTTTGGTAGCAAACGTTTAAAGAGATTTTACAGAATTGCTTTAGAGCAATTGTGGAATTACACTTGAGGTAACTTAAGAAAGAAATATAAATGGAGGAGAAAAAACAGTATATCCATTCAAATAATAGAAAGTTGGGAATGAGAATAAAGGTAAGTTTTAGAAAGATGAGTAATACGTACCAGAGGTGAAGGATGGGCACCAGTCCTCTGGGTGGTCAGTTTGCCGGGGTCTTCAGTCGCAGCAGCCCTCGCACCTGCAGAAGCCAGAGGCTGAGGCCACAGACGGGCCGGCTTCAGGCGGCGCGGAGCTGCGCTGCTCTGTGTGCGCAGGCGGCACTCAGGGCCCGGAGGCTTTCACAGCCCTGCTGTCTCCCCACTCACGGCTTGAGGGGACGCCAGTATCACCTCAGGCTACCGGGAGGAAAAGTCCATCGAACCACATCGCCTCTTTGCTAGCCAAAACCCAGAAAGATGACTCACACCTGAAATGTGAGGGTTTTCCTGACAACTTCCAAACAATCACTTCATTTCGTGCCTGGACATCAATCAGTGAATTTCTAAGATAATAGGTAAACAGAGACAATTACGAATCAAAATATCTGGTGTTTCCTGGTCATACCACAGAAGCTTTCAGCAGATCTTTGAGCACATTCTACCAGACAGGGGAACCGGTACTGTGTGACTGCCACCAGCTAACATCTGTGCCATCAGAGGACAGCTGGATCTCCAGTTACAGCTGTGTGAAACCATACTGAACAACACACGGAACCCCAGAACACAGTGACACCCAGTGAAGGTGCAGGCGTGAACCCAGTGTGCTAAGGCAGTCACTGCTTAAATAAGGATACTGTTCCGCGGGATGCCTTTCCTGATGCTGTTCCTGAGACCAGAGACCCACGGCGCCAGTCAGCATATGAAAGCAGATCTGTCTCCCTGCTTGTTTACACAGACTCTCACATCTCTGAGTGTCAGTGACCACTCGGAGCAGTGGCTCTAAATACCCACAGCCAGCACCACATCCCTCTTTCAGGGAAGTGTTTTGAAACAGTTGTCCGGACTTGTCAGCAAGGAGCGACTATTGTCAGATGGGGAATAGCAACACAAAATGAGAAAAAAGCAAGCTACAGTGGAACGGGTAGACTACCTGAATCTTCATCTGCATGTCAGAGATTTATCGTGCTCTTAACCGAGTCTCAGCTACATTTCTGCAGGCAGAAGACCTAGAGGCTGGATATGTTTCAATGGCTGTGGACTTCTCATAGGTGTAGTCTTGGCGTTGCAGCTGTAGCTATCTCAGCAATGGCAGGGCCACGTGGTGAAGAGCTGGATCGCTCCAACATGCTTTTCCCTCTTCATGCATAATTTGAACCCAACCCAGAGACATTTTTTGCTGCCTGATCCCCACTGGGTCCCAGCTAGAGATCAGTCTTGTTTTTCTTCCATGGCTTCTCTATAATTACAGAGCGTGAAGCCAGTAAATGGGATACAGGAGAGCTACTGGGCAATTCCCTGTGCTGAAGACGTGCAGGCAGAGGCAGGGCTGTTCAGACCGACTCTTGTGAAGGACGGTATTCAGTTCCTTGGTAAAGCTATCATGGTGCAGTCGGCCGATGATTCATGTGCAGTGGTGGACTGAAATGCACGCCCAAAGCTCTCACGACCACAGGCTGCCTTCCACATCACTCTCTTGGAGGCTGCTGGCCCTAAATCAAGAACAGATGAGTAGGACGCACAGCAGCCTCTGAAAAGCCACACTTCATAGTCTGGTGTATGATGTAGCACAGACCATACTGCATCAGACCAAGGCCCCTGTTAGTCCGGCGTCCTCCCTCCCAACCCAGCTGCAAGTAGATACCTACAAACCAGTAAGAAAATGGCAAACATATCTGCCATTTTCCCCCTGCTAGTCTTCCAGCCTTTGATATTTTCAGTTGAGCGGATTTTATGAGCTGGTTGTGGTCTCTTCGGTAATTGCCACAGGCTCTGTTCCACATACTTGTCCATTTTCCCCTTGAGTCCCTGAGAAATTTTTGCATGCTTTGCAAATGCCCTTTGCAAAGCGTTCTGCAGGGCTGGTGCTGCTGTATGAGGAATGACCTCCTCCGATTTGCTTTGAACCTGGTTCTTACAATCCGTCGCTCTTTGTAGGCACCTTTACCCACCCTGTTCGATGGCTTGCAGCATGGTGCCTTTCTCTGTGTGTTTTCCAGTTCCAATGTATCTGTTGGAGATGAGGCGACCAGAACTGCTCAATGTGTGGCTGAACCCTGGATTTGTACCCTACCATAATTATGTCTTCTGTTTTGGTCCCCTAATAATTGCCATTGTTAAATTTGTTGGGTCTTTGTGACCTCTGCAGAGCACTGAGCTGAGATTTTCACACTATCTAGCACAAGCTCGAGGCCTCACTCCTGCCTGGTAAGGGTCAGCTAATTTTTTATAGGCAAAGCTGTATTTTTTTCTAGTTACATCACTTTACAGTTATACACATTAAATATAAATTGCTGTTACATTGCCCTGTACTCGGTTTTGCTAGGGACTTACGTATTTCTTTGTAGTCAACTCTTACTACTGCAACATATTGAAATAAGCGCTAGTAATCTCTCATGCGCTGGGCTGTAAGCTGCACTGAGTCAGGAGCTGCTGGAAGTCCTGTTCAGCATTCTCCCTCCAGGGTTAGCAACACCCAAGAGAGTCAAGGCAGGAAACCGGAGATGGTTACAGCATCACTCATCTCAGTTTAATTTACTGTCAGAGGTAAATCAACGCCTTATCACTGTGATAAAAATCTTTATGATCTCTGCAGTGGATAAAGCTGTTCAGTCAGGCCAGGTAGCCCATTTTAAACCAGTCACTATAGTCCCCTCTTTCACCAAAGCAGGTGATTTTGTAATCACTGTATATACTACAGCCCACCAGGAAATCATTATTCTATAATGTTAGCTGCAACACTGAATTTACTTTGGCCTTTCCTAGAGTACATGATGGAGTTGTTAGTTTGCTTCATTCTCACATCGCAAACTGCACTGACACGTAACACACAAAGCTAAGTTTCTTTGCACTGTTATGTGAACAAAAAATATTAGAGTAGCATCTTTTTCAAGAATGATGAGCAGGCATCTTTACTTAGATGAAGATGGAAGTCTTGTGGTTAGACACCCACTTAGGAGCCACAGGATTTGGCCTGTTTCCAGTACTGAACAGATTTTTTACATTATCTTTGAGCCCCAGCTTCCCCATTCAGGAATTTTGTGACGTTCAAGTGATTCATATTTCCTAAATTGATTTCTCTCTTCCTCCTATAACCATTTTGGCTGACTAGGCTTGTTCTTCTTCTCTTGCAGCAATTAGATTTAAATATGAGTCAACCTGGAAGAAATCAGCAGCACAGGATGCACTAGCTTTCACTGAGAGAATACCCCTAAGTGCAGACGTGTAAAGAATCAGACTTTAATTGCGATGTTACGGCACTGTCCGCATACAAGGTCAGCTTCACTTGTCTCAGCTGACACAAATCTGTTCAGTTCAGAAAAGCCAGGGACTTGGCAGACGACCGCTGTGATGACACTCCTTTTCCTCTTGGGTAGGGATATGCAGAGCTCCTGTAAAGGAATGACTAATGTGCTGTGCTGCTGGTGTGTTACAGCAGCTTTCCAAGGATCAACCCATGCGAAAAAAGAACTTACGAGACAAATACCCTGAGCCTCTAGACCCCTCACTTACTCTCAGGAAACTTTATTACTGACATACATAGTGATGAGAACCTCCTTTGCATTCCTCCTGGCACATCTACTGAAGGATATGATTCAGAGATAGCCTCTTATTGCGGACAGGATGGCATTTCTTAGCTTTCACAATAACCAGACATTAAACCATAGATGACTGTACCATAGCAGCCCTCTTTTTGAATGGCAATCATAACATTTGGCACATACCTCACATTTCCAACAAAAAGCCCTCGTTGCATTACCCCAGAACAGAGTACAGCATGTGCTTCCCCTTCCTCCTGATGTGCCCGTTTCCCACCACACTGTGCAGTGCAGGGCAGGCGCCTGCAATGACTCTGGGTACTGCAGGGAGGGGATACATCCCCAAGAGGCTGTTGGCACCATATACTCAATCCCTCCACATCAGCAGACCTGGGTTAGTGACAAGACAGATAAAAGAATAAGGCCCAAAGTTGGCAGACACCCAGTTGGCAGATGTCCGCTTTCAGTAGCTGAATCTGGCTGGCTTTTTTAAGGAACCAAAAATCCTGTCTGGTAGTAAACATCTTAAGTTAGATGAAAGAAAAAGAAAACAGAACAGAAACAGACACAGAAAAAGAAAAAGCCCCAAACAACAATCACCTAGTCAGATCTTTGGGATGGAAAATCTCGAGTCTAGATGAGATGGATGCAGCATGTCTCCCGCATGGAATACCTGGGAGTGTTTGTTGGTAGCATGCCTGATCACGTACTGCTGGTCGGACACGGGGCCAAGCCCACAGCCGTTCCCCCGCCAGCTGCGTGATCCCCGTCCCTCCTTCTGTCTGTGGGAGAAGCAGGTGACGCCTGGGTGGGACAACTGCCAGGCATGAGGAAAGACCACTTACGCCTATGGTTCATTTCCCAGGCAAGGCATACCTTGTTCCCAGGTGCGAAGCACTGATTGTGGACAGCGTGTCCACTGCTGCGCTGTGACTGTTCTCAGGAGTGTGCTACAGCACTTCATGGAAGCGTGGGACCACTGAGGGGGACTGTGAAAGCCAACGAAGCAAGTAAGATGAATGGCACCAAACTTTCTGGGGGGGAAGCAATTTTGCTGCAATGTTGACCACCCATACTTCAGAGTCACTCTTTGCAGCGAGGCAACATGGGCAGGCAGAGCAGCGTTCACATATGGATTGTGTAGGTCCCTTTGGTGTGCCACAGCTGAAGCACACACAATGAAGAAAGAGAGACTCACAACACAGTCGCAGGGCTGAAAAGGCAGGTTCAGATCCTGCCACACCTTTGACTTGCAACCTGACAGAGTCCATACATTTCAAGCTGCAGAACTCAAGCTTTTCATATTTCAGCTTTATGAATGCTAGACAGTGTTTTTGCCACATTTCATCTATCAGATTTCTCAGTTTTACCCACTTTTCCATCAAACTAAATTAAACCCTTAATTTTGCTGCCTTTCCTCGCTTGTAAATAGGTGACAAGGATGTCAGCTTCAAAGAGGCCTTGTGAAGAGGAGGGTGCTAATAGTTGTGAAGGGCCCTGTCTGGTAAAGTCCCAAATGATAGACAGGATGGCTGTGCAGGGCATTATAAAGTCTTTGAAAATTAAGATAACAACAAGGCAGGCCCGTATATTTGCTAGCGCGTGAGATCCAGAATTGCTGCTGCTGAACTGCCTTTCCATGCCAGGAACCTGCACCAGCTGCTACAGCCACAGATCAGTCCTTCAGTTGATACCAAAGCACAGGTTGTGCTCCAGTTCTTGGACTCCTTCACCTCTGCATCACCAGGATTTCTTCAGCACAGTCATTAACAGCTCACACATACCTGCCACACCTTCCAGCACACGCCTCTGCATTCCTCACCCTGCTCCAAGACATGCCTTCTTCAGGGACTTGCGCCCTTGGAGCTCACGTTCGCTGTCTTATTCATGCGGACCTATGAAGTGCTGCTAAGCTGTGGTCATGATGAATTTAGCCCACGGTGACCCCGTCCTTGCAAGAACAGACCAAGGGTATATTGTCCTGTCAGCTAACCAGTACTTTTGGGAAATATTTTACAACTTACATAAAGAAAGTGCTGGAAGTACCTTATCTGTGGTGACAACCCCAGGACCTTACTATACACATAACACAAGCCAACAACTGTCACTTAATGCCTTTTTGTCTGTTCTCCGACCTGTGACTGGAACTTGCAAGCTTTCTCCCAGCCTTTTTCAGCTTCTAAAGCTTCTTCTACCATCTCTTACGTCTACCAAGTCTCCAGTTCCCAAGTGCTGTTGGTATTTCCAGCTCTGAGAGTTTCTGGGACAGACAGCTCTGCCTTCCCGGCGATGCAGTACCTGGTAGCTCAGATGGAACAAGCTGGGGGTCACAGCACCTGACCCTGGTGCACCTTGACTCTGGGCCTTGGCACAGGCCAGCCAAAAAAAAATCCCACCTTCCCCCCTTCTCGTGGTTCTTCTTACATGGCACAGCAAGTCAAGACCTCAGATTGGCACAACTCCTATTGTTGCTTGATTTGCAGTCTAGAAAAAAAACAACCACCAAGCTCCTCATTTCCATACAGCAAGTGGGAACCAGCAGCGGTTGGCAACTTTCTAGCCTTGGCCAAGGGCAAAGGAAATAGTTAATCTATCACTCCTTTGAAACACAAATCTCTCTGCTTATTACTGGGGCAAGGGAAAGATCTGAGTCCCTGACTAATGTTAAAGCGCTCGGTTTAGGCTGATTTCATTTCTCATTTTTCTGTCCTAGTCTCAAATTTCATGCCTTGATTTTTAGTTTAATACTTTATTTTTAAGGTTCACCTGGCATCAACTACTTCTCAAAACTATTAATTCTGTTCACTAATTACACTTATTAGCTGTTTACCTAAAATGTTACCTGATTATAGTTAAAATAGTATTCTGTTCTGGAAAAAAAAATAATCTAAGAAGAGTTTGTGAGGTTTGCATGATAGAGAAGGTGTCCCCAGGTTCTGGGTGAGAAAGATGTCTGAGTACCCTCGTTTTTTGCCAGTCACCTTTTTGTGCATGCAGGTCCTGCTGACCATTAGATATGAGGGTCATGACAGGATAAGGTATATATTTTGAGAACCTGTTTGTGGTAAATAAGACGTCACTGACAGATTCACCTCAGCCCCTTTGCAAAAGAGCTTCGTTTAGGAGAGATGCATGGGAAGAGGGATGGAGACACAGGCAGGGGTCAGAGGCTGTGTGGGCAGAGAAGCCCCTGTTGTCCTTTATGTGAAGGTTTGCAGTCCTGGGGCAGGGCAGGTCCTCTGCGAGCCTTCCCAAAGGAAGAATGACCTGGTGGTGGGAAAGGGCTTTTCTCTGGGACTGATCCCAACCCACGCCTGCTTTGAGGCTGTGGATTTCTTTTGTTGGTTCACTGCAATACTGTTTTGATTTAGGAAAGTGACACACCTTGAGATGTGATATCACTCGTCTGATTACAGCAGAAACTCTTCTGACCACACACCAGTGCCAGGCTTGCCAGCTTTCTCAGTTTTATTTTCCACTGGCAGCTTTGCAGTCTTACATCCATGAGATATTGGCATACACAAAACTGCACTTTAAAAGTGGCCGGTCTGTTTTCACTGAAAAAAAATCCCTCCTTCTGGTATTTTTGGTAGCATCACTCCCCAGAACACAATCCCTAACACAGGGAACATGTTCCCCACTGCTGTGCCAGACAAAAGTTCATGGCTTTGTCTTACTGAAAATGAAGTCCTGATTATTCATGCAGTTCCCAATGAGTCACTCCACACCCTTGAATTATTTCTGACAGATGTGAAATGCCTTCTGCTGAATTCCTACTCCAAAGAGCCTTTTGCATGACCGGTTTATCAGTGAACACGAGCAGACTCATGATTTACAGTGCTTCATCATCATGGCATGTATAATACTGAACATGATGACTAGGGAAACCAGACCCGCCTATTTTTTGCCATAGGCTCACAGCCTCCAAAATCTCCCGGCAGCCGCACAAGAGGCATTCATGCCGGGCAGGTGTGTGTGCAGGCGGACCCTGTATTACCCTGTGGATTTCAACACAGCTATGCAGATGAAAGAAAACTGATCGGCTGAGGGTATATGAAGTCACTCGCAGGCATGATACGGAGACTGAAGTACCAACCTGAAGGCCTCTTTCTGTCACTTTTCACTTTCTTGCTTTCTCTTTCCTGCCAAGAGTGCTCACCCCTGGCTAAATACTCATCTGTGGTCAAAGTCATGCACAGTGGCTGTCTCTGTGTGTGAGCAGTGGAGACCAGACCAGACCTTTTCAGCTGCGAGCTAAAGCTCGGCTCTGCTCCCTCAGCCTGCCTTGCCGACCTCACCTCCTTTAAGCTGGAAGTACACTCTCTGCTGTGTTTACCCACAAACACGGTTAGCACACATCAGTACACAGTCAGGAGATGCAGGTAAACTTTCCTCCACAGCCCGCAGAAGACAGGCGTAGGCTCTTACCCAACGGCTTCTTCCTGAAACGGGGGATCCCCAGGCTGCCCTGAGGATTTTCACAGATCTGCTTTCTCCCACAAAGAAAAGCTCTCTTAGGGGCTCCAACATGGAGGGGACCTTCTCCAAACAGAGAACTTCCTCCAAAGCAAGAAGGCAGTTGCAGTAAGGATGCCCTGAGGGGTACCTATAGGTCAGAGCTCCCCGTGACCCAACACGCACTGCTCCATTATGAAGCAGGAGCTTACCCACGGTAATTCAACTGCTAACTTTGAGATAATGCTAACGCCGCAAGGTTTAGTCTGGTCAGATGCAATCATTATCCTGTACTCGACACTGCATGTGTCTCACGAGAAATGGTGTGGTTTCTTATAAAAGGGAGCTCTGCTGAGCTCTCACCGTCAGAGGAGACCAGGTAGGAATAAATCCCTGTTGCCATGCCTGCAGTTACTGAAAGGGGCGGATGTGCTTTCACCAGCAGCTGCAAGCATTTCAATGACATGGCCTAGCAGCCAGCCAGGTCTGGCACAATATGGGGCTGAAGACGTTACCTCTGCAATGTGAGATTTTAGGCTGGGATTCTACATTTTTCTCCTACGGAAATCTCTGTCACTGCAAAACACAACAGCAGCACCTAAAACCGCATTAAGCAGTCATTTTAGCAATTCTGAAATCTATTATTCATCTGGTTACTTTAACAAAAAACACTCCTCCCTTCTTTTTATTCACAGATGGTCACGATGATACCTTTTTGTTAAATAATTAGTCATTTTTGTGTCAGGTTTGACTTGTTTTAGGGAGTTAAACTGAGTGTCTTGTTCAAGGAAATTGTAACTGAGATACAAATCTCTCTGCATCTGTGAAAGACTTAGTGATTTGTGCAGATGACCAAGTATGTTTTTAAGTATATGTTTTACTACCTTAAAGGCATCTACACAGGACGTTAGTAGAGGCTGATCTGTCATCTCTCTGTCTCGTCCGCAGACCCACTGGATTCTGACAGCTGAATAGAGGCTATCAATTAGAACTGCCAGGTTTTGTCAGACTTTTGTCATGTTCCCTAGATAATTCAGTCTTATGCATTTCAAGCAGCTTCAGTGGGAACACGACCAAACCTTTTCATTTCCCCCCTAAATTCTATGCCTCTCTTTCTAAGAAAGAGGATTTATTCCTGCAGGAATAACCCTTTGCATTTTGGGGGGTCAGCGTCACCCAGTGCTGCATTAAGGAGTGCCCGGGTTTGTGCTGACTCCTCAGGGTAGAAGCAGCTGTGCAAAGGTTCTAGTATTAACTCCCCACCCTCATGAAGGTTACGGAGGATAATGCCACAAGTTTTGCAGGAATAAAGAGCCTTTTTCTTGCTTTTCTAAGGAGGATCTATGCTAGAATAAGCAAACAAAAATTGGACCTGAGTTCACATCCCTCTGCTCCCACAGCTATCCTCACTGGAGTCAGTAACTCTGCTCCTGTGGACGTAAGACCTGGTATAATGACTCTTTGCTATTCATTCTTAAAGGAGAAGTATTATTTTTGCATGTAACTATGACCTATTTTTTACTTTGGCTATATATACAAATTTACTCTTCGAAGCACATCTATGAATCCTTTGAAATGCATGTGATGCAGAGCAAATGATCAGACCTTAGAGGCATATTTAGAAAATGCCGGTTTTGTTTATTTTACATGTTTATAATCTTCTCTGGCTATATTATCATTGAGGATTTTCAAAGTACTTTTGGTTTGTCTGGATATTCAACATTGCTAAAAAGCACTTAAAACGTCAAAAGCAAGAACAGTTGTTTGTTTCTTCTCACTACTACAGCCTAATATGTATTTGAACCATGAGCCATCTCATTACAACTTCTGAAATCAAAGTAAAGCTAGATAATTTATAGCATAGCACAAACATATCCTGTAAAAGTATAGAAGTAGCTTTCATGAATCCGTAGCATGCAAATGGACGGACCTTATAATATTTTCTCACTATATTTTCAGCACATGCTTGCTTTTGTTTCAAAGGCACTTGAAAATGAAATTGTTTGGGTTGTGAGATTGGTTTGGGAGGAGATAATAACCTGTAGTCATAATGGACAGGTCTTTTATTATGCTGCTTACTTTCTAAATTTTCCTCATCAGAGTTTTCCTTAAACATTTAATTATCTCCGCTCTTCTCTGCTCCCCAGACTTCTCTAGTTAGTGGGGACTGAACTGGGTTTGTAAGTAGTTTCTTATGGAAATAAAAAACCACTGTTGCTGGAGCAGAAACAACTTTCCCTTCCCTATAGCTATACCATAGTAATTTTATAAATTTTATTTTTCTATAAGAGATCATTTTATTTATTGTAGGTGAAGTAATATTAATAATTTGTATTTAGGAACAATGTGTACATATTTTCATTCTGTTTATTTATTTGCTTCTAGAGCTGTTTATGCAACCTCACTGGAGGAAAGAAAATTATTTATAGACAATACAAAGTAAGATATTGTTTCAACTGGCAAAAACAAAAATTGGGGGACAGAATATCAGCACGGTATAAGACTGATCCACTCAAGCTCGGCCCCAGCTGGGAGTGGGATGGCCGGTCCCTGCCCCACTCCCTGGGGGCACAGAGCCCTTCTGGAAGGTCAGCTCAGACGAGTGGCGTTTCACCACTCTTTGCTCGTGCCGAAAGTGGTGCAACAAAACTGCCTTTGCCATGTGCTCCCCTGCCTCATCCTGCCCTGGAACATCCCCTGTACGCCAGTAGCAGGGAGTGCTCTCTGGAACATTTTTGGTGGAAGCTCTCGCTGCACATTAGAATTCATATTTTAATATATTAATATATTATAATAATTATATTTATACATAATTATGATAATTAATAGGATTACTCAGGGTTCGTAATCTTCTCAGACAGTAGAAGTGACTGACACCAATGAGTCTACACCTAAATGCCCCTACCCTAAATGCCGCTGAAGGTATCCTTTCAGCACACCAGGAAACTCAGCACCCTGCTCTCAGCCACCTATGCTGTGGAGAGCTAGAGTTAGCTGAGCTAAAGTCAAGTAAATTCTACCTCTGAAGTCCAGCTTATGCTGCCCGAGCACCCAATTTTACAGGAGAAAATGAGGATATGTGATTAGACGTTAATACCAACTTCTTACTGTCCTAGATGGCACTAGCAGTTATTTTGCATGGACAGCTTGTTCCTTCCATGTATTGCTCAGAGACAGACCCTCTTCAGAAACATTTCCTGCCTGAGCAGAACAAAGGGCTATGTCATCTTCTTCAGGAGTAACCCCTGTTCAACTGGGATGCCACAGATTTGCCTCTGGGGCCAACCTGAGCTGCAATAGAGCATGGAGAAGGCTGGTTCTGCTGGTTTCAGCTAAGACAGCACATGCAGGCTGCACACTTGTGAGGTTGTTGACTGCCAGACTTCCATGTGGAAGTTACACCAGGAATGAATACATTCCATCCAGCACCTTCTACAGGGGCTCCCACAGCTGCATGGAGGCAGATAGGGAGGCAGGTAACTGGACATTCAAGAGGATTTCCCCACAGCTCGTCTGGATTCTGGTGGTAGTCTCTAGAGACTCTGTTGCCCACCACTTTTTCCTCTGAGGTGTCCTCTGCCGTAACTAACATGGTAGTCAGGTTTTCTATTCTTGGTCCCTTCTCATGGGCCTGACCGGGGAACGAGGGACCTCTGGTCCACCCTTGGGCCACCTCTCATGTCGTGGGCCAGCCTACCTGAGGAGCTTGCTTTTATTCTTGATGCAATGGTGGCATAAAATCACAAAATGGTTTGGGTTGGAAAGGACCTTAAAGACCATCCAGTTCCACCCCCCTGCCCTGGGCCTATCCTAGTTGGCCCTATCCAACCTGGCCTTGAACACCCCCAGGGATGGGGCAGCCACAGCTTCTCAGGGCAACCTGTGCCAGGGGCTCACCACCCTCACAGGAGAGAATTTCTTCCTCATATCTCATTTAAATCTCCCCCCTTTCAGCGTAAAACTGTTCCCCCTCGTCCAACCCCTGAGGAACACTACTCTTCACCGAGTGCTACTTGGACGTGGAGCCATTGCCTGCAATCTTTGAGTGCAGCCATACAGCCAATTCCTTATACACCGAGTGGTCCATCCATCAGATCCATGTCTCTCCAATTTGGAGACAAGGATGTCGTGCAGGACAGTGCCAAAGCAGCATCTCATAAGGCCATTTGCTGTTAATTTCTGCACTGCATGATGCATTTATAATGTTCAATTACAAAGTGGCGTGAATAAGAGCATCTGCCAACGTCTGCATATATATGAGGTCAGTGGGTTTACATTCCTTCAGGTCAGAAAACAGAACAAGCATGATCTCATCCCCATGCCAGTTTCTCCACATTACAAAGTCACCGCAAGACATGGCGACACATTGTTCCTGCTCTGGGAGGATGGGACTGAGGGCTTGTCTGCACTGCTTGGAAGAACAAACTGGAAGGAACAAACATGCACAATCAATCTTGAGGTAAGAATGCAGCGGAGAACAAGCACACTGGTCTTCTCACAACACGAAACAGCTGAGCTCACAGTATATACCTCCAAAAAACCTGAAATGCCTGGTCTTTATGATATTTTTACCATAGTCATTCATGCTCCTTAGTAAAACCACACCGTATTTATGAGGGACTGCAAGATCTTAGTGACCACGTTTGCTTGGTGTTTGCCCAGCTGGTAGGCAAAAAAGGTCTATCACTTTAAAGTGATGTATATGAACTAGTGTCCAGCCCCGATGATCAGCAAGGGAGAGGAAAGCAGAATAGTGGGAGGCAGCTACGCAAAACCTCCACAGAGGAATCGTATTTTCCCACTCCTCGTGAGTTGTTCTGTGTGGTAATGTATTAATTCCTTAACTAAACTCATTTGATTATTTTTATAACCCTCACTGATGTCACTCTGAATATTACTGTTATCCTTATAAATACACAAACCTCTTTCTGAAGAAATTTTAGCCATCCAGCTAACATGCCCTATGACTTTGAAATCAGTACCGTAAATTCATCGACAGAATTGAAAATAAAATTAAGCTTTGGATGAGATACATTATATATCCCTAAGGCTTATAAATTTGGTCTGGTCTAAGGTATAAGTACATGCCCCCAAAATGAATATAATTCTGATGGGTTTTATATGTTTCTTAGACAGGACTAGAGAACTTCAGAGGCATACATATGTGTGCAAAACAAAGTTATGGTTATAAAGACACGCCCGGGGTTAAGGGAACAAACGTCGTATCATACAGAGGTTGGTATTAAGGATGGGAATTGCTCAAAACTGGTATGGGTAAAGCATACCTTTATATTTTATTCACTTTGGCAATACCCAAAGGATGAGACTCCACCTTGCGCACCTCTGCTCTCTGTAAGCAAGCTTGCCGCAACATCGTCTGTCTAGAGCGGACACAGCCCCGCACTTAGCTCTGGGTCTGGCCAGGGTGCATCCAGCTCTGACAGGCAGCAAACTGGCACACTGATGTTGGCATGGAGCTTGTCCCCAGCCGCGGATGCTGCGGTGTGTACCTGTATGGATGGCCACGCTGTAATAGATAATGGAGAAAATTTTTTTGCTGCAAGAACAGTGTAAGGACACCGTATACACGGGTCTGTCGGAGGCAAGAGCAGGCAAAAGACAAGAGGGGCTGTAACACTGGCACTGTCAGGACTGAGCTGTCACATTTACTGGAATGCAAAGCCACTGGACAATGTCTTAAAGGCCTGGATGGCCTTGATTCTGGAAAGAGGAATGCATCAAGTCTCCTCCAATTTAATACAAAAAAACATTGGACTCTCCTTAAGCACGCCACGTGTGAGAGTTGAAGTTAATGTTGATGAATGGCGAACATGCCTCTGCACCCATTTGGATCATGTTTCATTGCAAAAGGATTGTCTTCACAGAGACTGCCACTGATTTTATGTTCAGGACCTATTTTCAATGCTGAGAGATAAAGTTTCCTACTTCTTTTTTACAAAAGCTACAGAACATCAACATACTTGCTACCTTTGATGCCAGCCCTGAAATCTTGCTCCCATGAATAAGCCTTACTCATGAACATTCTCATGTAATGAGAAAAAGCTTTTATGGAATCATGTTTTGTAAGTACTAGTGAAAAGCTAAGCTAGATAGTACCTCGATAAGACAGTGATGAATACATGTAATAAGTTTTCTGTATTTATAGCCAGACCCTAACACCCACAAAATGACCATACATATTGAGTAACAAACAAATGTCAATTACTGAAGACCTACTTGGATAACGCAATTATTCTTTTCTATGCATAAAATTTGAATAGGGCTCTGGGAATCAGCAACATAAAAATGACGAAGATGGTGAATTTAAAATGCTCTCCAAACAAGAAATTGAGGGAGTCTTTAGAGAGGTCTTGTGGTGAACTTGATAAATCTTTCCACAGTTTTTAATTCTGAGTATTAGTTATTTCACAATCCACAGTGCTTACTTAGCAACTGCTACAGGCTATTGAATAAACCATCATGGCAACGTACAGCTTTTGCCACAGGCCAGGATCACGAAACTACATGTGAACCATTTGTCATCCTGAATCTGCCTATGCTGCTGTTATTTTATAACTGCAGATCTCCAGATGATTAACAACACTGGATATTCATCAACCTTATTTTGAAAATGGAGTAACTGTGATGTAACGAGATGAAGAAATTCGCTTGATATCATTGAATGAATTAGTATCCATACAAGGATTAGAACACATTTCCTTATTCCTCGTGCCATCCGTAATCCACCGCACAAGAACGCCAAAACCACTTATTACCATTCACCATGTTTCAATAGACTAGGGCATCAAGGGACTACGCATTAAATCTCCTTCACTTTTCAGAGTTTTTTTTTAAGAAACTGGTATCACTAAAAAGAGGACTTCAGCAGCTGGAGAAAAGAGCCCACGATGTGTGTTCTTTCACCACATCGTTCGTCTCACAGGTTTACCCCTCCATTCCCTCACTCCATCCTCCAGAAGAACCATGAGTCCAACCAAGCGTTAAGGCCTGCAGTGACACTCAACAGATTTTTTGCAGTTCATGACCCTCACAGGAACATAGCACGTAGCCAACACAGCTGTGATAAAGGATTTTGCATTGGTTCTTGTTGAACTTCTTAAGGGCCACCGCTCCAGCCTCAGTATTTCTGAGTGGCAGCTCTGCACATTTTTTCCCGTGACAATGATTCAGATTGTGGCTTCTTGCAACGAGACTCCTTCAAGCACAAAGATAATGCCTTGTTTCAAGGATGGCTTTGCTTGAGTAAGGACTGTTGTTACTTAGCTTAGACTATCATGGCTTTTCAGGGACTGAAATTCAGATTCTTCAAAAGATCATACAAATTCAAGACAAGGATCATATTTACACAGAGGTGGCTTTTCTCTACATACAGAAGTGTGGGCTTTGGTAGTCCTTTTAAGCTTCAGGAAGCCACTGAGGAGACAGTGTTACCAGAAGTCAATTTTTACAGTCAGACTGTACACAATTTCTGTATTACTTCCACTTGATAGTGCAGTTGTTCCAGACAGATACCAGCACAATTAAGAACAAGGTTTGTCTTAGTGAATTGTCCTTGTCTTACTTAGTGAATTTGGAAGCACTCTTGACGTCAAATTTCTTTGCCTCTGCTGTTTTCTTCTAAGCACCTATACAATGCACTACTGTAAATTTTTAAAAACTCTGCTAATGCTCATAAAATTTATGAGGAAAATTGCCGAATTACTCTTTTCTTGTTGTTTTAGAACCTGTGAGAATAAGCTCATAAAGCTCTAACACATCTTTAACTTCCATGCCTTCCAAGATACTGATAGTTTTTCTTTGCAACACAGCATGGAGAGACTGAGGAGAAGTGCTTTCAAGTTTACTCATTATCAGAGCTGTGATATGAGCTTGTAATTAAGGTTCTGTGTCGTCTGGGAAAAACTGTAGAACACTCATCTCTGCCCCCTGCACCCACCCAGATGTATTATCAGATTCCGATCATTTTAATCATTAAAACCTTTTGTTATTATTTGAATGAGCGTACTGTCTAGATAGATTCCTGACAGACCAGAATGTTACTATGCTGTATGTTACCCAGCTTTTTCTGCACTGTATTTGTAGATCCCCAAATGGCTTAATTTACCATGTGTTATTCCCTGTAAAAATAACTTCAAAATAAAGGAAGAAAGATTGTCCTGCAGTCATGATACTATCATCAGCGCCTTGTCATAATGCTTTTTCTTTCACAGTTGAGTGGGCTAGTGCCAGTAACTACTGCAGAGAGGAATTTGTCCAGGCTGGAATAAGGGTCAGCGGGGACTGCGAGGGTGTGGCTTTTCCTTTTAGTATTTCAGCAAGATGAGGCTGAAAGGTATTAAGTCTAATGATTTACAAAGCGAAAACAAGGTTACAAGGTTCCTATCTACGTGCAACTGTATATGAGTCATGGAAGGAAGTAATACACCTTACACATTCTACAGGGTAAAGTCATATGAACTTGTCACTTGGGGTTTCTTGGTACATAATGCAAGTCTCCGACAGGTTCCTGTTACTGACTTTATTTCACATCCCACAGCTTGTCTTTGTGAATACTAGCCAAAGTAAAATCCCAGATCTAACGACTGTTTTCAGTTATGCTGACGTGACCTAAATGCACATTCTTATGTAAAATCGCTAGTAATCTGCTAGGAAGACAGAAGACTTTGGCTTGCAGTCCTCAAAGTGCTGTGCTCAAGAACTTTGATGACCGAGCATGAGACCACCAGCTCTGGGAAGCCACTGCAGCTCTGTGGAAGTCAGCAGCACTGACTGCCAGCAGGGCACCTTACACTGGGGACCTCACAAATTTCCTCCTGCTGCCACACAGGCAAAGGAAGAAGCAG
>NW_009648255.1:425070-473614 GCF_000708025.1 Charadrius vociferus
GGAAAGATATAAACAGAAAATGTGGGAGGGAACTGAAAGCATCTCCCTTCTCCTTGCACAACTTTACCTCCAGCTTTCCAAGTTTCTGCTCTGCACCACCTCTGTTATAAGCAGAACTTTGTTTCCCTTCTTGTCTGAGAACGCACAAAGAAGTATAGGCTCAAAAATCCTGTAGTAATTTAGCACTGAAAATCACTTTTCCCCCCATATCCTATGTGGTGTTAATGCATCTGCAAACATACAGATGCAGAAACAACAGACTAGTGCAACACGTATTACACAAGGCACGTAGATGCTCAAGATAGTTTACACAATGCACTGTTTAGTCTTCACAGTAGTAGGCAGGAGATCAGGTAACACTAGATTTTAATTTTACTTTGGACACTGACTTGGTCTGCAGCTTTGAGTAAATAATTCACAATTTATGTTTCAGTTTTATTACCTGAAAAAATTGGGAGATATTATTTATAAACCTTGTAGAACTTCCGGGAAATTTCCCTAAAAATCTACCTGTTAATTACATTTCAACAGAAGCTGAAATGTCTCTGCATACCATTCACCGAAGCGCCACTACAGAAGCAGACAGTATATGATACAGAAGATATGGCACATTTCCTTTGACAATTGGGTGTATGATGGTGTTGAAGGTCTGGTTCTGTGAAGTACACTGGAAGAAAAGTGGGAATTTTTTTAGGTGTCAAGCTACGGACTAAGAAATTTGAACATGTCCGCATTCTTGAAAAGCGTAATTTCAAATAAATTATTATATGTATACTGTCATGCCAATTTGAACAGCATGCCTGCCTGTACATTTTAACTTTAAAAATACCCGAAACCCCTTTCTGCTACTTGCATGAACATTGATATCGCTTAACCTTCATATTCTTACAGAGCTCACCCTGAACTTTCCCACATGCTGAATCTATCATACTATATATTTACTTACCATTATAAAAGTCTTTTACCACATGAGTAAATATTGAAATATTTACACAGGTTAATCGTGGTACTGGTCAACATAGAATAAAAAATACAGTTCCACTGCACTGTTGTTCTGTGTTTCAGCATCATACTTCCACCATCATCTTTGTCTCCAGTTCGTTCTGAGCTATGTGTAGTCATAAGGACCTTGATGATATGATAATCTTCCCACTGCAGCAGACTATGACTGGGCAGTGTCACCCCTAGTATCATCCTGGGAAGAAACTCTGATTCACTGAAGCACAATATAGCCATCAGACCAAGACTTACGCCCTGTGTGTCTTTCACTGAAGGGAATTGCTTGCCATAGTCACCCTCAGCCAGGGCAGAAGAGAGCAGGAGCATGACCACCATCTCCTTCTCACTGCTGGGAAGGCGAGCTCCATGCTGAAACAGCACAAGGGCCACCCACACTCTGACAGTAACATTTTCTCATAGCCTACATCATTTCCTTCAGGAAACTTCCATTTATAGCTCACATCTCACGCTCAGTTTGTTTTGCATTGGTTTACACAAACCAGCACTCAATTAGCATCTCTAAATAGTAAGGACTGTCGGGTAAGGGCCATGCAACTTGCAGGCAAACCTTCCCATCAAGGTGTTTGAGATTTGGAAGGCTGCTGCAGACCAGACCTTCTTTCAGAATTTTGTTTGATCCACTGTATAGCATTGTGCAACCTGCAATTCTGTAACACAGAATAATATTGATTCCACTTATCATCTCTGCCATTTGTTATTGGCACCAGATGAGAAGAAGAAAATCAGCTCCGATTAGATGGAGAAATGTCCTAAAACTTAAAAAAACCCAGAGGATCTTTGATCTAGACAGTGCCCGATTCATAGTAAGACACGGAATCTTCTGAGTGCCTCACTGAGGGGAAAAACTGAGAAACCGAATGGCTTTTATGCGGTCATTGTAAAGCAAACTGAAGGTGCTAATGCTGAAACACTAGGAAATTCAGAAAAAAACTCTTCCCTTTTCCTTCGACTGATCTTCTGTTTGTATGACTATATCATTTAAAAATTGTGTGTGACTTGATGCTGAAAAAAAAGCCCAAAACTCCTATACTGGAGAGACCACAATAAAACTGCTTACAAGCTCAATTAGTCATAATGTACTTTACTATGTGCTGGAGAAGTGAGTTAGAGTGTGAGTATCAGCCGGTACAAACAAATACTATTGTCCAAGGAGGGAAATCTACACCACTCATGGTATTCAATCATAAAACCCTGTCTGTCTACTGCTTAAGTAGAGCAGATGAGTTTTTTTTCAATTTTCAAACGTTATATAAAAACTGAAAAAGAAAACAAATGAAAAAAATACAGGCCAAATTTGTGCTGACCTGGGATAGTGTTATTCAAGTGGTAGAAAAACTCCAAAAGCATTTTAGAACCATTCCCGAGGGAACCACTCTTACGTGAGTTGAAATCATTATTGTCTCTGAAGAGGAAGGGAGAAAAGGTGAAAAAAAAGAGAGGTGAATAAACAAGTGTAAGATTTACTACTTCAGAGAGAAACAGTCCATATATTTTCACAGCGTAAGTCTCCTTGCAGATATTGGCTAATATGTCACAAAATAATTGCAATATATCTCATTTTATTAGGGTGGCCCATTCTCAAATGAATGCACATTATCTTTACAGGTTTGTGACCGCAATGTTGAAGTAAAAGGAAAACTTGCAGCTCACTTTGGTTAGAGAAGGATTCACCTCTATTTTCTGCTATTTTTCCAAACCATGTTTGGTTTTAATATAAATGCTTCCGACACTTTTTCTAGCATTTGGAAGAGTATTAAAAGAACCAGTCATAACAATTTGATGCCTGCAACTTCAGGCAGCGTTCAGAGCGATATTTAATCTCTGCGTCATCTCCTGCCAAAACCAAACCATAGCACAATGCCATAGCATGGGAAAGGCAGTAAGAATCCATTATCCTCACTGCAGTTCCAGCAACTGTTATAACATATGTTATGTTTGAACACTCTGGTTGTGCATTCATCTCAATTTCAGATTCAATTAAAAACTTCTTGAGAATTCCACAGGCTTTGTCCCCAATACAGATTTAAGTTAAATCATCAGCAGTGCCTGCGCTTGACTAGCATTTTAATGAAAGAAAAAAATATGAATCTATGCATCATGAAGTGCAAAGCATTTAGAAACAGCTTCTTCATGGCAACAGACATTGCTAAAACTTGCTAAGTGCTTGCAGACACCTATTTCCAAACTGGATTTTGCTGGGAATTCTGCTTGAACAAGGATTTCAAGCTTGATTCCTGCATTTCATGTATGCCTGCTAGTATTAATTTCAGTTAACCAACTCTGTACATTTTTAGTAGAGTGCAATACAACTTCAAGATTTAATTCCACATGATATTTGCACTGTCCAGCAAATTTATCCACAAATAAGGAAGTCATAGTGTTGCTTCTAATTCTAGCACTAACTAAACAACCATATAAGAACCGCACTTTTTGATGTCACAGAACTACTTTTTTTTTTTGTAGTATCAATAAATGCATTTGTTTTTCCTAAATAAAATTTGATTGTTTCTCTTTTATGGCTTTGTATGTCATGCTGCAGTGAAACAGCAACTTCATCTTTTGAAAAGGAAGGACAGCAATTCTCTTATGCATCAATACAGAATTGTTACTAATAAAATGGCCCAGTCCTTAACTTTTTTTACTACAGCAAGGCAACCACTAAGGAAAAATATGCTCAGTGATGAAGTTTTGGCAAGCCAGAAACCATATTTTGTTTTCCATGTTCTCAGCACATTACTATTTACTTTCTGCGACCATTAATGTAAGGTAAATTCTGTTGATATAAATAGAATATAGAATTAACAGCTTTACCTGAGACTCACTGCATGATTAAATAAAACCTCGTTAAGCAGAAGGGGAAACAATAGTTGCTTGTTAAACTAAATGAAAATGTCTGTCTTTTTGCAATAGAATAGCATGGTCTGACATTAACAAGCTCTGAAGGTGAATCCACGGTTTTCTTATCAGGATTACTCTCATGAGTGGGGAACAAATATTTCCTTCTGAAAAATATTTTCTCCATTTTCTCGTATAATGTACTTGCTGATGATCACAAAAGCCAGTGTAAAATGGATTCATATGCTCCCGTCTTTGTTGACACCAGCCACAAAGGAAAACCAGTTACCACTTTTCTAACTAGGACTGTATATATAAATCTGTTTTAGAACTACTGTAAATGCTAATGGGTGGGGAAAGAGAGAGAGTACTAAATTAGGGGATTACTTCTGGTAGCGTAAAGGTGAAATACTGTTTTCTTATGGGATCCTTCTTGACAACGCTGTACCAGAAAGTGCTTTTCTGCCTGCCCTTTGATTGGGTTCCTGATAAAAGCCTGTTACAAGCTCTCTCTGTGACCTTGCAACTGAGCTTCCGAGATCCACAACTACTATTTTGGGAATGGCAATAGCTAACAGAAGTTGGGTTCTTACTGCATTACACACAAAAGGAAGAGCATTAAGAACAGCAGTGGCGGTAACAGCAGGGCAGGTGTGTCAAGAAGGGGAAGACTCCCTGCGGCCCCCCAAGTGGACCTGCGTGTGCAAGCCTTGCCTGTTGCCTAAGTAGCGCACATGTAGTGCTGCACCCACCCCAGTTACACTAACCTCATGGTTCTGATACCACTGTTCTTTACTTTCTGGCCTCTGTACTGCTGTAACGAGGATATCTGGTCAGCTGCAGCACTGGGAGATGGGACATGGGTATCTGGGTGACTGGGTGTGCATTGCACAGGTCAGCGCCACGAACGGTAACACTACCACAACATTTCCCTTGGGATCAAGCCAAGGACCTAACTCCAATGTTTCTGTATCTGTTTTGTATCTACTGCATATATTGTGTACAACCTTCCTCACTGAAACTTGTCTGCTGCGATGTCACATTTGCTGCAGAGCAATGACAGCATTGTGCAGCCCCTCTACTAGTTTGCTTCAGATGCTGTCAAATTCATTCAAACAACAGCGAGAGCATGACTGTGGCTGGAAAAAAACCCAACAACCATCCTTCTCTTTCTGTAAGAGGGAGTCACTAAGTCCTTACTACTCCACACAGAGACCACAGCTCCTCTTCTTGGAGACAACTCTGTACCGATAGCCTTTAATGATTTTCAGATGCCTTAACAGACTATAACCCCCTGAAGAAAAATACCCTATGGTCTTAACTTGCAAAATTTGCAGGCTAATTTTTATCCATACGGAATGACTTATTTATAGTGCAACTGAGAAAAAAAATCCTCCTCCAAATGAAAAAGCTTAGTATATCACTGCTTTTGCAATGTATTACTAAGGAGTTTCCACACTATTTAACACCTTCAGGACAATTCCACTGATCAACTCCTAATGCAGAATCTGCTAGGGCATGCCATGAAATAGGTGATTATAATGGAAATCCTAGTAATGATTTTTTTAAAGTATTGTGATATTTTTAATTTTACCCAAAAGTCAGTTTGTACCACTTCTATCCGTTTACTCTGACAAGCTTCAGAATATTCACTTCCTCAAATGTTCTGTTGTCTCATTTTTCTCAAGCTCTCAAGACAGAACTCTGAAAGTGTTTTGAAGTTGCACACATGGATATATACTGTGATCACTTCTTTAGCATTAATGATGAAGGAAAACAAGAACAGGAAAAGCCTGTTCTTTTAATCAAGTTTATAATAGAAGAATTCCATTATAAAATAACAATAATTACAATACAAAACACAGACCATCACGAACAACTATTGCTTGTCTACTTCTAACATTTTTATCTTTGGTGAGTAATCTCTCCATTTCACTGACAATTTTGTTTCAGTGGATTTCAGTGGAACTACTTATGGAAGTTTTAAAACAAAATTAACGGCAAAAAAACTGAGACATGTGAACAGAATTTAGGTTTATATTTGCCACATCATTTTAGTGTCTAACAGGATGAGTGTTTCAGCAGATGCAAAGTCACAGGTTTTTATAGTACCTGTACAGTCTGATAAGAAAAGCAGGAATTAGCCACAGAATGTATATTTCTGTATACAGCTTACATTTGGAGCCAGAGAATCCATCAATCCTCTATCCACTACAAAACCAATATTCATGCTTTTGTAGAAAAGATGCAGCTATTGCAGAATATTAGTTTTTATACATCATGTTTATGCAAAAAAGACCAAGGAACCAGTTTTGGTTAACTGGTATCCCACATGATATGGTAGCAATAGATCTGTCAAAAATTACTCAGAACCTAAATATGTAGAAGTTCCCACACACCTTTATTTATCTAGTTCTAATCTTTGCTCTTGAATGCATGCTTAACCAGTAAAAAGGGGAAGAAAAGGCATTGCGCTTGTTGAAGGGAAATGTGAGGGGCATAGATACAGGTTCACCTTCGAACCTGACTATCTCCCATACTTGAACCAAATGAATGTTGTCTCAGCTAGTCAGAGAGCACAGACATCACCACTCCAAACAATCAGGACTCCCTGGAAAGTCTATTTAAATAGGCCATCTAAATATTACTGTTACAGAGTTGCAATTGCTTTAATGTCTACCCTGTAACTGCTCTCTCATCTTATAAATAGACGATCTTTCTACCCACACTTCCTCTTACTCTTATGCTACAAATACTACATAAGGACCTACACTTTACGAACTCAGTACTGCAAACTGATCTATATAACTATAGATCAAGTCATGCCACAGGTTATTTAAAGTATCTCACTAGCTACCTGGAATTTGTGTACATTCCCCTTTTTGCTCAGACAACATCCGATGTTAATTAAAAAACATAAATGCCCTGCCATTATTCATGCTTTTAACACTGAGAAATAATTGATACAGCTGGTAAAAAAACTGAATAATTGTTTGTACACAGAGTACAGCCACTACCTACTATTCAGAGAAGAATTATTCAAGAATAATTATTCAAGAAAATGAGCAACCCTGATTCCAGGAAATCCAGCAACGAATTATTGACATGTCCCATTAAAATACACTCATGCCAAACAGAAAGATTTAAGACATAAAAAGTCTATCAAAGATATGCGGATTTTCTCCACTATTGATATTAGTCTTTACTCAATATGACTTTGAAATATATGAGACAATATGCTGCTGAACTCCATGAAAGATATCTGAAACCATTCACATTGCTCTTTTAAATAGGTTAAATGAAACCTGATCTGGATTCCACTTGATCATAAGACTGGAATGCTGAAAATGCTGTAATCTATTTATGCATCAAATTGAAGAAATTTTGTGCCTTCCAGTGTATTAACTAAATATCGACAGTTTACAAACTGTTCCATGTTCAAACTGAGAACTAAACCACAGACCAACCTGACTTATTTATCCTAAAGCCAGGATTTATTTCCTGGCTTTTAAACTGTGTATGAAACCCACAGAGGTCTGCTCTATGCCTTCCCAAAAAGTGTTGCTCCTGCAGCAATAATTCATTGCTAGTGCCAACACATGGCAATTGCCTTATAATGACTTCAAAATACACAGGGTTTTTTCAGCATCAAGAACGTACTACAGTCCCAAACTGGATTTGCAGCTCAGATTTGACTTACACTTCTCTTCTTCTTTCTGCCTCTAAACCACAAATGATTCAAAATACAGCAGAGAGCAAGGCTGAGAACAACTATGGAAATGAGAACAGCCAAATCAAACAGATGAAAACCACACAGGGGCCTATACAGCCCGGGAGTAATTGACAATAACTATTAACAGGCAGCCTCAGACTCCCCTGGTGAAACAGCACTCTTTAGGCAACTGTTCCATATAATGATGTAATTTCCCGAAATTATTTACACCTAAATTCTTTAGGTGTGCACAATGGTCTTTGACACGTTATGCTGAACAGAGGAAATATTCTGCCCCGGAGTGCTCCCATACAGCAGAATCAGGTGCAGCACAAGATAGTATGGAAAACGTAAAGGTACCCACCACGAAGAAGAGTATATGCTAAACATCTGTCCATTGATCTGCACCAATGTTCATCTTAGATTTTACCATGTCTCAGTTAAGTAAAAGACAGCTCCCACTGACGTTTAATGGATTTTGACATTGACTTGAAAGGGGTCAGGATCAGGCTAACAACAACTGTTGAGATTCATAACATATATTAATTCCTATTTGCACTTTAAATGTGTTTCCATGTATGTGTGTAACAGTTTCCATTTGTTCTCAGTTGTTGGTCATATTAATTTTTTTTCACTAGTTTTTGGATTTAGTACCTATTATTTTCCACATAGAAGACAATGAACACTGCAAAGACAAAAAAAAGCAATTTTGTTAGGGTCAGGAAACAGGAAATTTCCATGCTTTTTGTCACATGAGACTTTAAGAAGAGCCTAAAGCTAAATACTGCAGCTACTATTCGCTGGTTCTCTTGATAGTTAGTGGCCTTTATAAATGCAAAAATCCTACTTAGACATTCAAGTAACTCATTTGCCCTTTTCTATGCCCTTCTTTCCTCCAGCAGTCTGTAACCTGGAATTTGTCTTCCAGGTCCTGCAGTCAACGTCTTGCAGCTTGGAATTCCAAAGGACTTGAAATTCAAATTACCATTGCATCTCAGCCTGGTTTGAGATAGTTTGTGGTAATTTAGATGCATTTTAAAAACAAGAAGAATTTGGATAAATGTCCTACTGTCTAGCACCACTAGTTTAATAAAAATGGAAAACATACAGTTTACAGTGAAGGAAAGGAATTTCTAATATTACTGTTTATTTTAAAATTTAAGATATTGACGCAGGATCTTGACACAAGAGTCATCTGAAAGGGAGCGCACTCTTAAAATACCAAACTGGTAAGCCTCAATTCCCCGTATGTGAAAGTTTAATTTTTAGTAACTCCTAAATTTCCGTTCAAATTTGAAAAGAACCTACTGATGAATGAATTGCTTATCACTTGTCCATTATTAAGCTAGTATTCTACTATTTCTAAGACAGCATCACATAGCTTGACCAAAATTTGGTCTCAGTACTCAACACACAGAAAAACGCAGGCAGAGCCCCGAAGACTTCTTTGTATCTGCAGACAAGGCAGGCTGATAGACGGAGAAGAAAAAAACAGAGGCACAAAGAAGGAAAAATAACTTGCACAAGGCCACACTGCTGATAAATACCAACTGAGGTGTAAGACTGAAGTTAAAAAACTAATCTCCTGAACGTTTTTTCTACTGACTTCCACACAAACAACTTCAATCTGGACTCCTGATACTTGGGTAAATGCCCTATCTGTTAGATCACACTGCTTCCCCAGGCTAGTTTTTAATCTCCAACAACAATCACCTAATGCTATTAACAGCTAAGAAATTTGAACCCATGAACTCTAGATACCAATAAATAGTCCAACTCCCTTTGATAATTCCTACAGCTTTCTTTAAAAAAAAATGTATTTTTAATGTTATAATTAGGGATTTTCAAAATTTTTAATTTACATACGCACTTATTAATATACATCTTTATACACACATGTATACACCTCTAGATGAGAGCGTGTGTGTGCCTCTGCAAACTCTGTAAGTGTTCAGGGTTTTTAATGTGCAGCTTTTATCCCTGTCTGAACGATATATAGATTTAAGCTATGATCAGTGGGAAGGATCACCTTTTGCCCATTTAAAATCATATAAACAAACAAACAGAACATTTTTGTACCATTTTCACTGGATACATACATGCAGTCAGTATTTGAGTCTTTATAGCTTACACTCTAGAGGAGCTTCTTTTTTGGTCTTCCATCATCTGTGATAGCATTTCTGCTCTCAGTCTCTGAGGCTGAGAGACTTGGTGAAAGATACTTTGCATGACTGGTGCATGATCCTTAAATGCCAAAATATGTAAATTCACCTGCAGTCCCCAAACAGTAAAACCACAAGTGTGGAAAGCCGCTAATGGCTCTCATTGCTGCTGAAACTCTGTCAAGGGATCCTCTTAGAGAACTATGTAATGGTAGAAGGTGATGGAGGGAGTGTGGAAGCATTAGACAAAACTCTCTGTCACACAACATAGGAGCATTGAAAAGGAGTCTGCTGCCCTTAGCACTGCCTGCTAAATCTGTCCTTGCCAGATCTCCAAAAAACAGGAACACGCGCGCATACACAGAAACCACGAGAGTCCCACACAGTTGACACTCACAGAAACTCAAACAGGAGTCATGTGGGAATTTCTTTTAACTAACTGTGGCAGATGTTTTTCTTGAAGACAAAAAAGGAATATATACATGCTTGACACTTAATAAAAATATCTGTATGTTTGTGCCCATCATACTAGAATATTGTTCAGCTCTAATTCAACCTTGCAAAAATATTATCAGTGTAATGCTGCCAAGGCCATTGTGTGGATTATTTGTGTATATCTTGGCTAACCTGGCCATGGGCTGCAGCAATTTTTATACTTGACTTTTCAGAAACCTTTCTGGTTTGTTAGTGAATTAGTTTATCTTGTTCATTCTTGTTCCTCATCCTTTCCCTATTTTACCTTTTATTAATTTCCCTTTCTCTTTTGCTAGACCACATGAAATATCAGCCAAATAGCCCATTCCTCATTACATTTTAGGTTACGTTAAAATATCCATATATACACAGTTTGTGAACGGAGGATTTAGCAAATGACTTTTTCAATCTGGGATTTAGAACTTTATAATTTCAAATGAACAAGAACAGTGACAAATTAATGGATTCTAAAGTAGCATCTTTGCTATTTTAGATTTCAGATCTATCTAAATTCAAAGACTACTCTGCTCCACCAAAGCATACTTTCATACACTAAAGTAATAGAGTAGTTGCATAAAAATGAGAAGAAAATAACTTTTCATTTTGGTTTACTGCACTGTCAGGAGAAACATTTGTTTTTACGGCTTAGCAGACTACTGTTCAACAGCCTACTGGTAGTTGTCCAATGTTGAAAAAAGTGCTACCCTACCTGTTACAGGTCTGTGTACCTATATGGTGGGAAAGAATTTCATCCCACTGAATTACGTATCAGTCTCCTTCCTATAAGAATTTTGAAATATCACTTATAGGGTAGGTCTAGTAGAATAACTTCCTATGTTCTGGCATCCTGCATCTTTCCACTGACACGTCTATTATTTAACTGTGTGGGGACAGTGTTTTTAAAACATATTCCTATCCAGAATGGTTTAATCATATGTTGTCCTGAATGCATTTGACTGATATGCCCAAATGCTTTCTGTTTGAAAATGAAGAAATTAAAAAAAATCCCCATACAAAAGTTATCCCAAGTCTTTACTATTTCCTGTAGCTAGCTACTCCTTGCCCTTGTGAAATTTTCTCCAAAGATTGTCACCATCATTTATAGAAGATCTACGCCACATACAATCCCAGCTGCTTCACTGCCCTACAGCTTTCATACTAGCCTGAAAAAAAACCCAGAACTTCTGCTGACCTCATTGGTATCTGTGGTATCAACAGTAGTCCTGTATAATATATTGCAATATTATACATCTTTCTTTGGCCACATAACTTTCCGTTGGCTATTTAACCCACCGTTGTTGTGACCAATTTAAAAACTCCCAGCCACATCTACATGCTGCCTGTTAAAATGAAACTTACCTTGTCAAAGAAGCATTGCTCTCTCTGCTCAAATACAGAGTTCCATTCTTTTATCAAATTATACTTGGTTGACTTGCAGGACAAGGAGTAATAGCGCCTGGGCTAACGGCAGGTTTAAGGTCCAACGCCTCATGTCCCATGCCAAAAATACACTTTCTCATGGACATAAGACATTTATTAGATTGAAATACAAAGTTTTACAACTGCAATTTGGTATTAAGATGATATTACTCATTTTCAAGACCTTGTACTCTGTACATTACATTTTCTCTCTAACATTTGTATATTTGAAATCACGCAGTGAAGACGGTGCAGGAAACAAAGGATTGCATGTTGGAGGGAATTTGTTTGAGAGGAAGTTTGGGGGATTGTCTTTATTCTCTCTGCAAAGTCAGGGTTGGACAGAAAAGATGAATTCTAAGAATGCAGATTTGATCAGAGGGCTCAGAGATGGCAGTAAGGATAAAGAATATGCTTTATTCTCCAGTGGGTACCTGGTAGAAGCTACTCCAGAAAGTGTTACCTGACAGAACTCACGTCATATCAGAAGCAGAAACTCCAGTATACCAGGAGGAAATCCAAGAATTACAAATGGTGTTCAGATGGGAATTCAAAATCATTAAGGAGGAAAAAGGATGCCGTACAGACAGTTCATCATCTCCTAACATATGCAGAATGAAGAAACTCTAGAAGGCAGACTTTGAAGAATATGAGGACAGGAAATAGTAAGGGATGAGCTAGTACAAAGAGAAACAGAATCGAAAATAAGGTTTATACTAGCATAAAAAGAAGCAGGCAGAAGACAAAGTGCCAAGGAAGATGAGAAGAAGAGCAAGTCTTGGCACACTCTGCACACACAGACACGGAAACCAAGGATGTTACACACATAAGGAGAGTTCACAAAACACCACAGAATAGAACGCTTTTCTGAAAGCAGAACAAATGGGGTATAACCTGAGATTCAGGAATCGAAAGAAACTACCCAGTGTGTACGGCAACAGGTGAAGGGACAGTCCTCACTCAGAGTACACCGAGAAAAGTTGGGGTTTGTTACTTGCGAGGACATAGTCTGTGGGACACTGAGCTGCGGCTAATGGAAAAAGCCCCACTGGTTATCTTCTACATCTGGTCAAACAACACTACCAGATTCCCACTGAATTATACCAGAACATCTTCACCAGGCTGGTGAAAACGATGGCAATGCTCAAAGACATGGAGAGTTGGGTGGTCATCAGAATGCTTTCCTCCCTGAGAAGAAATGAGGTGTGACAGGATAATGAAGACAGAAAGTTCAAGGACGAAGGCTCTGGCCGTTTGAAATATCTGATTAATGGAAGATGCTAATAACACGAATGGACACTTACCCAAACACCTTTTGCAGAATTTTTATGGAATTTGGGCTAGCACAGCAGATAAGAACTTCGAATTAAAGTTTAAGAAAAAAAAAGTGGAAAGGCATTTGCCTTTGTGTAACTGATTGTATAATTGGCATGCCTGATTTTAATGGATAAATTTACCAAGGTGTCTCATGTCAGATAAACTCAAAACTCTTTTCTAACATAAATGAGTTCTTACATTGTTAATGCAGTAGGTTTAATCTCTGTTGAAGCTAGAGAAGTATTTGGTATGATATCATACTGGAAAATATTACTGAGAACAGATATAGAAGAGATGGATTAGCACGCAGAATTGCAAAATAAATCAGGACTTGGCTGAACTGTTGCATTCACAGGGAACAGTTGAACTGAAGGGAAGCTAGTAGTGGGGATCTCCCATATTTTAGAACTGGTCCTTAAAACACACTGTGACCTTACTCAAAAAAAGCCAGGATGGGTTAATGGTACAGTTGCAAGGAATGACAGTTTAAACAGGGACCTATCATAAAGGAAAACCCTAATGACATTGGTGGCTGGAGTAAGAGAGATACAATAAAAAAGTTAACTTACATATCATATCAGGGATTTTTGAGAGGTGAGCACCTGAAGACACCAAAAGTAGGCTCCTTACGGGTTGGATATGAACCACCACTAGGAAAAAAAAAAAACAAACCACAAACAAACGAACAAAACAACAAAAGAGGATTTATCAGGAAACACAGTGGGAACAGACCCAGTGAAAAAACCCAAACAACCAGTGTTACGAACGCGACACCAGCGGCGCCCCACCGGCACGTTTGTGTGAGGGCCTCGATTTAAACTGCCAACCGCGCCGAGCCGGCGCTGTCAGAACGGCGACGGGAACGGCCACAAGGAATTAGCAGGCGGTTACCTCGACGAGGAGCGAACCGTGACTGGAAATAGGCCACAAATACGTTTGGGATGGAAAATATGATGACTTTAGAGGGGTGAGCTGGCAGCCCCCGCCTGAGGAGAGCGGGCGACCCCTCAGGAGCGCGGGCGTACGCCCGCGCTCCTGAGGGGTCGCCCGCTCTCCTCAGGCGGGGGCTGCCAGCTCACCCCTCTAAAGTCATCATATTTTCCATCCCAAACGTATTTGTGGCCTATTTCCAGTCACGGTTCGCTCCTCGTCGAGGTAACCGCCTGCTAATTCCTTGTGGCCGTTCCCGTCGCCGTTCTGACAGCGCCGGCTCGGCGCGGTTGGCAGTTTAAATCGAGGCCCTCACACAAACGTGCCGGTGGGGCGCCGCTGGTGTCGCGTTCGTAACACTGGTTGTTTGGGTTTTTTCACTGGGTCTGTTCCCACTGTGTTTCCTGATAAATCCTCTTTTGTTGTTTTGTTCGTTTGTTTGTGGTTTGTTTTTTTTTTTTCCTAGTGGTGGTTCATATCCAACCCGTAAGGAGCCTACTTTTGGTGTCTTCAGGTGCTCACCTCTCAAAAATCCCTGATATGATATGTAAGTTAACTTTTTTATTGTATCTCTCTTACTCCAGCCACCAATGTCATTAGGGTTTTCCTTTATGATAGGTCCCTGTTTAAACTGTCATTCCTTGCAACTGTACCATTAACCCATCCTGGCTTTTTTTGAGTAAGGTCACAGTGTGTTTTAAGGACCAGTTCTAAAATATGGGAGATCCCCACTACTAGCTTCCCTTCAGTTCAACTGTTCCCTGTGAATGCAACAGTTCAGCCAAGTCCTGATTTATTTTGCAATTCTGCGTGCTAATCCATCTCTTCTATATCTGTTCTCAGTAATACTCGCCCCGGCTGGCCGAGCCCCTCCCCGCGGAGGAAACATGTCCAAGATGCCGGCCAAGAAGAAGAGCTGCTTCCAGATCACCAGCGTGACCACGGCTCAGGTGGCCAGCAGCATCACCGAGGACACCGAGAGCCTGGATGACCCGGATGAGTCCCGCACCGAGGACGTGTCTTCGGAAATCTTTGATGTTTCCCGAGCCACCGACTACGGCCCTGAGGATGTCTGCGAGCGGAGCTCCTCCGAGGAGACTCTCAACAACGTGGGCGAGGCTGAAACTCCTGGCAGCATCTCTCCCAACCTCCTGTTGGACGGGCAACTGGCTGTGGCTGTTGGTGGGGTAGCTGCGGCTCCACCGGCTGTGGCCCCCAATGGAGGGGCCGTGCCCAAGAGCTCCGCTGTGCCCCTGCCAGCTGCTGCCCCTGGCACTGCCGTGGCAGCAGGCAGCAGTGCTCAAACTGCCTTGCCCTCCACAGGGCCTTCTGCATCTGCCGCTCCTGGGACAATGTCTCAGACGGTGGCTGCTGCGTGCAGCTCGCGCTTCAGGGTGATCAAGCTGGACCATGGTACAGGGGAGCCCTACAGGCGAGGACGATGGACGTGTATGGAGTATTATGACCGGGACTCAGACGGTGGTGGTGTCCTTGGCAGGACTGGAGATTGCATTAGGCACAGCAGCACCTTTGAGCAGGCTGCTCAAGAGAGGGACAGTGGCCTCGGTGCCACAGGAGGTTCCATCGTGGTCTCGGCTGTGCCAGCATCAGCCCATGGCCCTGATTCTATAGCTGACAGTTCCCTGACTGCTGTGTCACAGCTGCTTCAGACAGAGAAAATGAACCAGTCTTCTCTACAGCAACCTAATTTTGTCATTGGGCAACAACAGCAGCCGCAACAACCCATAGGTGGGGCCATGCCTCAAAGTACTGCTCAGCCTATGTTTTCTGGGGCTTCGGTCGCAAATCAGCAAATGATGGTGCCACAGCAATCGCAGCCACAGGTAACTACGCAGGGTGTTGCACAGGCTGGACCCAACGGGAAAGGCATGGCACCTCCAAATGTGACAATAGGGCAGCCAAGCATTCCTGTGGCACAGCAGCAGGTGCAGCAGGCAAACATACCGGTGACTCAGCCTCAACAATTTGCTTATTCTCAGTCCCAGATTCCACCAGTGCATCTACTGCCGACGCAACCTTCTGGTCAGACCGAATACATGCAGCACATGACAATTATGCAGTCTCAAGGAGCTATTCAGCAGGCTACTACGGGCTCTGTTCCAAGTACTGTGGCTTCCAGCCTTCCCGTGGGGCAGGTGACCGGCCAAAATCCCTCACCTGTGGGAGCGCCAGCCATGGGGGTGTCAGCGCAGTCTGGCGAAGCAGTCGCACAGGGATCGGGATTAATGCAGAGTGGCCAGACACAAGCTAGTCAGGCTGCCGTTCCGCAACCAGGAGGTGTGGTGCAGCAAGGCATTGGACATACAGGGGTTGTGCAACAGAAATCTGTGACTCAGCATCAAATGGGTGGAAGCAGTCAAGTGTCCGGAATGCCTGGTGCTCCCCATGCTGTGGTCTCTGGAGTTCAGAACGTGCCTGCAGTTGTGCCCGGTACAAGTGTGCCTAGTGTGTCTACCACCGCTTCTGTTACTATGCCAAATGTCCCTGTTACGCTAGTCCAGTCCCAGCTGACTAGCCACACTTCTGTCAGCAGAAGTACCGGCAGTGTCCAGCCACAGCATGTGGGACACTCGTTAATGCAAGGCACGCCTAATGTACCTGCGAATCTGCCACAGTCAAACCTCGGACAGTTTCAGACTCAAGCTCAGTCCTTAGTAGGCCAGATTGACGATACTAGAAGAAAATCGGAACCCCTACCTCAGCCACCACTTTCTCTTATAGCTGAAAATAAACCTCTTGTGAAGCCTCCCATTCCAGACACTCTAGCAAATCCTCTTCAGTTACCTGCAAGTACTCCTATGAACAGTCTTGCCAGCTCTGTGTTTGGCATATCTATTCCTGTTGATGGTGATGAAGACAGGTATGAATTATTTTATAATGCCATAAAAATACCTTTTATTAAGGGGGGAAAAAGAAAATCAACTTTCTAATTATTGTCAAGTGGTTTTTGTAAGTTCATATTTTCAGAAAGTCATACTGGAATTTACCTGGGCTTTTTTTTTGGTGTGTGTTAAGAATACAAAATATAGCAAAGTGTTTAGGCAAGTAGTGAACTGCACTTGCTGTTCTCAGGCTATGAGTGTAATTACTTTTCTCACAAAACAGGGCAGAAAGTAGCCTGAAAGCTGCTTAATGCACAAATAATGTGACCTCTTCCAAGTCAAAGACTGAAAACTGAAAACCCAGTTGCTCGATATGTTCTCTCCTTTCCCCTGAACGCATCATAAAACACTCTGATGACTGGCAGGTTAAAATGAGTTTGTCAACGCCGCTATATTGCAGTGTTGTTCAAAATAGAAGTGTAGTGCTATCTCAGGGCCATCAGGTGAGGGGTATCTTGGAAAATGTCAAGGCTTATAACACAGATTCTTGTTTTTTATCCTGCTGTTGAGTTTGCACTGTAGAGTATCAGTTAGGAAGGTACATGCATCTGCATATGAGTTTGTATGCCTTCACACAGTGAAAGCTCTACAGATAATGGTCCTTTGCGTAGGAAAAAAAAACGGGCACCACTTACTTGGGCAAAGATGTGGACGCAGTGGAAGGTACAACCTTACAATGAGTTTTCTTTATAGGAAAGTAGTTTGGAACTATTAGTTGTAACAAAGGTGTGTAGCATGAGCAGACTCATCAAAGGGCCCAAGAGAGGAAGGAGGTATGTGACTTATTCCCGAAGAGTCGTCAGGCTGCTCTGAAGTGTAGTGTCATGGCCAAAACTGTTCTTAATTGACTTCTTTGGGAGAAGACTTTCAGGGAAAGCAGTGTTTGAGCGCTGAGTTAATGTCATTAATGTTTACTGTTGGGATTACTGCAATTTGGAAGAATGAAATACATGTGGGTTATACATACTTGTTTTAAAATAGGAGTAACACCATTAGAAGGAGGTCTGATGTGCTGAATTATGCCGTAAGCCTTCCCTCACCTTGGGACAGTACCAGACTTTATAACACAGTCGGTGTTGCTCAGTGTGCCTTTTAGTCAAGCAGCTGCGTATGTGGGATTAGGGAGTAGTGGATGGAGAAGGTACTTCAAAGACAAATTAGTGTTTGGAGAGTTAAATCTGCCGTAATGCAGGCCTTGTGCTCACTGGAGCTTTGACTAACGCTGCATTTGGGATAGTAACTCTGTTAATGCCTTTATGCGAGCAAAAGCTGTGTTTTGGAGAGTTGTGCTAGTTCTGATTAAAGCCGTAAAGGGCTTAGAAGAAAAAGTTAAAAAGCTAAAATTTTCCAGCAGTTGTGCCTACCTTAAGAGGATTGCTGACCCAGCTGACAGACTCTTCTTTGTGCAAATAAGGTTAGATTTCAAGCTGGTAGGTTTTTTTCATAGCTCAGTATATTATCAGAAGATGATTTGTCTCGTGTTTAATCGTTCTGATTAAGGAGTCAGAAAGGAAGGAATGTGTTTTGCATTCATTTTGCATAGCTTCTAATACTTTATATAAATCGTAGTAGCAGACATGATTATCTGTGACAAATGAATCGCTTTATATAACGATAAGGAAAAACTTGTCCTACTTACTCAAACCTGTAGGCTGCTAACTTTGTGTCGCACCCTAGTGAGACAGTTCTTGGTACTCTTACCCTGGACAGTGATTCTTAATGTTATTTTTGTAGTTTTGTCTTTGAACTTGAGCCACCTTGCAGCATTGCTTCGCATAATTGTTTCTAAAGAAACATTTTCAGAAGCTTGGCTATGAGAACTGTGAGTAAGCAATAGGAACGGACTCTGAATGCAGAGCGCTCTTTTTGACGTGCCACATCATGATGCTCAGTAGAGAAACTAACTTGTGGTTATCTGAAAAGGAACGTGTGCTTCTCAGTTGCCTGCTTCAGCAAAGGACAAGGTTTTATCACCCAGGGCAGAAGCGGTACACTAGGCAAGGAGCTGTATGGTATGTGAGAGTCTCTCCCAGCTTGGAATAGCTTGAGTTAGTAGTGATACTGATAAGCGATAGAAGTTTAATTTAAACAGGCCTAGGCTTCATACAAGGTAGGAGATACATGCAGAGCCAGTAGATCCGAGTTGATTCTTTGTTCCCCTCAAACAGTAGCCTGACTTCTACTGTTTTCAGACAGAGAAAGGAGAAAATAAAAACCTTGCAGCTTGTTAAAGCTGTTTTACCACTTTGTTTTTATTTGCTTTACTCACTGAGAAGCTTTTATTGTAAAACTGTCTCCAGCTTGTCTGCTGTTCTCTTCTTGCTCCTGCTTTTTTCCGTTTTCCAGCCATTTAAATTGCACCACTACTCCCATGGGCTTATGCCCAGCTGCTTTATCTACTGAAATCAGTGGTGAAATAGTTAATGAAGACCTTCAAGTGTCCTTAATAGGCAGAGGGTTGACAGTCTGATAAAACTAATAGGGCGCAAAGGGAGTTCACAGGTCATGAGTCACTGTTTCGGGCTGCCTGCAGGTTCAGGAAGTTAACGCTTGGTTTTGTTTAGAGAGTTTACTTTGTGATCATGAGAGCTAGAAATTTGTGGAAAGCGTTTTTCTCGTTTTCTCTTAGTGTCAATGTGTAACGTACCCAGGAAGGGGAGGGGGGCTGTCAATGTGTAGGCAGGTATCTACATTTCTTCTGACACGTTCAGTTATATTTAAATATTTGTGCATACTTGAAGCTTGACAAACTTGTGGAGATCATTCTCCTATAGTCATCTTCTAAAATAGTGATTCATCAAGGAATACCGTATAACTCTGAATATCCTGGATTTATCTAGTAAGTCATTCACCATTCTGGATATGAGGAGTAACTGTTTTAAAGGTAAAATAGTTTAGGGTGGGAGTTCTTTGAAAACAGAATGTGATACATACAGTAAGTACGAGACAGGTCTGATGTCAAAAGCTGGTCAGTTCCCATCTTTCTGAAAGAGTTCTTTGTGTTATTCCTGTCTTATGGTCCCCTGTTTTAAACCAAACTACGTCTAAGATAGAAGTGGGGGTGTAAGGTTATTTAGCCTGATACATAAACAGATATGTAGAATTACGTAGATGTAGAACTGACTTTTTTGCCAGACCTTGCCCAAAAACCTTTAATTCCCTGTTCTGATAGTCCAGTATGCTTTGACAGTAGTCTAGACAGAACTGTGGCTTCTTCTATTGACCTGATGAATAATGAAGAATCAATCAAGAAATCTTATCTGGGGAGAAGAGAGGGCGGGTAGGTGGTCCAAAAGAATTAAAAGGGGAAAAAAAAAAAAAAAAAGCCTTTGGCATATTACACCTTCCTTTAGAAGGCAAAGCTGTTTTTTTCAGTTGATGTGTTTACATTGCTAAGCTCTTAACTTACACAGAACATATTTCTCTTTTTATGAAATACCTACATAGCATAACATAGTTTTATTTTCTTCTCTAAATGTGGCTACAAGTAGAATCAACTGCAACAGTATTCAAGGATGGAGGAAACAGTACTCTTACTGAGGCAGATGTGAATATTGCAATCCACTTTGAATTTGGAGTCTGACAAATGTTATAAAAACACGCGTAGAACTGGATCTCGAAATTGCCCTGACTCTTCGTTTGCTGGACTTTAGCAGCAGTTCTGATTATTTTGGGTGGAGGGCAGTTAGAGTACCTGCCAGGATTGTGGGATCAGGGTACATCAGTGTCTCTACTGCCTTTATGCCCCTGTGTACACAAACTTGTAGTTGACAAGCATAATATTCCAGCTGGCTTAATAACTTTATTTTGGCTCTTGGGGGAAAAGAAATATGTTGCCTCTGTTAAAAGAATGTTACTGAGAAAGCTTGTTCAAACCTCCTACATGTTTGGCAGACTTTGGGGGCAAAATATTACTAGGCATGTTGGAAAAGGAGCAGAGCATAGATCATTGTCCAGAGATAGCTGACCAGCTTGAACTGTGCAGGCTGTATTCCAGGGACGCTAATGAATGGCTGCAATTGTGAACTGTCAACTACGGCAGCTGAACTGTTGAAAACCTGATTGTGCAGACCGCTTCACAGCATAGGTCTCTCCGCTCAGCTAAATCACGTATTTGTATAGCGTACTAACTGTCGATAAAACTGAGCTCTTGAGACCATGTTCATAATATAAGGACAAAACTAGGCATGGGCATTAGTGTAACTTCAATAAGGGTTTTCTTGGGTATTGCCCGTGTGCATATTTTACCATACTCCTAAAGAAAAAAGACTATTCTGCAAATCCATACCAGTAAGCAATACCTGAATTGCGTTATTATTGAATACTGTCCCTTTCTCCACTTTGATAATAAACTTACTAGAGATTTGAGTTGTACTGCAGCTGCAGACTCGAATGTTTTCAGCTCTTCTCCTGAAGGATTGCGTTTACGGGTGTTCGTAGAAGCAGGTGAGAATGAAAGGTGGACAGACGGGCTCGGGAATCATGGGTGCCTGCGGTTCCACTGCCAGAACTACAGCATTTGCAAAACAGTTGAGAGAGGACTCCTGAGGTGAACATCACAGTTGGTGATATCAAATGATGGTTAGTGCAAACAAAACTCCAGTGAGTTGTGTTCGCTTTTTGCTGTACTTCCTCTAACAGAAACTACATAAGGTAACTCCAGCACCACACCAGTTTCTAGATTATGGAGAACTTTTGCTGCCGTGCATTCAGTTTCTGAGAATTACGAGACACCTAAACAGAAGAATGTGGTTGCTCATTTGACAGCGCTGTTTCCCAGTTTAAACATTCAAATGCCTTCGTTAAGGAGGAGTCAGTGCATTCTTAAAATTAATGAGCTGTGATTCAGGTGAGATAGTTATTAAAAGGAGGACGGGGGAAGACACTTGAAAGAAATTCAGAAAGCGTAACAGTTCAGTTTGTTTTAAAGGCTGCGGTGTACGAGCTCTGACATAAACGGTTCTCTGTACCTCGTGCTCCTAAGGGTTCTGCTCAGCTGCTGTGGGTTAAGTTTTTTCTGCTCCCCTATAGAAGAGTGCAAGTGTTCCATAGTCAGCTTACTTCTGAATGCTGTCTTGTATGGCAGAAGTAACAGCAGATGTTTCATGGAAGCTTTTTTTTTAAACTTCTTGTTAAAGCTGAGTATTCAAGTGTTTAGCTTTTTTGAGCAGGCGGGACTACCAAACTGCTGTCAGACTACTGAAGAGCTGGAATTTCTCTCAGGCTGTGCATTTTTATGGGAGGCGCTGACAATCTCTTATGACTTCGGGTGACACTATAGTAAAAAAGAATTGTTCCCTGTTACTGTACTGGATATTTGAATATTGGCCCGTTGCATGTTGAGGCTATATATTACTTTTTCAGTTTTAAAGCTGGTGATCAGCAGCTTCTGTTGCTCATGGAAAATGCAAACCTTTTTTGTGCTTTCTGTGTGTCGGCAAAGATTCCATAAGAAACTGCTGTGAGACTCCTGCTAAAGTACAACTGGTTTGGTTCTGGTAGATAAATCTAGATTGTCAGCCACAGGTGTCTGCTTTTATTCCTATATTTGACAAAGTGTAAAGATAGAAGTATTTATAGTAACTGCTAAAGCTACTGTCTTCTGAGAAGGTTCTCCAGGCATAAAAGGTCACTTGAAGTGCAGCGTAAGGTTGTATCTTCATTCCTCTCTGTGAAAATTCCTCTGTCTTTAAACTTCATGCTTTATAAATACAAATGCGTATCGAGTGCTGGTAAATTCTTTGCATCATGGGGTAATCTATTTTACTCATGCAGGGCAGGTGAGTTGCTTGGCCACATAAAGGACAGCTGGATGCTTGTCTTCATTTTTTTTTTTTTGTCATGCAAAATACAATTGTTCTAAGAGGGTTTTTGTATATCTCTATTCTGCCATTGAAGCTAGGAGTCATGCATTTGTATCACGGCAGCTTGCTTGAATGCTTCTAACAGTGCAGAGAGAAGGTAGAAGTATTAATTAGTACCACAGAGAGGTGTCAGCTGTCTATCACGATGACAAGTGGCATATTTGTCTAGTACTCATTAAAGATTACAAACCGAAATAGGGATCTATGTCAACAGCAGGAACCGGTCCCAGACCCGCAGGCTGGTCGGGGTTGGCAGGGACCTCTGGAGGTCGTCGTCATCTCCAACCCCCTGCTCAGCAGGGCTGGGCAGAGGGGAAGGATCCCTCCTCGACCTGCTGGCCGTGCTTCGCCCCGTGCAGCCCAGACACCGTTCACCATCTTCACAGCACGGGCGCAGTCCTGACCCTCGCGTGTCTGGGAGGGGGCGAGCGTGGTGTGTGTGTGAGGTGGCAATGGAGAAGCGTAGAATGGGTAAGAAATGAGATACTGGTTTCAGTGAAGTATATGAAGATTTTTTGTATCTGTCTAGAGCAAGTTTAACTTGTCTGGTTTATTGGAGGATGGGGTGATCAAAGATGAGGGTTAAAAAAAACCTTGCTTGCTTCTCTGTCAGGTTATTTCAGCTATTTCTGTAAGGGAGTAGATGACAACTCCTGGGAATGTCTCCTATGTAGAACGCTGTTCAGTGGGTGCAAGGACCATAAATACCTTGACCAACCCTACAAATGCCTTTTTAAAAATACTGTTTCTTTAAGCCAACAATAAGCTCTCATACTGACAGTGCTTTAGTTAGAACTGTAGCTGGGTGCAGAGTGGTGTGAAACTTGAAGAGTTGTAAAGAACCGGTAAATGGTGTGGAAAGACAGACAAATACATTTATAATATACTGTCTAATAAACCATGCCATAGGTGGTCTAGGTTCTAATATCTTTTTTTAAAAGCGGAGTATTTAATTTAAAATGCTTGCTAAGAGATGCTTTCTTGAGCAGTGTCACGTAAATAAGGACAGGTGGGATTTGGCTAAGTCTGTCTGAAGCTGTTTTCTTCCACTGGCTTTTTTCCCCACAGATACTGAAATATTTTGTTGTCAAAAAAACAGGAATTGCTTAGATTTATAGATGACTGAAATATCTGAAACTGCTGTACTGCAACTTGGGGGGGGGAATCTCGTTTTTGGACTTTTCTTCAAAAATGACTACTCAGGCCAGCTGTTCTGCTATGGAAGGCCACTTTCACCAGTAATCACAAGCAACTTCTTCATGAGTAGGTTTGAGGAAATCCAGCTTTGTGGGCAGAGCAGGCAGTAGGAGCCTAATCCTCTACAATAGCGTGTCCATACACGTTAATAAATGCCTTTTGCTTTACCAGCCAAGTTGTATAAAAGTCAATATTTTTAACAGTTTTGACATCTCTTCTAGATTTCCGTATGTATAATGCAATGCTAGCAAATGTGGATCTTTTTAATTCAGTATTACAGAGTTTATGTTGTTTTTTACTATGTCCTTTCATCCAGCATATTAGGGTCTGCTTTTTAAACGCATTCCAAGGTTGCTCTTTTGAATGGGTTAATTTACAAAAGAATATGGCATAGTGATGTTAACTGGCACATTTCAACAGATGCTGGAGGAGTCTCTCCTTTGTGAGGTGAAGTTCAAGAAGTTTGCTGAGACCACCTAAGTTATTTTCAAGAAGTCCTTTTTCTTTTTTTTTTTTTTTTAAGCTTGTCTTAATTCATCCAAACATGGATAATACTGATGGGCCTTTCTGTGGCTTTTCTTAAAAGCTTCTTAATAGTGGCAGGAATCCCTGACTGGGTCAAGCAAAGACTTTCTGCATTGTCATTGAGTTTAACAACTTCTGTTCCGTAGTTGTTTCTCTTTGACGATGTGATCTACTATGCGTTTTTTTTCTTGAAGCTAAGCTGTGCGTCATGTGAACTACATTGTCTTGCATCCTCCCTACAAGAACTGAAGGTTAATTTCACCCAGTGAGAAGGCAAGTCATTAGTATGAGAAATCTTACACTTGTTATGTTTTGATTTGAGAAGGGAATCGCTCAGATTAGTCCTTTTGCAGTCTGTAAGACGATGTAATTAAAATTCAGCCTGACTGATGACCATGACAGGCTTCACAAAACAGCCTTGCTTTATTAGCATGCAGTGTTTTATTAAGCGTATCCGTGACGATGCTGCAGGGAGGAATAGCAGGAGAGCGTTGGTTACCTGGCTGGAGCAGAAGTACTTGATCAGGAGTGGACCAAGCGCCCACCTGGCGTTGGAAGGTGGGAGGGCAGGAGGCAGAGATGGAAAAGATCATCAGTGAGTCGTGAATGGCCTTAAAGCTGTTATGATTACAGGGTTGTCTACTGTACAGGGCTTCTGAGGGTCAGGGACCAACTTCTTGGATCTGAGAGGATTGGACCCCAGAGTCTTGAGCTGCAGCTGCTGAAATTGGAAAGAAGCAGAAAGAAATTTAGAAGATGAACACTTGCATTGTTCTTTCCCTCGTTAGTATCAAATAGTCGTATTGGAATTTACTATTTGAACTCTTCAGCAAAGCTCCTTCAGAAATACTGAATGATTGTTACTTAACACAGCTAATTTTATTTGAATTAATTAATAAAATCATTACTGACTGCTGCTGTTTGGTTATATGTTAAGTCAAGGTGCCACTGTTTTCTTGATCCAAGGCTCTCTGAACAGGAAACACGATGTCCTACTGGCCTTGCTAATTTTGGCCAGTATATATAAACTTTAACTCTTTTTTTTGTAGGAACTTGGATTCATACTTTCAAAGGATGTAATAAAATCAAGGGAAATGTTGTTTTGTTTTTCATGTTCTTGTGGTCTGCTGATTTAGTGTCTACCAGGGACTCAGAAAGCAGAAACTATGAAGTGATGTTAATTGGAGAAGGCTTTGAATTACTAGTAGCAGAACTTGGTAGACTTAAGTGAGTAACTAGGTGCCTCTCCACCTGAAACATTTAGGCTGGTTAGCTTCTGTAAAGCAGATCTTTATGAAACATCTGTGCTAAAGAATGTTTTGTACTAGTTTTCTCTGGAGTAGAGATAGGATAGAAGAAACTATCCTGATTTTACAGCTGGGAACTTTGTATTTCCAGAAGACTTGTTGATACCAAATTATTGTAACCTGTTAAGTGAGTTTGAATTTAATGTTGTGTCAAAATGCTGCTTCATTTTTTAGACCAGACTTTCATAGTCAATAGTCAAATCCTTAACAACAACAAAACCCCAGAAACAGACCAAAAAAACCCCAAACCCAAACTTGCTGCTATTTTATCAGTCAGTTAATAATGAAGTGTAGAAGTGGTGCCAGATCTCCTTTTGTCTCGTACATCAGTATCACTTCATGTCTGTCAGTGCAGTAATGGTATGGAATGGTGTGGCGCATCTGCTCTAACTTGGTACAGGACTGTTAAAAGCTTTGAGTGCGTTTTTAAAATGCAGTGGTGAGTCAAGTATGAAGGTGTTTTCTACAGCTATTCAGTGCCGGGACAAGAGAAGCAATTGTTGGCACATGTCCTGTGTAACCGAGGAGCACGGTGATTGTCCTCGGGTGAGGGCCTGTGATGATACCAGTGGCTGCTCTTGGTTTAGGGTGGGCTGGAACACTTGAGAAGCTTCCAACTGTTGCTCAGGAAGTACTCCGATTATTCGCTACACTCCTCTGGTCTGACCATTATTAACGTTGATCTAACCTGCTCTGTCCACGCTGCATTCTCATTACCAGGTTTTGTAAAAGTGGTTTTATTATTTTCCCTAGCATTCATGGGGACTAACAAATGTTCTCGGTGTCTTTTTTGGAGAGCCGAGCCCCCGGAGCAGGGCAGGGCTGGTACCAGCATCTCAACAGAGCGCGCCAGGGACCAGTGTGCTGTCTCTGCGCTGCGCACTTGGGACAGTCATCTCTCATTCGCTTCTCCTTAGGGACTTCTAGTCAGGGCAGAAAACTGTTTTCAAAAATCCTCTTTTGAGAGCAAGGCGAAGAAAGCACGGGTTACTGCCCTGATCTGCGCTATGGAAAGGAGGATGCCACTCTGGTAGCAAAGTCTAGTTCTTTCTCTTCTGATACCAGAAATCCAAACATCAGGATTTTGAGATGCAGCTGGTTGAGATGGAGCTGCTGGTGTCAGACTTTCCTGTCTTACTCCAGGTGACGGGTACTTCTTTAGTTCTCTCAGTAAAGTTACCCAAAAGTGATTTTCATCATTTCTGAAAGTGGTGGGAGGGAGTGTGTAGTTCGTTTGAAAGCAGCTGAAACTGAGTGCTGGTGCCGCTGGCACTGTCTTGCTAATGATGATCTGGGTGTTCTTTCATCTCCTTCCTCTTGAATTCAATTACAAAACTGCTGTTAAGCATGTCCTAATTTGGTGATTTTTAGCGCTTAAATTAGTGTATCTCTTGATGTTTCCAGTGAGATCAGATCCGTTCGGTATGCTTTCTCTCCACTGTCACAATATTTTCATTTAGAAGTAGCCCGTGAATGCCTTTCAAGTCCATCGTGGTGGTTGAGAGCCGTTGTCCCCAGAACTGTCATACGGGCTGCTAACTGAGTCAGCCTTGTCTGTCACCTCTAGCTAGCGTGCACCTAAAATTGAATGTAACAGTGTCTAATTCTTGCTGTTTTTTCAGGGTATTTCAAGTATAATGGCTTTAAGGAACTACATGAACAGAATATGTAATTAAACACAAAACTTAGAGCTTTAATCTTGAGATATTTTTTTTTTTCCTGAATTCTACATTGACTTCCCCACGTTCAATCTTTGTCAGTTCTCTTCTTCAGAGCTTTATACTCCAGTTACTGTGTTTTGTATGTGGAGCCTTATAAAATAAAGCTGATTCAGAGTTGCACTTGCTTTAAACAGAAGGTGATATAAATAAAGTGAAGTGTCTTAATAGAAGAGAGATGGAGAAGGAATTCTGTTACTAGTGTAAACATAATTTTGAAAAGCCATAAACTTTATTGGGAGTTTCCTGATAAGCTGTGATCAAGTGATTGCAAAACCCCTGGTTCAGATCCTAAGTAAACCACCGCAAGTGTTTTAATTTGGAGACCAACTGTAATCAGTCTTCACTGGAGGCCGTAGCTTGTAACCTGGTTAAACACAGCCTTCTATTGGTGATCATTGAGACATGTACCTAAAAACTAACTTGGCTTTGAAATGCTTCTGGGTAATAATACAGCCAATCTTTTATAAACTGCAGAAACTAAGGAGGGGTTAATTTGTTGTCCTGTAGTGCACATGAAATTGGGCAGTTGATGGCTCTACCTCTTTCTTTTTTTTTTTTTTTTTTTTTTCCCCTTCTTCACCCGATGCCTTGTAGATCACTGTAGTAAGAACACATGCGTATATGCTGATTGTTCTCTTAAGTAAGCTCAAGCTGTGTGCTTACCATCAGGTCTCTTGACTGTTAAATAATAATTTTGATGTTGCATAAAGGCTAAATACTTTAATTTGCTGACTTCATCTTTAGGCTATTTTTGAGTCACTTCTTTCTCAAAGTGGTTAGCTCACTTCTGGCACTGCAGAAATAGTGTAGCTATGCAAGTAGCACACCAGCATCTTTTCTTTGATAAATGTGGCTGAAGAACACAGTTTTATTTGCAGGGATATTGTCAGGCTCCTGTAGCTTTCTGCACAAGGGAGAGGATGCTGGAAGTTGCTGTTGAATTCCCGGTCGGATTGGTGCATCGCTGTATGATTAACGACCTTACTTCTAAGACTAGGAACACAAGAATAATGGATGTTTTACTGATACTTTCTAATCTTAAACTTGGTGCTTCAGTATGAGCTTTGTCTGCAGCTAAGAAGAATTTTGTTTTAGAATGGTCATTCCTCCCTTTCCACCAAAAAAAGACACGAACTTCATAGTTGAACAGAAAGGCAGTTTGATTTCAAAGTACAAACTAGCCGCTTTCTTCAGTTCTCTCTATTCTATTTCATAGTTAAATTTTGTTCCTGTAGGAGTTGATCCCATTCAAAACAGAACTTCTGCTTTAAAGTTCTTGCTAGGGATGTCCTGAATTCTCAGAGAATTGTGAAAGATGGGCCAATGGGCTGATCTGGAGACTTAAGGGTCTGAAATCTTTTGGGGAAATAACGGCTTGGTCTCTTCTAGAATGACAAGTGTGGGAATCCCACCGCTTCTGTAAGAAGTCTTTTCCAGTCCTTGCTGTTCGTGTGGGAGACAATTCTGATGTGTGGCTTAAACTTTCTTTGCTACAATTAAATGTGCTGTGCTTATACCTAACAGGTGTGAGAACAAGTTTTCTTCTCCTTTGCAGATACTTTAAACTATGTGAAGCCTTTAAGTGTCTCTTTCATCCCTTTTAAAGGCTTAATTTTCCTACTTAGCGATTCTGATTACTGGGGGAAAAAAAACAGAACATGACATGTCTTCTAGTGGTCTTACCTGGACTTTGGTAGGCTCAGATCCTTCTGGAGAGTTGGTATCCAAAACTGGTGATAAAATTTTAAGTTAAGAGCTCAGAAGGGCCGAATAAAACAAGACTTCAGTTAGTGCATGTGCATCCTGTGTGTAAGAGGAGTATTGCAAAATTGACACCTTTGCAAGATTTTTATTTCTGTTTATATTCTCTTCTGTGGCATTGCGGTCAGCTGGTCATTCCGGGGTTTGTACGTGTGCAGCTGATTTTTGCTGCCAGAGCGTAGTACTTCACGCTTAGCCTTATTGAACTGCATCCTTTTTGCTTCAGACCATTGCTCCGGTCGGGCAGGATCATCCTGGACTCTGTTCCTGCTGTCCGGAGTGCTTGCAGATCGTCTGTGGGTATGGAGATAGTCTGTACGCGGCTGCCCCAGCCGTGGGTTACAGTCTGCTGTAGCGCGCTCGGAGGAGACCCCCGCAGAGCTCTTCTGGGGCATCCTTCCACTCAGCCGTGGAGCAGTTCTCAGTGGTGGACCTGCTTTGTGTAAGCCATGTTCTTATAAAAACGTCGTGCAAGATGGCATTAAAAGCTCTACTAGCTTTGTAACGTGATCACGTCTTCTGTGTTCTTTCTATATGAGCCCTGTTAATTTTTCTCAGAAGGAACTTTTGCCTGACCTAAGCTTCTGAAAAGGCCGTCCATGTTGGCTGGCTGCTGTCTGGTAATGAAGAGGTGGTTCTGCTTTGCCGTGGCTTTCCTCTGAGGTATTGACCCTGGGTTGGCTGACCTGTTATTTTCAAATTCTTCAAAGAGAGGTGCTTAGGCCCTTTTAATCTTTTGGATCATTCCTATTCTCAAAGTTAATGAAAATAATAGTTGGTAATACTGAGAGAGAGCTGTCTGAGGTGGTCAGGTGTGAATTTTTGTTCTGCTACCTTGGGAGGAAAAGAAAAAAGCGTGGTGTTCTTCACATGTTCCACCTCTTGTTGCCCTTAATTGCTGATGTTGATTAATAGTTTGAAGACTGAAGCATAGCTTCAGCTGTGTCACAAACAAGGCTGTTTGTATTCCTCCCTCAGAGGTAGAAGCTGGAAAAAGGGCATCTGTTGAGCAGCCTCCGCATGCCAGGCTGGTACCCAGCGCTCCCAAAGCCAGTATTCTTATTTAAACGAAAAGGCATTTATCTGTATACTTGAAAATTTGCCAACTTTCATGGGCGTGGTTTCTGGTGAAGTAGAGCTGTCTCATAAAGTTGTTATTTGGCATGTGCTTGTCCTGGTTAACGGCAGCAGGAGGAGACTCCTTCAAATACGAGGTGAGACTTTGGATGGGGTTTGGGCTTCCCTTCTAAAGGGGCAGCCCGCAGCTTCAAGTATTCCGAGAATTTATACAATTCTCATCCTTTGAAATTCAATCTAATTTCTGTTGCACGAAAGCTGTTGTTAGAAGCTGTAACACCTGAGTGTGTTGTGAATACTGACGTTTGTGAGCTTTTAAAGGAAACAAATAAGGTATGAGTTGTAGGACTTCTTTATAGAGAAATGGAGGCATTATTTTACCAAGCGAGATACAGTTTGAGTGTTTAAACGTGCTGAGCAAGTTGTCTGCCATGTTCTCTGGGACGCATGGAGCCCCTCTGTCCTTGGGAACGCCTGCTCTCCTCTCGCCGGGGACGGAGGAGCAGGAGTGCCTGGTGTACCTCCTGCGGAAGAGGAGCTGGGCTCTCCAGCGGGACACCCCTTTCTGGCCGCGTCAGTCTGCCAGCCCCGGGGACTGAGCCGTGACCTCTCGGACCTGGGGGTCTGCTGGGGGGGGGTCTGCGGATCTGCTGATGTGTTCCGGGCGGCCCCTCCGTTCGGTTCAGGCGGTCTCAGAGGGACTTGTGGTGTTTCAGGCGTGACACAGCAGCAGCGGGCTCCGTCACACTGCTGCCGTGAGCCTCTTTCTCAATAGTTTCTGCAAACTGAAAGGAATTTTTAGTAATTCTCTAACGTTTACTCTTTAACGTGGTTAGAAATAGATGCCTCAACAGTCTGAAACTCCGTCGTATTAGTTCAGCCCTGCACATCCAGCATCGTTCATGTTACCTCCGTGCATTAGCTTCTCCTGTTTGGATAGCCACCCCCCTTAACATTTTGCTAAAATATGGAGTAGAGAATGTTCTCTTAATTGTCTGAAGTAATGCAAAAGCAATTTCAACAGCAAGGGATACAAACGAGAATTTAACAAGGAAAACTTTTTCATACCTTTCCAGATACACTGTGTGCTTTTTATTCTGGTACTATTCTTAAGCCAGTATCAGCATAAAAATAGACCATATGAAATACATGCCGTGTGGTTATAAACCACAACTTTTTACACCTAACAATAGCAACAGGGCTTTCTATGCTGCAAGTAAATTTATCTTGGAAGTTAAATAGCTTTCTATTTACAGTCGCTTTCTGAGGAAGAGACTTTCTACATACTCCTCACAGACAACTGAATTAGAAGTCCTTCCCCTCGACAAAGGAACGCTCCGTTCTCTGCGGATGCCAACTGCTTTCCATACGTTACGGCCCCGTATGGCGCAAATGTCCTTTAGCTACTGTGTTGCTCTTCCTATAATTAGCTGTATTTAGTTGTCACTCAAGTGTGCAGTGCTCCTTACGAAAACACAAGCAGTACCAACAGGAGCCGGGTATTTATCAGCGTGATCAAGCAACTCCTGTAGCAGGTTTTAAGCCAAATTCCAGGCTCACGAGAATTTTTGTTTTGAAGAATAGAGCGGTGAAGGTGGAAGGAGGAGTGACAAATACTTCAAGCAGGTGATCCCTGATCATTGCTGATACACAAATATCGTGATACTTGTGAGGTTTTTGGTATATACCTGCCATGGGAATCAAATTATGTCAGTTAAAGTGTTTTGTTATGGTGCTGCTTCTGTGATATTTTTTTTGTTTGTTTTGTTTTATTATTTCAACTATACAGTAATTGGACTTAAATGGAAATAATTAAATAACTTGAAGACAGTTTTAAGACATATTCTTGCCATGAACTTAGGAAGGGGATGAGCATGTGTGCTTCTAATGTTGGTATAAACTTCAGATTTTAAAACTGGCTTTAAAAGGAATTTGGACTAATACTAGCTTTTCTGAGGGTCTTCCAGCTATGCTGTTGCATTCATCTCTCGGGCTGGTACAGTTATACCAAGGTAAGGATGAACTGCAGTATTGATAAAAGGAGTTTCTAAGCTGGAGTATAACGCTCTGATACCGCCCCTAGCAGTAGAGAACTTTGTGCTTTTTCTGTTATCTTGTAAACAATAAGTGTTCAGATGAGACTTTTGAGATCTCAGCTCTTCAGGTGATGCTCTGTGCTGTCTGTGGGGTATAGGTGCTGTCTGTGGGGCCAATGCTGAACGAGGTGGGTCGGGCTGTCGCAGGGGCTGGGCGCTGGTGACGGCATTTGTGCCATAGTGTCCGGTTTTCGGCAGGGCGGCTGGTGCCGGCGGGGGGGCGCGGGAGTGCTCCCCTGTGCCGCTTAGCACTGCGCCTCTGCGCAGCGGTTGTGCTGCTGCACTCCCGGAGGGGGAAGCATGAGGATGGCTGTCAACCGCTTACAAAGTTAGCGGTATTCTAGATTCCACTTTTCAATTTTAACTTGATCTGGTTTTCTGTTGTAACTTCATCTGTCGTAACCTGAGATGTATTTAGCTCCGACTTCTAGGTCCTCTTGGAGAACTTGTGTTTTGAACATAACGTAGGGTGCTAAGTAGAGTAGAAATACTGGATGCTGTTTGCAGAGACATTTTGTGAAATATGAAAAATATGAGAGGTATCTCTTTCTCTTGAATTTAGGTACATATAGCATTAGAGTGTATACAGCTTACCTAGCCAAGATTGTCAGCATGACATGAGGTGTCTCATTAATGGCTTTACCGTTGTCTTTTTACAGTAGCAACTTGAAATAGCATGAAAATCCGTAGGGCTCAAGGATTACTTTTTCTTTTTGAATCAGTATGTCCTCAATGGAAACCCAGAGAAACAGTAAGGCCTTTCAGTCATTAAACTATTCTTTAGGCATTCTGTAAAGTCTGTAAACTTTTGGACATAAATTTAACCTGTCTGAAAAGCTAATTTAATTTGTAATGCAGGTTGAATAAGAGAGTTGGTATTTTTATTACCTACCCATTTTCAATATGTCTGTTTGATTCTTGGATCTCATAGGAATCCGTCAACTGCATTCTACCAAGCGTTCCAATTCAACAAGTTACGCGAGTCAAAGACCTTCTGGGATAGGTATGAATGCTTACGTATGGAATGCATACGTGCTGAGGTATGCATGAACAGCTTCGCTCTATGCAAGTTTCTCGTCATTTTTGTTTGCACAGAACTGCTGCTTGTGTTTAGAGCTCCGTGTAGGGCTTCCACAGCCTGAAGGTCTGAAGGCAGTCATGGAAGTGAAGTATTCTTACTGAAACTTAAATAAGTTTAAAATAATATGATATGATGTTTTCTTTTTTCCTCCTTCCATTATGCACGTACCATACATAATGTGTAAGCTAAGAGTTTAAAGCTAGTCGGCTACTAGCTGACTTGCACTAAAATGTTTACAGCTTCCTTTTCCAAAAAAAGGAAACTTTTTGGCATTGTGGCTATTGAGTCCTATATCGGAAAACAAGTTGTGAAAATGTTATATTTGAACACAATTTTGGCAAAGTTAAAATCTTTGGGTCTCAAAACCAGGAAAGGAAGCTTTCTGGCTTGCTTTCGTTCTGCTGAAGTAAAGCGAAATGGGGAACAAACGTGAACCGTGACAAGATACGAGGACGAAGTAAACCTACTAAGTTAGCATTGAACTCATGGCGAGAAACTGCAATGAAGTGCCACAAAGTCATATCTGTCACAGATATGACTTGTCAGAGATGCATTACTAATTCATCAGTGGCTGCAAACTATTTCTTTCCTGCACTTTAATGATTTTTGAAGGGTGTTTTTTTTGGTTTTTTTTGGTTTTTTTTTTTTTTTTTTGTCAGTTGAAGCCCTAGTGATGGTGTGACTTCCTGCCTTGTAATGCTCTGGCTTGTCACAATACTTCTGCTTAGCAACCTCTGTAGAAGCTGCTGAAGTATTGATAACTGTTTCATCATTGTATTGGCTGTATTTGACTTGAGAGGCTGTTTGACTTGCAAAGCTTAACTGAATCCTTTAAAGTTTGCCTGGCAACAATTTGTGTACGTACAACCCTCATGGTTAAAAGTAATGCTGATGCATCCTGCTCTGGGTTTTGCTGAAGTGCTAGTGTTAGGCTACGTTTCAAAAGCACATCTTCCTTTTCTAGCAGAAACTTGTACAAATTTGCATTTTTGCTTTAAGCTCTGGATGATGCCAGACTCCACAGTTTGTATTTATTTCAGTTCAATAGTGAAGTCCTTGGAGCCTGAACTTCAGGGCCTTGAATACAAACTTAGTAGTTAGATCAAAAGCTCGCTTTAAGGTCTAGCCTTCATCCGTTTCTCCATTTTCATGTCTCTTAACTTGAAATAATTCTGAACATGAGGAAGCTGAATCAAAAAACTCCTAAAATAATTATTGATTAAGATTGAGGCTTCACAAACCTGAGGTTTATGTAGTGTCTGAAGCAAGAATTGGAAGCATGTGATACAGAAAAACATTAAACTCGGGTAGGAGAATGTAAATGGTTTCCTTTAAAAATAGTCTTGCATCTTTGCTGTTGAACGATTTGTGGTAGAAACAAGTATTTGTAGAAACATAGAAGCAAATTCATCAGGATTGATGCAAGTTTTTAAACTTCTAATCTGTTCGAATTCCCGTCTTTGACAGGGTTTAGCGGGTTTTGCATTTATAACCCAGTTGTCACATTTCCTTCAGACCACGCCGTGTAGTTCTGCTTCGCTAGATGAGTGAAACGCTCTCAGGGGTGACCTTCCCCTGGGCATCCAGCGGCGGGAAGGGCGAGGGCCCGGCGGTGAGGCGGCTGCGGGTCCCTTCCCGGGGCGGGGGTCCCTGGCAGCCGCGGGGGGGCTGGATCTGCTCTCAGGCTTGAGTAGTTTGGGGACAGGCACGGGGCGTTAGGACTCTTCTTGTGGTCTCCGGTTCGTGAAGGAAGTCTCTGCCATGAAAACGAGAAGCTCGTCTGATTTCCTGAGAATCCCTTTGTTTCCCTGTCCCAAAATGTGGGGGTTAACACGCTGCAGAACACAAGGGTCTTAGGCCTGCTGGCAGTGGACGCTAGTTGCGTTTTGCATCTCCTTCAAGAGTAGCTTGTGAACCTCAGGAGCTTGAGTTAGGAGACTTCAGTGTAAACATAATAGAAAATCTTCCTGTGTAACTTCAGTATTTTTTTCCTAACAAATGCGGACTATTCTCCTACGACAGCCATCTCTTGGGGCCGTCTGAAGTCAGCAAAGCTAACCACATGCTGTTGCAATAGACAGAGCTTGCTAAATTGCTGCAGTAGAATAGAGACGTGTTTGCTTTTCACTGACACACCATGGCGAGTGTGTTAGCATTCGAGTGCTGGTAGCAATCAAAGCATTAAATGTTAGTGAAATACTGGTTGCGACCCACCCCGTCCAGAAGGGCTGCCGGCGGCGGTGTGCAGCGTTTGCGCGGGTGTTGCTGTGGGTCTGGCGGGTCTGTCTCTTCAGCTGCCGCGGTTGCTGGGAGGATCAAGAAGGGGAACAAGGGCTTCCTGGCGTGTCCACGTGAGCCTGGGCGCCTGCCCTTCTGCGCCTGCCTTGCCTCTGGGTGGTGATAGTGCCAGGGGAGCTTTAGGTGGGTTTGCCTAAAACATGGCCGTTCTTGGTAAACTCGAAGCTAAAGCAGCTGGATTTGTGCTTCCGTTGCGTTTTTGTGTGAAGCATTATACCTTCACAATATAAATCAACTCATAAAATCTAGATTTTCTCCCTACTTTAACACCCAGATAAATGTATTCTAAGTGTTGCTGGTAAACATCTTTCTTTGTGTGTAAATGTGGCAAATTAGCATCTCTCTGTGTGATGGATTTTGCCAAACTTCCATTTCCCTATTCCAAGCCTTTCCGTTATATGAGATGCCTCTCCTGGAGACAAGAGAAAGTCAAGGGTTACACATCTCCCACTTCTTGATTGTAGCCTTATCTGGAGGCCCTTTTAGGGGTGCAACTTTTCTGATTTGAAATTAAAAGTCTAAAACTCCATGTGAAATTTAAAGAGTCTTAGGACGAGGCTGACCTTTCAAGTAACACACTGATCCAGTCGGTGTTGTACCTAACGTGTTTCTTCGTGATGCTTCTCATGGAAGTGGTGCGCGATGTGACTGTCTTCATGCATAGGGAGGAGTGGTTCATTAGTGTAACTCAAAAACTTACCGAAGCTATGAAGGAGACATATTTCTCTTTAATGTCAAAAAATACCCCACCAAAACCCACCTCAAAAAACCCTAACCAACAAATCCAAACCAATTAAATTCAATCATCATCTTGGTTTTCCCCAGAAGTATTCTTTTATAGAGCTCATGCGTTGCTTATAAGATGAGTTACGATGTTGTGTTGAATAATTGATCTTCAGAGCTTCAGTGAAACTGAAGAACACTTTCCTGCCCTGTGGGAGCAGGTTCTCCTCTGTTTGGCGGAGGAGCGTCAGTAGACTTGCGGGGAAGCCAGGCACCTGCCCCTAACCCTGAGGCTGCGAATTCACCACCTCAGGCTTTCTCACGTGGCTTCACAAAGAAAAATGGTGAAAATCTGAAATACTTGGGGTAGATACTCTTTCAAAGCTGGATAATTGATCGTATTGGGAAGCTGTCATTATAAAATCTCATAATTGGATGGAAGCTAATTAAACATGTCTTAACTGTTTCAAGGTTTCTGTGGATGGCGTAAATAGCTCAAACTAGTGGTAAGACATGGAAGAGTGGTGGGTTAAGTCACTGCAGTAGCTCGTAAATGAGCAAACCAATGAGGGGAAAGAATAAATTAACACACTGTTTTAGTTTGTAGTTCGCTTGCCAGCAAAGCAAATGCGGGAACACTTCAAGGTACCTTACTGTTCCTTCCAGAAAGGTTGCTTGATAATTTGATTTAAGGCAACAATAACAAAAGCGCCGGGAGGGGATCACCTGGTTCAGGGGTGTCTGTCTGAGACTGCCGTGTGTAACATCTTTTCCCCTTTAACCTAAAGCGAAGTAGATCTGGTGCTTTACCGGGAGAGTTGTCGTGCAGCGGCTGTTGGCCCGGGCTCTTGCGAGCATCGCTGTACCCGTTGGTAGTCTGTTCTGCAGGCAGTCTTTTCCACTCTTGCAGGATTAGCAATGTTGAGCGATAGGTTTTATGTATCTAAACGCATGAGGTGAATAGTATAGTAACTCTTGATGCTAAAATTTAGAAGAAATATCAAGAGCACAAAAAAGCAAGAAAACTCGTGCGTTGAGGCAGTCTTTTGGAGAGTGACTTGGTGCTAAGAAATTCCTTGGGAAAGTAGTGTGTGGGTAATGAGTAATACAGCTGAACACAGAATATGTTTTTTGTTACTGACTAAAAACCCTGAAGCTTCAAAATTCGTTTGTATCATCCAGTCAGTAGGATTTGCAGTCTCATCTAAATGTACTTGGCAGTGCCCAAGTAGGGCTGTGTGTGACTCGCACTCCTCATGCACCAGCATTGGTGTAAAATACACACGTTAACGAGGACTGTGGAGTCTCTGAAAATGAACCACTGCGTTCTTTTTTTTAACCGTACAGAGTGAATTAAGCTGCAGATACCTCTACTTTGAAGTTTGATTCCTAGTCTTTCTACCTCGGTTTTGAAGTGAATTTTGAAGTTGAGAACGTCTCTTCAAGGGGTGATAGTTATATCTAAAGACATCGATGGTGACAAGACCACGCTGAGTGCAGTGGCGCTTGTTGAATTCACCACTGAACAAGATCTTGGTGCCTGCCAATGTGAGGTGGTGTTGAAGGTTAAATTTCCTCCAGCCATTAGCAAGTTACCATGAAGACATTAACCTTTTTTGCTGTTTTCTGATCCGCTCATTCTCAGTTTTTCTATTAGTCACTTATTCACTTTCCCATTCTGTGAACAGTGTTGTTCAAGTTTTGGAATAGTAAATAAGCTTTCTTGAACTGCGAAATTATGCTTTACAAAGAACACGTGTTTCCTCATGATGTAACATCTGTATTTTCAGTGAAGTTATACACTGGTATGTGTTGTGCGAACAGGGCTGCCAAACACTTTCTTTAACGATATAGCTGGTTGATGATACTGAAACATCTTGATGATGATACTGAAATCATCTCCATAGGAAAAGGTTTTTGCAGCAATTAAGTCAGAATTATACAGAGGCTTTTAAGGATGTGATGCATGATGGAAAGTGTGATTGCTGTATATTGTGTAACGTGCATTAGAAATCAGACTTGCACTTAGACTCACCGGTTCTCTTCACATTTTCGTAATCCGTATGTGCATGATTGTCCAAGATACTTCTCTGGCTTTGTTTGCAAGATATTTGAAACAAAAAAAAAAATGTAATGCTATTCTTGAGTTGTAGGCATATAGGAGAAATATTCCTAAAATATGACATAAAGAATTCTGAGGTGCACGCTGTAAGTATTTGATAAAACACTTTGTTTCAAACAGTGCGTACCTGATTGTAAGCCATAGCTAAGCGGTGTTATTAGCAGTCAAAATCTAGTTTTCCCCTTGGTCTTTCAAAGTAAAATGTAAAAAAAAAAAAAAAAACCAAAAAAAAACCACTTAAGCCACTAGGGTATTTTAAACATTCAAAATGAGGATTTCCTAGACATCTGGTGTGTAAGGTAGAAAGATGTCGGTTTTACCATCTCTGGGAATGGCAAACTGCACTTGGTAGTCTTTGTCATTTTTACTGATTATAAATCTTGCCTTGTACTTGATGGGCTTCAGAGTGATACTGGTGTACCAATATAACCTCGGTTTGGTCAGCACCTTCGTTCACGTAACCGTAACTTGGAGGGCCATGTCAAACGGAATTGTTCTCCTAGATTGCCGTGTGTGTGCATGGTAGTTAGTTGGCTGCAAAAGCTCAGTTTGAGGGGGTAGTGGGAAGTTTGCAGTTACAAAAAAAAAAAAAAGTCTTATATGCCTAATGCATGTCTTTCCACTGCCAATCCACTTGGTGTGGATTTCTCTGTGTGTGTGTGTTACAGCTTTGACAATAATTGTCAGACTTCTGTAGTTCCTGCAACAATCAACTTTGTCTAAAAGCACGGCATAGTAATCGGTCCTTTTTTTATAAAAGCTAAATGTGTCTTTCCACTTCTAACTCAAGAATTTGCAAGTTGAGGCATTGGATATACAGTGGATGGTGCACTCAGACAATGTATCAAACTCTTTCCAGTTATGATATCCAAAAAGCCTTATTTAACAGATTTATTATTTTTTTCCTGGCCTTTTCATAAGCACTGGATTGTACTTATAAATTTCATTCTGCAGCCATGGGACAAAATATTTTTATGCAAACGTGGATTTGATTATCAGCGATTAAGGATTTGAGAAAAACAGAACATGTTAAGATCCGGCAGCATATTTGGACTGTACTGTAAGAGTAGCTGGCACTGGAGTGCTCTGCTTCCCAGCGCCTCTCAGGAGCGATTCGTTGTGGGGAGCACTATGAAACGAAAAAAGGACAGGATCATACGGGAGCTGTGCTAGCATAAAACCTAGTTCCCGTATGCTTCTAGAAAGTGAGATGCAATACTGTCATCAGGCTAACACCACACCTGACTAGCCGAAGGCTGCTCTGTCGGCGTGCAGCTTCTCCCGGGGCGGTCTGGGGTCCCGGCTCTGCCTGCTGGAGGGAGCAGGATGGACACCGGGATTTGGATTTGTGCAGGGAGTGCGTCTGGAGTCCCGACTCGGTCCTTCGACAATGGCACCAGCTGCTCTGGGGATAAGCGCAACAAGAATATTGAAAGGAGTAACGTTAGTGTGTGAACTACTCCTGGCTTTCAGCACGCTGTTAGTATCCCTTGAAGCCTAACAGATGGGTGGGAGAGCGGTAGTTCTCTGCCTGCATTCGGATCCCACCTGCGGGACCCTGTATCCAGCTGGGAACGCTGCGCCGGTGTAAGAGGCAGGTGAGAACGTGGAGCACGAGGTCTGGCGTGGGAAAGGTCCTTCTGCAGCGCGCCCGGCAGGGACCGGAGTTGCGGGCGGTGAAGGGGAAGACTGCCTGTCTCCCATGGGACAGGTTTGCTCGTGGAGCTGCTGGAATGCCTTCACTCTGAGCGGTGTAACGGGCTTCATTTCTTACACAATCGCACTGCGAAGGAGTGGAAACGGGAACAGAAGAACAAGTCCCAGTCTCAAATTTAACTAGAAACGTATTGAGCAAAGGTGTCTTAATTACGCTGTAAAGATGCAGAAGCAGATCCCACTACAAAGTGTGATGTTTGCTTTAATTTTGCTCCTCTCTCTTCAGACCTGCCTCACCGGACTGGTGGAGGGCTGTTTGCGAAAGGCTGTCGGGGACACGCAGCACTCTCGGGGGTTTCAGTGGCTCTTCGACACAGACATTTTTAACAGTTCCAGATAGATCTGAAACACATCAATGCAAAATTGGAACGAATTCTTAACCTTGTCATGAATTATAGATACTTTTTATGCTGAGGAGGTTTAGCACGAGTATGGCTTGAAAGAGGCTTAGAAGGCAGATACTGGAACAATTTTCTTGTGAAGTGGGTGTTTAGCACTTTGGATTGATATTACAAGTTTTCTTCAATTTAGAAGTAGAGGCTGTTACTCCCTCAGTCTAAAATGCTGATTCCCTTTACTCGTTGCTTGGTGGCAGGTACTGTCTCTTGTGAGACTTGTTAAAATGGCTTTCGCTAAATACTGTCATATTCTTTCCATAGTTGAGCTTTGTGTCACATATGTAGCTAACACTGCTGAGCATATTGCCAATACTCATTTTAAAAAACCTTCAGTAGTTTTTTTTCTTAACGCTTGGTTTCAGTGAGTTACGTATTTTCAGAGGGGCGAGTTTCCAGGCGTGACTGCAAACCTTGCCTTCTCCCCGTGTGTTAACTCGTTTCAGCGTGGCTGCACGCTGCTGATAGCGGCCGCCGTCGCTGGGGGAGCATTATCAGCAGCCGTCACTGGTGGGGCTGGTAAACAGTCGCAGCACGGCCGTCCGGTGTCGGGCACGGGGCTGAGGGGTAAGATCAGACCTCGGAGACATAGTGTGGAGAGCACGGACGGCCGAGCCCGTGTGTGGATGTGGCGTGCGGTGGGGGGTGCCCTGTCTGACCCCCCGGGCAGCGCGACAGCTCCTCTCTCGTGGGGAGGTCGGGGAGCACGAGAGCAGGGACACCCCCCTCCCAAAATTCTGACTCCAGAGAGTGACGAGTGAGCGACTGGCTGGCATTCAGGTATTGTGACTTGAAAGCAGGCCAAAAATGCGAAGGTCCGGATTGCCGTAACCCGGGATTTAAAGATGTAGTTCAGCGTCTTGTTTGGCGCAGTAAATGCCCGTTCCGATGGTGACGGCAGAGGTGTTTTGTTGGACTGTCCTGCACCAGTGTGTCTTTGGAACAAGACTGACCCTGGCTGTAACCAGCCCCTGCGTGTCTTGGGTGTTAATGTGATCCTGTGAGAGTTCGTAAGCGCTCATGCAGTTCGGGCTTCGGTCACGTCTGACTCCTGCACCGACTGCTGCCGCTGGGTCGCAGAGTTGTAAATACGCTGATCATCCCGGAACGTTTTAACTGGACAGTAGCTTTCAAGTAAAGCCAGAGAACAAATATTATAACAGGTTTTTTTCTTCAATGCTTTATAAAAGCAGTTTAGCAGAAATAAAACTGAAATAAAGGACCCCATGAACGTCCCCTGAATCCCTGATTTCCTCAGTGAAGAAAGCTGGAAAATGAGGCAGGGAATCACAGCAGTTAATTTACTGTTTATTCTAATGCATTTTTCTGGTTATGGGTGTCATAAGCATAGCCTGAGGAATTATAAACTGAAGGAGCAGTGTCTCTGAAGAGCTCTAACTGCACTGGGCAATACGGGGGGAGGGGGGCGACCCCATGACTGGGTACTGAATTCCCAAACCCGAAGCTTTTGCCTCTCGGTGAAGGCCCACTCGAGGTGTCCTGCGGGTGCCAGTGGGTGCAGAGTTTTAACTGAATGATACAGTAATGCTCACAAAGTTTTCTCCTTATATTTACAGTGCATCTGGTGCGAGTGTTGTTGCCATTGACAACAAAATAGAACAGGCAATGGTAAGTAAAAAATAAGTTGTTGTTTCTAATAGGATTAGTGGTTCGTCACCGAGCGCAAGTTTCCAGCTGTATTGTGCTTCTGTGAGTCTGTGCCATCCCTGTATCAGCCGCTTCTGCGTCAACTGCGGGTGACCACAGACCAGCATTGCTTTTACTGTTGGCCCAGAAGTGTTCTTAAATGAATGTTCCTGTGAATTTCTGAGAACTAGCTGATTGAACTTGAAGGGGGGCTGAAAATTAATAGCACATTTAAGTCTCTTACTTTAGTGAAGTTCATTACTACTTTTTCTTAATTGTCACTTAATGCTGTGCCATCCTTGACATTTTTGTTACATCTGTTTGATTTTTTTTTTTTTTTTTTTTCTCTTATAACTTCTGCTGATTTTAGAGGCTTTCTTATTTCTCGGTTCTCGTGCACCTCAGTGCTTGGGACCTGCAGGTCAGAGCTTTAGAGCTGCTGTGTCACTCTGAGTAGCCAGAGCATAATTCTAGTCCTTGTCTTTGGCGTGACCGAGGTGACTAGAACTTAATGCCGGGAACAAAGCTTTTGATGCAAAGGCCACTCTGCAGTGAATTAGAGCTCGGTTATTTACTCTTGAAGGCTAATTTATTTATATCATTTTAGTGACAAGTGCTTTAGTTTTGCAGGCTTACCACTTCCTTCAGTGAAAGCTGTAAAATAGTAAATTCTGGGGTTGGAGTGGAATGAAACTGTTCTTCTTTGTCTTGGTGTAACTGTTAACTTGTTCTCCACAGGATCTAGTGAAAAGCCATTTGATGTATGCAGTAAGAGAAGAAGTGGAAGTCCTGAAGGAACAAATAAAAGAATTAGTTGAAAGAAACTCTTTACTTGAACGAGAAAACGCACTGTTAAAATCTCTTTCAAACAATGATCAGTTATCCCAACTTTCAACCCAACAGGCCAATCCTAGTAGCACTTCACAAGCGCAGACAGCGATAGCACAGCCTCCGCAGCCAACGCAACCTCCACAGCAGCCGAATGTCTCCTCAGCGTAAAGCGTCCCTGCCTCCTTTGAGAACAAAAAAGCCCGAGAGCAGTCTGTCCCTGTGTGCCACTGACGTCCTTCCCACTTTATACGAGAGCGAGTAGCCGTGCTTCTGTTGTGTTTGGCCTTTTCAGTATTAGACAATCACTCTCCGAGAGCTGTCCCTCGCGGGTGTCGCGCAGCGCGGTGGTGTCCGCCACGTCGTGGGTGCACGAGGGAGGTCGGAGCAGGAGGCTTTCAGGCAGAGAGTGCGTTTGCTTGGTGTGCAGGAGTGAGGTCTTCTCAGAGCTTTGGTGGCTCTCCGGGGTCTCCGTTTCCCATGGATTACTTTGAGCCTTGCTTTCCGGTAAGAGGTAACAATTCATCTGAAGAGCCACTGTTCTTTCGATAAAAGTAACATTTGCCTACATTAGTTTCATTTATTTGTTTTATTTATTACAGGGCTGCTATTTTCATAATGTACATGAACAATGTCACAGAACTTTTTTAATTTTTTTTTAATAAATGTATGTATCAGTACAATGATAGATGGGATTGCGTTTAATAGATAAAATGTTTAGGCAATAATTGAACAAAAGAATCCTGGCATATTTCTAACACTAATGGCAATTTACCTTTGGTATTTATTTACGGTAGTAAAGATCCAGCTTGAATGTAAATTTTGTATAGAGTGTAAGTATGAAGACCATAGTGCATCTGTACAGGTAGTCACCAGTTATTGTGATATAATAAATAATTGATGGGCTATTTTGATGAAGAAAACTTTGCTCATTTCTGTTTCTACTTTCTGATAGAGAGAAATTGCCATGATTCCTCTGCTTTTTGACATTTCGTATAATTTTTTTTTTTGGGTGGGAATAAAAAGCTGTGAAATTGTTCAACCTACTTTGTAACCAAAGAAGCAAAGCTGTGTAATTGAGGTTTGTTTTTTTTTTTTTATTTTATAATGCACATTCTTTATGTATTTTTATTTAGTGTTTTCTCATTCACAACTTTCTTTGCTGTCTCGCATGATCTGCATGACCTATAATCTTTGAACCACTTTCGTACCTCATGTTTTTATCCAGCACTCTTATTGTAATATGTAATAGTCTGTGAACAATGTCAAATAAAAAAGAAAGAACAGCTGGTGTTGGTGGAGCTGAGCTAGTGTGCTATGCACTAGTTGTTTAAAAAAAATAAATAAATGAAGTGAGCCATCTTTTGTTCATTTAAAATGGTGTTTTGAATTTCGTATGCAGAAAACGTTTTGTTACATTGCAGATTTTAATGTATTTAATAAATGCAACATGCAGATTAAGTGCAGTGTATACTGAGTATTTAAATTAAAAATGTACATTTCATAAATACACTTTCAAGAGACCATCATTTGTGTAAACTAACGCAGTGTGTCAAATTGATATATAAATATATATATTTTAACACATTTTCTGAAATTAAACTGCAGTTTTGTTGAAATTTTTGGCTGTAGATGTTAGAGTGTAACTAAATTCAGTAGCACCTTTTTTTCTTAACAAACTGGAGAAAGGTAACCTCAGCGAGGCAGTGACAGAATAATGCCGAAATGGTAACTGCTCCTCTTGCAACAGATGTTTTTCTTTTATTCTAGGAAAAGCGTAACTCTCGTGCTGTCAGTGACCCTGTTGGGTTTGGTTTTGCACTGGTACATATAAGTTAACATGTGGCCCTGTGCCGCGGTGTTGAAACCAAGAGGTTACTCCAAGCAAAGGGCGCAGTGTGCCGCCCCCGGCCGGCGCCAGGGCGCAGCCCAGGGCTGACACCCCGGGGTGCTGCGGTCCTGCTCCCGCAGAGCCTGTGCTTGTGCGGTCAGTGTCCCTGCAAGCCTTTGCTTCAATATCTTGCCCTTGTCTGTGTCTGACTCTGGCCAGGCTTGTGCCTTAGGTAAAACAAAACAAGCAGCACTGGAAACTGCAAGTTTTGGTATCTTCAGATCTCAAGGAAGCATCCCTGGCCTGTGTTCCAGAAACTTAGTGTCCCACCTTCCTGGTAAGTGTCAGTTCACAGCATGGCTTGGAAGAGCCACAGAGGGGGTCGCGTGTTAAAAAGTACTCACTGAAGTAATACACTAAAATGATCTTCAGTTCACCTGTAGATTCAGTTGTGGACCTAAAGGGCAGGTGTCCGGAGGATGGGGACAGACTCTGTTCAGCGGTGCCCAGCGATGGGGCAACAGCCACAGACTGGAACACGGGAAATTCCGTCTCAGCATGAGGAAAAACTTCTTCACTGTGAGGGTGGTGGAGCACTGGCACAGGCTGCCCGGGGAGGCTGTGGAGTCTCCTTCTCTGGAGAGACCGAAACCTGCCTGGACATGTTCTGTCCAACCTGCTCAGGGTGCCCCTGCTCTGGCGGGGGGTGGACAGGATGAGCTCCAGAGGGCCCCACCAGCCCCCACCACTCTGGTGTGCTGTGTTTGGTGCTCTTGGACTGCTGTAGGTGCACATGTGTACTGCTGTAAGTCCTTTAGGGAAACAAGACCTTTGCGTGCAAATTAGAAAACAAAATATTTCAGTAGCTAAGTGTATTTTTCCCCCAAAGTGTGATTGATGGCTCACTCCAGCTATATAGGAAGGGTGTAGCTGGTAAAGTAAGTAAAAAGGGACAAATGGGGGGACTTTGGAGAACAGAAGCCCTTCAGATGAATAGTTGATTAAAACTTCTGTGGAGAGGAGACTGTAACTGTCAATTCGTTCTTGAGCAGTGAAATAGAAAGGAGACCCGTGGAACGTGAAGTTGCTGATGTCCTGCTGATGGTGAAGCAGAGGATCAAGCCAATGAGAAGACAGTCCCAAGCACTTCTGCGTTCCTGTGGAGCTGGTGTCTGCATCGCCTCTCCCTCGCGTGTGACGTTTGTGACCTCGGTGTGTGGGGTTGTCCCGTGTGGGCTCTGCTGCACAGTGACAGTTGGATCACTTACACATACACAGGTGGTCTGGATGGGGTTTTTTTCTCCTAAAGAAAAAAAAAGCATTTAGTAAACCTGCTGAAAATAGGGGATGAAACAAAGATTAAACTGATCCTGTCAGAAATCCTTTGTTTGCTTCTCTCCACTCCTGTCACGTTTGGGTTTGGTTTTCGTTTTCTCCTAGTGGTAAGTTGTACTCTGCTCTAAATGCCGACTCGGCGTGCTGTGCAAGAACACTGTAAAATGGCAGAAAAGGGTCCTTGAATTGCTGCTGTCTGTCCCCGAGAGGCGGTGAGGCTGCTGCCTGGGGAGAGGAAGGAAGAGCAGTTCCTCAAAGTGAGAACATCATCTCAATGTTATTAAACGTTTGGTTTCTGAGAGGGGGAAGAAAGGCTCGTTGACAAACCATTGTGTTGCTGAGGCTGTATTGGTGGCTGTGCTGCTTTGTGCACCGGGTGTCAGTCAGCTTCCCAAGGCTGGAAAGCCGCTCTTTGTCATCCTTACACGTGACGGCACCAGCGACGTCAGTCAGCCGCCCGGCAGCGCTTGCATGGCGCGAGGCGGGGCCACAGGCCTGCGCTCCCCACGCTCGGGGGTCTGGCTGGTGCCGTGGGTGGGCACAGGCAGGCCGGCCCCCCCCTGCGGGTCTGCCAGCGGGTCCTCCGCTGCGTGTCTGCTAGTGGCTCTCAGCTGCTCTTCAGGGAAATTACTGTGTTTCAGGAGCTGCGTGTGAAAGTGGGCTCTTCAGGTGGGATGCTGTTCTCTGGGAAGCTGTGCTGTTGCCTGTTCCTGTAATACAGCTCCTTGAAACCATTCTGTAGCTTCAGCGTAATGGAATAGAGAAGTAATTCAGCTCCTGGACTTGCAGCACTTTGAAACAAGCTCGACCTCTGTGCTGTGTGTGTTTGGCGTGGGTTGTGGTGCAGCCGTGGTGTCTCAGGGCCACGCTGGAGCAGAAAGGTCTCAGGGCGACGAGGCTCAGCTTTGTGGTGGCTCTGGATCGGCCCCTGCGTCTCCAAGAGGGGACAGAACACGCAGGGAAAGGCTACAAAAACAGCGGAGGAAATGCTTAATAAGGAGAGCCTGAGATAGGCCGTTACTCTGTCTGGAAGGGGAGCAGGCTGCGGGAGGGCTGACATGAGCTGCTCAGAGAGTGTCCAAAGGGGATGGATGAGGTCAGCGCAGAGCTGCCACTGCGCAGCTTTTCGTGTAGCAGAAAGTGACCTTTGGAGCTGGCTGCCACGGGATGCTGTGGAGCCAGGCAGGATGTTCTGAGAGGGGTCAGGCAGATTCACGGACAGCAGGTGACACAGGGATGTACCCTCTTACCACCCCCATGCACTGCCTCTGGCTGCGAGGAGAGGAGCAGGAGCGGAATGAACTGTGAAGGGCGGCTAAACGTGGCTGTCCGTCATAGCATCTCCTGCTGCTGCTGGTCGGGGCCTGTCTGCGCTGCAAAAGAGCTTTGCTCTTCAGTAACAAATTCATGACCTTTTGTGGTCTAAGGTCAGATTTCAGTTGAGTAAGCCTAGCGCCTCAGCCCCTTTGAATTTTAGTTTGAGCAAGTTCCATTGCGTTTCCGTTCACGTGGCCGAGGAAGGCACATCCATCCTCCCGAGGGGTGGGATGCAGCAGGTCGGAGTTCCAGGAGCCGGTACCTGTCCTTGATTCCCCCTCCGTGAGCTCACAAGGGCATTTATTTCTGCTCATACCATGTGCTGTGCTGCTTTTGTGATTACCAAGTGCTTTTCTCTTTGCGGACAGCCTGTGCTCATGTTAAAGGACCACAAGTTCTTCCTGTCCTGCCCAAAGAGCACTGGAGAAGTGACGTTTGGTGAAGTCCCATGTCCTCTGTTTTTCTGCGGCATTTAGGCCAGCCCGGGCTGTGCCGCGTGGCCATGCAGGCGGTAATGCCGCGTCTTCTCTTGCCCACCGCTCACAGCCAGACCCGTGCGCGCTGCAGCTCAACGGCGCGGGCTGCGTGCCACGGCCCTCCGCAGCCGACGGGCTTTGCCTGTGGCCCGGGCAGGACCGGGTGTGACGGGGCAGCCGGCTCCAGCCCACGGCGCTGTCGGTGTCTTCCCACAGGTTGGTACCGCGGTGGGATGCTTTGCGCTCCCCGCAGGATGCCGAGCGGGGGCCCTGGAGGCCCTGTCCCCAAACCCCCCGGGCGGGGGACGCTGCGCCGGGGGCTGCACCAGAAAGCGGCGCTGCGAAAAACGTGAGGATTGGTGTTTCGTGTGCGGTTACCCTGCCGCGCGCCTGACACCTCTGTAATAAATTTAAGAGGAAAAAGTTCCTCCGTGGAGGCGCGACCGCGGGCCCGG
>NW_009648255.1:474396-478142 GCF_000708025.1 Charadrius vociferus
TGTGCTGTGCTGTGCCGTGCCGTGCCGTGCCGTGCCGTGCCCGCTGCGGTGTGACCCGCGCAGCACCGCGCAGAGGCCCTGGCGGGGCCGCGGCACCACACGCCTCGTGGGGCAGCACCTGCGGCCGTGCGGCTGCGTGCTGCTGAAGGGCAGTCTCACAGACAGCCTTGAGAAGGCTTCACAGGAAAAAAAAAACGAGATTTGAAATAAAAATGAGTTGCAGGTGGTTAATAATGTCACCTTAACGGACAGCGGGCTCAGCTGCTCACTGAACCTCACCGTTCCTGTGAGCTGCGGCACTGTGTTCCCCCGCCAGGACCGGCGCGTCGAACAAGACCTCTCTCAGTTCCTGGAAATGAGAAGGTGCAGTCTCAGGAGAGGGGAAATAAACCTGGGTATTGCTCCCTGAGGCTTTTGAAAACAAACAAGCCCAGCGTGTTGCAGCATTTGTATTTCAGTGCTGGAGCACAGCCGGGGCCGGCAGGCTCCTTGGTCCATGCCCCGGCACCGCTGGCTGCCCAGAGCCCACTGTCCTTGTGGCAACTGCCCCCAAGGATGGACGCTCCACCATTTCCCTCGGCAACCCCTTCCAGGGGCTGATCGCCCTCACAGCAAAAGAAGGTTTTTCCCCCCCTATGTTTAAATGGAATTTCTCTTATTTCAGTGCGTGCCCATTGCTGCTCATCCTGTCACTTCTCAGACCCCCCCCAGCCTCCCCTCCTCCAGGCTCCCTCAGCCCCCCGGTACCTCAGAGGGACTTTGCCGCGCTGTGCTGGGCTCCAGCGCGTCCCCGTCCGTGCTGTACTGGGAGCGCAGCAGCAGCTGGTGCAGCACTCAGTGCTGAGCAGAGGGGAAGGAGACCTCGACCCGCTGGCGATGCTCTTTCCAACCCCAGGCCCTTCCCTGCAGAGCCACTTCCAGCAGTGACTGGCCTCCGGTGGGATTTCACGCTCCCAGTGGCAGCGGGTTATTCTCTTTATTTTTTTCATCTTTTCAAGTTGTGTAGTGTCGCACAGTAGGGTCTGCTGGTCAAAGGAAATTTTGTAGCAGTTGCGTAACTCAAGTTGCTTTTTCAGTCTGATGCAAAGTAAGATAAGGACCTATTGCCTGGAATGAGTAACATCCCCTAAACTGTCACCTTAGCGTGAACACCGCTCAGGGCAGTTTCTAATGGTAAACTATGCATGCCTCAGATCTTAACGACCCACTGGTAGATCACCAACCACCGCTGTTTCCTCTCCTCATTCCAATAAATGACCAACCTGCCCTTTACTGCCCTGCAGAGTCCCTCCCTCGTCCCTCGTCGGGAACACGCCGGGAAGCAGAGACTCCCCCGGGGCTTTGGCCACCAGGCACAAAGCAGATGCTCATCATTCAACTCCTTCAGCATTTTGTCATAGCCCTCTTCTAACTGCATTTTCCCAATATTTAATGCCACATCACCTGCACAACGACCTCGCTCTGGTTTTGTCAGCTCATCACAAAAACAGCTGTGAGCTGCAGATCCTTCTCACCCCTTCTGCAATTGCCTGCTCTTGGCTGTTACTCCTCTTCTACTGCTTTTTGATGCAGAGCACCCCCAGAACACTTCAGTTTCAATCAAACAGCACTTTTCAAGTGGCACAATATGCCAAACTGCAGTTATCTGACAGAGGCCATCGCTGGCCCCTGGTGTGTCAGACAAGGGTTGCTGTTCATGCTGCAATTACAACAAAAGCATCCGCTACACATCCCTTAATTTACATGACACACACTGTGCTTCTGTTCTGACTCCAGTGATGCTGGCAGCGGAAAGAGCACACTGAGCTACTGCACCCGCAAAGCAAAGGGAAACAACTCCTGTAGAAGCAGGAACTGGCCAGAGCCCCCAGGCACCAGAGAAGGGACAGGCAGGGGAGCAGCAGGGAGAGGGGCCGGTCCCCGAGGGGAAGAGGAGCAGCACCGGGTCCCTTCCGCAGCCAGAGCCCCGGCAGCTGAAGGCTTGGCGTCACCAGTACCACCCCGACCCTGAATGGCCGAACACAGGGGTTTCCTGCAGCAAAGTGGCTCCTCTCAGAGAAGCAGCTGATGAAGCGGCCTAGTTTCAGCACCCAGCAAGGCACCATTTTGCCAACCTCAAAACAAACACAGCTCACATTTGAAAAGAACTTTATTTAAAATCAGAGATGGTACATACTTCCCCCCACCACCACTTACAAAATATGAGCATCCAAGAACAGGGAACGCATGTTACCTTGTCCGGCTCGGTTCTGGGGCATGCTCTTGGCCACGCTGGTTTACACCAGTCCCAATGATTTCAAATGGAAATATGACAATTCATACAAAATATCTGCTCCTCCACAGCTATCAGGCATTTAATTAATCTCTACAGAAACTTTTCTCTATTTCTACTGTAACCTGGTTTTAAATTTTTCTTCTGCTAAGAAACTGGAAAAAAGACATCTTCCTTTAGCAGCTGCATACAACAGCAGACCTGTTTCAGACTGCCTTTGTTACCAGAGACAGCAAGAGGCCAACGCAAAGCCAGGGCCATCAGCAATAAAATATGATCAACAGCAGCATTTTCCACTGTTACAAGTTACAGTTGTCTACAAATGTAAGGAGGGCTTTTTCTTTTCTTTTTTTTTTTTCTTCTTCAGCATCACTAAGAAGGAACTGTGATCATCTGTAGGGAAGCAGTTAATTACTGGATCCATCATTAGATGAAATCGAGTTGAAAGCAGGATTTACCTTAAATAGGATTAAATATATATTGCAAGACATACCACACTCTGCTGCACATAAAAGCAGAACCGTGGGCAGGAGGGGAAGGGTCCCTGTACCTGCACCAAACATTCCCATACAACATCGTAAAATTTAAAACTATCACCACTTGCTGAAAGTTGTCCAAGAAGTATTTACAGCACAGTCGCAGCCCGCGGCCAGGAGAGGCTCAGTCAGCCAGCAGTTTGTGAAACTTCAGCGTCGGGTTATGTCAGAAACAGCTGCTGTTCGGTCATGCCGGTTTCTAATTAAGTAACACCCACTAACTCTATACAAACAAGCATTTTGCATTTATTAGGACAAGAGGTATGGGATAAAGTTTTCTGTCGTGATAAGTGTTTGAGCACTAATGCACTGCCACATGCTGCAGTACGACTACTCTACATGTACAGAGAGGACGACGCACTCGGGTAAGCTACAGAACGCTGCACGGCCCATTATGAACATGCTTCATACTCCAGCTGCTATAAAAATCCTGGCTTCTGAATTTAAATAAAACCATTTCCAGCTATACAGAGACTTAGATCTCAAGACCGGTGTTTACAACAGATGTCAATTCCTATGTATCGACACGGCGTACAGGTTAACGTCTCTACAGAGGACAGGGCTGTGCACTTCACCGAATAAGTAGGTCCACGATTGTAGATCAACAATATAATTTTATTGCTTTGTACATCTGGTGCTGTTCAAGGCACTGTGGGCTAGAAAACTCGGAATGACTGCTGAAGGGACCTGGAATGCGACACGGCCGATGCCGAGCACCGCTCCTCGGGCAGCTGCTGCGACGACGAACCGGGGCTGACCGGGGAGGGGGCGAACAGCTCATGGCAGCACCGGGGGAGGGCACGGATGGGCCTGGCCTGGCGAAAGGCCCCTCACATGCCCATCCGGATGCTCTGGATGATCTGGAAGATGGCTGCAAGAGAGCAGAGAAGGGGAAAGCTCGCCGAGGGCTCTCCACCGGTGGAGTCCAGTGGCGGTGG
>NW_009648255.1:479515-495565 GCF_000708025.1 Charadrius vociferus
CTGCGACCCGCTGGTAACGGTAGAAAGTGCACAGGGATGCTGCGCCGGCAGAGACGGCAGGGTGAGAGGAGCAGGGCACCCTTCACCCAGCCCCGCGTCCCCGGGGCACCGAGCAGGCGGCGGCAGCACCGGGGACCTGCGGGACGTGGGGACTGTCCCCATGGACCTCTGCAAACTGCCTGACAGCTCGCAGGAGCTCACAGCTGACTGGAGCTTCTTCACTTCACTGTGTGGGCTCACCACTGCGCTTTGTGGAGTTTCTTTTAATAGTCCTTCCTTTTCTCTCTCTTTTACTTTTTAAGTTGTCCATAACATAAGCACTAAGTATTTTTCCTTTCCTGGGGTTCTAAGCTTTAGACGTCGGCATATTTATTCTCACTTGGGTGTATCAGGGGGCTGCAGTTGTTCAGGGTGGATTTTGGACTGCTGTCTGCTGTCTGTAATCTTGTAAATTGTTCTTAATTTTTTCTTGGGAGTCTGATGGAAGACCTGAAGAATAGATTCCAGGCAGGGGTGCGGAGCTAGTGGATCATATTTGAAGTGTTGTTAAAACGTACCCTTGAGGTACATTAGGGGTATGATTTACACCCAGTGAAGTACAGGCCTATAGAGCAGGTGGAGACGTGAAATCTCTTAAAGCATTACTTTTTCTAAGCTAATAAACTATTAAAATATTTTAATTTTCCCTTGGTCAATTTCTAAAGTGCTGTGAGAGAGGTGAAGTAAAGCTAGTTGACATTTATAAGAGCGGCTCTGAAGAGTACTGTAAGGATGTTCGGTGGCAGATGTTGCCGTTGTCCAGGTGTTGCTGTATCTGCGTGTGGATCCCATCCCGTTGTTGGTATATGGACTGACCCAGCCAAGCAGGAGTGCTGCTGTTCTGCTGTCAGACCTCTCACGCACTGCTGGCCGTAATGCTGCCTCAAAATAACACAGCTGCAGAAACTGCAGCTTGAACTAGTACAGATCTGGCTTTCTTGAGTCATGTTTGTCAGTAAAAACTTGTTGCCTCAGTAGGCATCTTTGGTGTCCCAAGGAAACGCATAAAACACAGCTAATGCCTGTGTGATAATTGCCCATTTTGTGGTTTGAATTCTAATCTGCTTGTAATTGAACTACCTGAAAAAAGACTTGGTTTATTCACTATATAAAGACTTATTGGCTTATTCACTATATAACAATTCCAACTGCATAACTTTGTATGAAACTCTTTGTTTCTTGTTTGTTTCCTGGTACCGTAAGCATGGCAATGTCTCTGGAAAAAAAATGACATTTGAAACGCATTTTATATTGCTATTTCTTTCATGCCTTCTGTTTTCCAAGTTGAACTTCAGCGTTGAAACTAACAATAGGGCAAATCCTGTCTCATGTCAGCAAAAAAATCAGTCTGACACAATCTTTTTTTGGCAGATGCTCTTCCTGTGTTTAGGCCGCTAATCCTCACTTTGGGGAGTATCTAGGCAGCCCTTTTCAACTCCAGTGTGCAGGACTCTGGTGCAGCTGTTGCAGTGATGGAGAATTTTCAGTTTCTGCAAGTTAGGCTTTTTGACAGTGCCTCTTGCAGCAGGGCTGAGAGCTGAGGACCAGTGGCCATTTTGGGACGAGATATTGTCCTGTCCTCCTTCCTTATGGAGGTGCAGCTCTTCTGTAGTTTGAGGTCATCCTGCGAGATGAAGCCAGACTCTTGTTTTGTGGTATCCAGTTAGGGGACGATGGACAAGGGTCTCAAACCGAAATGTAGGAAATTGCATTTAAACATAAGAAAAACTATTTGGCTGCAAGACTGAACATGGGCGCAAGGCTGCCCAGAGAGGCTGTGGGTCTCCATCCTTGGGGATACTCCTCCTCCTGGCTGCGCACGGCCCCACAGCCTGGTGTCTCTGGCCCTGCTGGAGCAGGGTTGGGATGGGGGCTCCAGGGGTGCCTCCACGTCAGCCCCTCTACCACGCGCTTGTTTTGGGTCTGTGCTGCTCTACCCCACTGCCCACGGCAGCGCTGCTGCTCCCTTTGCATTGGCATCAGTGCTCCTGTGGCAGAGGAACAGACTGGTTCATAGACCGACCCCATTGGGAAGGCTGCCCTGGAAGGGCCATGCTGGTCAAAGCGGGGAGCAGATCGCATGGCTGGGTCAAACCGGCACCTCAGTTGCTTGTGCGTTGTGTGTCAGAGCTGCTGGTGCCAAGAGCTCAGCTCAGCTCTGCCCGTTCGCCACCTCTGTCCTGTGTTTGAATCCTGCAGCTGCCGTGGGTGAAGCCAGGTGTCTCAGCACATGTTACGTTCTGGATTTCCTTTACAACCCTCTCTCTTGTTAACTCTAAAATGCAAGCTAGGGAAAAGTGCGTGCAGATCTCAAGGGTCACAAATTAAATAAAGCTTTTGCTTTGGATGACTTTCCGAGTGTGAAATGAGTAGTTGTTTATTTACTCTTCCAGTGAGAGGATCCGAAGGGCTTTACATGGTGAACGGGCCACCTAGTTTCACAGAGAGCACAGCGTTTCAAAGGTACTGTTGTTATTTCTATTTTTTGATCTTTTGCACAAAATAAATAATTTTATATAAAGTGAAGGTAGACTCTAGAATTGAAAAATGTTTAAATATAAGTGAATTTTTTCTTACTCTCAGTAATTCAGGAAATTGATGGTTTTGAAGGCTTTATACTTGCCTGATTTCTCATTGCCCCAGTAATAATCACTGAACAATTGCAGAGTAGATTGCGCTGTTACGAAGTGCTACGCAGGAGCCCAGTACGAAAACTGGTGTGTTGCTTTTACTTTTTGTTAAAAATACCTTAACTTATGCAGTGTGTTTGAATACTAATGTGCTTTTTTTTTTTATTTCTTTAGGGACTCTGGAAAAAATTGCAAAGCTGTTGCTTTTAGCAAGGATGGTTCCCTCTTTGCCTGGTGCAATGGAGAAAAGTTGGTGCATTTTATGATATTAATCGAGTAGTTTGTATTAAATAAACCGGATCAGTTATGCCCCACTTACTCTTGTCTATGTAAAGGCTATTGCTTTTAATGTTAATGTTTGCATGCATGGTTTAAATGGAGTTTATTTTTGCATTATTCACAGTAGTGGCTTTGTTTCCTGAATATCAGATTAAATATTTACTGTTTTTCTCATATTCATAATGCATCCATTCCCACAGAATCTGGATATGCTTTATTTGGTTTTTTATTCATATTTCCCAGTACGATAGTACCCGGATTTCTGGAATTAATCTATTAGCGAAGTTCAGAGAAAATTAAGATTCTATGCACCTTGTGTACAAGCATCACAAGGTTGGGTTTTTTTTTATAAACCAGGTGCATTATAGAGTTCACTAGAGATCGTCCTTTACATAAGAGTGCATCATGGGGTTGCTGCTGTAAAGAGGTGATAGGTCTTCTTCTGAAATGTCAGTATTCTTACTAACAGGTTAAAAAAAAAAATCTGCAAAAGTGTTTAGTAATACCATTTAACCGTTTCTTCTAGAGTAGGTAACTTAGATGTAGGAGTAATTACTTTCACTGTTATTTCTGATTCTCCAAAATATCCAGACTCTTAATTTTTCATTAAAAAAATTATTATTGCCAATTGGAAAGGTCTGTTTCCAGAAAATGTTTGTGGGGAAACCAGGTTGTATATCCAGGTACCCATACGTTAAATGAGAATACTCCAAATGGCAAATCTTCCCAGTCCTGCCATGCCTCTTGGTTTTGGGGGTTGTCCGTCTTCCTTCATTTCTGAGGGGGAGCAGTTAATGAGATGGTGAGGAACAGGCTCCTAATGCAGCTTCTGAGAACAACAGTGGCTTGGACACATCGTGATGTGATCTTTTTTGTTTCTTTGGATTCTGTATGTGGCAGATCTTTAATGTATGGTGTTCAGAGGTGCTGCTTCACCTTGTTTGTTCAGCCATCTCACCTTTGCTTTTTATTGTCCATGTCTCTCTGCATCTCCCAACTTGAAAAAGCCCATATCTTAAGTGTTGTGTCCGTATAGATAGAAGACCTTTAAAAATATGTGGGGTAATTCAGTTAGAATCTTTCTGTTGGCCGTTGCTCAACTTTAGCACTGTGGAAGTGTGGATGGACTGGACTCTCTACGGAGAGAGCATATCTTGTCTGTGGTTCAGAGTTTAATGTTGTGGATAAAAATATGTGAAATGTTTTGCCCAGTGCTTTCACTCAGGTTCTGTTATGCTTGGGTATCTGGTTTTAAAATGTGTTCTTGCAAAAATTTAGTTAAAGCAGGAGGGGAAAAAAGCTCTTCTAATTTTGTTACATTGGCCAAATTTGGAACAGATCTAGAAGAGTCAAATCTGTGAAAAGTTACCTTGGCTATTAATTAACTATTTGAAGCATGTTTTATTGAAATAGCATCTTTTCATTCCAGAGTAAATATTGTTAATGTCACCAGTGCTGAGTTACTGCGTTCTTTTGATCTTCCAAAGGCAGTTTGCCTTGAATTCTCGCCAAAGAATAATGTTCTGGCAACGTGGCAGGCCTATACAAGTGAGTGTTTTATCAGCTGTAAAAGTACATGGGGTAACTGCATATTTGATTTGGTTTGCAGGCTTTCCATTACCTGATTTGTCATTGTAGCATATTTATCGGCTAAATGAGCAGTATAGAAAGTGTACAGAAAATTATATGGGTAATCAAGTATATAGTGGAGGAGGGAGGGATGGCATCTTCTGAAAGCATCTGGTATCGACCGTTCCTACAAACAGTAAATCAGAGTGCATGTACTAACAATTACGCTATTAAGTAAATCACAGCTTTCTAAAAATCGCTAAATGATCTTAGTGCAAAGAGTGTGTTTGAATAATATGCTGTTCAAGCAGCTTGTATTCATGTATAGAGAAGGAAAATTGTAAGCTGTCTCAGAGTAGTCATGTCCTCCACTGGGCGTAGCTGACTTGAGTGTTCTCCATTGTCCAGAGGGCTTTATTCTCTCCTCTGCCCCTCTGTGGAGTGTACAATCCCGATTCAGAAAGCCTCAGTCTCATCTGAGCTGCCTGTCTGAAGTAGACGCAGTAACTGGTTCCTTTGACAGAAAGAGCTGGCTGTAAGCTGAGCGTGTTGGAAGTGGTCTGGGGCAGGTTGTGCAATAGAACAAGGCAGCACAAGTGACAGAACTGATGCCCACTGTGGACTCTTTGAAAGCTGTTAGGAGGTCTGTTCTGAATCATTGGCAGAAATAGGCAGGCGGTAGTATCCAGAATAAGTAGGAGGGTACAGAGAGTTTAAAACCAGCAGAACCATTTTGCACGGCTTGCAGTCAAAGCTGTGACTGCAGCGTGATGGACAAGATTCATTGTGTTCCTGTGAGAACACACCTTCGTTGTTTGCAAAGAGGACAGCTTTTGATTGTGATTAAAAAAATACTCATCAAAAAAGCTGTGCTAGTGTTGGTGGTCCTCGTCTTGTAATGGGAGTAGAAACCCTATACTTCCAAATGTTAGTTCTTTCTGCAGACTGAAAGACTTATGTTAATAGGTAAAGCAATTAGCAGTCTAGGGTTTAGTTCCTCAGGGGTGGGATGCTTCTTTTAAGAAGTTTATGGGTGTTTGGTTGCTTGTAGAATCACAAGGTGGAATGTCATCGTGGTGAAGCAGATTTAGTGCCCAGAGACCACTGCTGTAATCTGTGTTTCTGTTGCAGCTGCTAAAGACGGCACAGCGGGGGTGCCCAACCTGCAGCTTCATGACGTGAAAACTGGAAAATGCTTAAAATCTTTCATCCAGAAAAAGATGCAGAACTGGTAAATAACATTTCCAGATGCTAATTGTTTGCAAAGAAATGTGTTTTCCAATATCTGATCCAGGTAAATAAAGATTTTAGCATAGTGTTGGCTTTCCGAATACTGCCTGCAAGTACTTGTGCTTCTAAGTATCTTTGTATGTAGTTATAATTGTTTGTTTCTTAGTATAAATTCCCTATCATTATGCACCACAGAGAAAGCAGGGGAGACAATAACTAAGCCTAGTTGTCTCTTCCTTACTATGCAGCTGTCATTTATCCCCTTGAAACGTGTCATTTTTGAACTTGCTTCACTGTAAAAATGGAGGAAAAAAAAAATCCTAGACTGCTAAAGATGAGCATAATTCAGTGTTTCTATTTTATTTTCTTTAAATGTAGGTGTCCTTGCTGGGCAGATGATGAAAGTATCTGTGCAAGGAATGTAAACAATGAAGTGCACTTTTTTGAAAACAACAACTTTAGTACGCAAGTATTTCTATATGTTTCATTGCATTCTATACACGCATTTTCTTTTGGGTGGATTTTTTCTTTTTTTTTTTTTCCCTCATTTCTTCTTTTGCTTGCTTTTTATTCTAAATATTTCCTACTTTCTTTTTGAATTTGGGATTCAGAATCATTATGTTTTAATGAAGTATGTGTCCAGTTTCTTGTCTATCTTTTCAGTGACTTATCTAGTATAAAATGCATCTAATTTTGAATTAAAGAGGCCTGATTCTGTATTGTTTCTCATTTAATGAGATCCAGGAAATAACAGAATCATAGAGTGGTTTGGGTTGGAAGGGACCTTGAAGCCCCCCCAGTGCCACCCTCTGCCCTGGGCAGGGCCACCTCCCCCCAGCCCAGGTTGCTCCAAGCCCCGTCCAACCTGGCCTTGAACACCTCCAGGGATGGGGCAGCCACAGCTTCTCGGGGCAACCTGCCCCAGGGGATCACCACCCGCACAGGAGAGAAGTTCTTCCCAATATCTCATCTCAGTCTCCCCTCTGTCAGTGTCAAACCGTTCCCCCTTGTCCCACGGCTCCCCTCCCTGATCCAGAGTCCCCCCCCCAGCTCTCCTGGAGCCCCTTTAGGCACTGGAAGGGGCTCTGAGCTCTCCCCTTTTTGGCCTTCTCTTCTCCAGGCTGAACCCCCCCACCTCTCCCAGCCTGTCCTCCCAGCAGAGGGGCTCCAGCCCTCCCAGCATCTCTGGGGCCTCCTCTGGCCCCGCTCCAACAGCTCCGTGTCCTTCTGATATTGGTGGCCCCCGAGCTGAAGGCAGCACTGCAGGGGGGTCTCTCCAGAGCAAAGCAGAGGGGCAGAATAAAATTAAAACACTTATATTGATGGAAAAAATGAAGTTGTGAAGCTAGAGCATTTTTTTCAAGGAAATTTACTACTAGCGGTAGAATATTTGGAGTGAATAGAGGTTGAAAAGGGAAAGAAAAAAGCAGGAAGATAAAAATGAATTATAACAGAAACCTAAAGGTATAAAAGAAAACTGCTGGGAGGATAACAGCTGTGGTTTTGGGTTTTGGTGGGGGTTTTTGTTTTGTTTTAAATACAAAGCTGATAGAAGAATTATTCTGGCAGCTAAAATTACAGCCTGTGAGATGTGCAGTTTCCTGAGGAGTAGTCCTACTGGTGTTACTGAAGCTATGCTTGGGAAGCACAGAGTGTCTGTTCCAGCACGAGGTCTGCTGCTCAGCTCAGACTTCCTTGCTGGAATGGGGTTGTGTGTTGTTGCTGCTTGTTTACTTTTTAAAGATGCATTTCCCATAAGTTACTTGCGTAAAGGGGCAATGTTCAGCACAGATCAGGCCTTTATGAATGCTTCCTATCAGGAAGAATCATCCAGCAAAGCTGTGAGGGGGAACCCCTGGCTGTGTGTAATGGTGCGTGTTATCTGGTCGTGACTGATGCTGCCTCCTCTGCAGTCAGCACAGATAAGATGGGGAACACTGGGCCTTGCTTAAAACATGAGCTGAGTTCACATGGGGTTCAGAAGCTTCCTTACTGTTTGAACTTCCGAATACTAAATACTGGGTTTCAGACCTAGGCTTTGTTCAAGTTGGTTTTGTACATAATATTGTGGGATGAAATGGGAAAGTAATGGTTGGTTGTCTAGTAAAAGAAATCCTTTATCATTATATATACTGTTCTTTATTATCTGTGATACAGACCCATGAAAAGGTATAGTTACTAATCCGGGCTAACATGGTTTGTCAATAACGTCATCACATCTGTGGCCTTTTTTTTTTTTTTTTTTGCAGATACTATTGCAAATAAACTGCACTTGCAAAAGGTTAATGATTTTGTGTTATCTCCAGGACCACAGCCAACCAAGGTACTTCTGACATTTTTTCCAATTTCTTTGTAGGTTTTCTTCAAAACATTACTGTAACTTTAGAAGAACATACTAGTAGTGAATAGACCCTGTGCTACCAAGAATATCATCTGCAATAAAATCTCGTGACTTTGTTTTAGGTGGTTGTGTATGTTCCGGGCAGTAAAGGTGCGCCATCATTCGTTAGACTCTATCAGTATCCCAACTTCAACGGCCCTCAGTCTGCACTAGCCAATAAAAGTTTCTTTAAAGCTGACAAGGTGACAATGCTATGGAACAAAAAAGGTATAACAGTTGTGTGTTTAAACTTCTATATTCCACCCATTTTGGATTTAATTCCTTTGTTTACTGTGTGGGTTTTGCATTTAATTTGCGGATGCCAAAGATAGCCATTAACGGCAATGCAATGTTAAGGTTACAATTCTGAATACGCTAAAGTGCTCATAACTTTTCTGTGTTGGCTTCCGTGATCGTTTGTATATGGTAATTGAGAATATCCTACATGTTAGTAGATATTTCAGTTGAACAGCAAATTCAAATTTAATTTTGCATTCTGTGACGATAATGTATTTAGACTGTATACGTAAGATTATAACAGAGCATAAACTGTTCTTAATCTGTAAAATTGTATATGCACAGACGTATCACAATTGGGATGACTTGCACAGTCCTCTTGTGTGCTTTGCTGTTTGTTAATAATGAGCTGTTTCAGGGTAATTGTGTAAAAACAGTTCAACCCACGTTGTTTGGAATACAGGGCAGGTATCACATACATGTAGAAACGACATGTGGGTACACAGTTTTGAATAAAATAGATGCACATACAAAAGCTGTTGATGAAACATTTTATTTAAGGATCGATTAGGATGCTTGGTTGCTGCCTTAGATGAGTATCTTTTTTCTGGCTGCAAAAGTATGTTCACTTTCTTGTAATTCAACGGTGAATGAATAGACTTAGCTCTTACGCTTTTGATCTGAGAACGGAAGGCACTTGTTCTGTTTGTGTTAACATTTAGGAAGAATTAAATTCAGAAGAGAATGTTAACAGCACTGTAATGCAAGCAACTAAATAGAATTCATAATCAAACTAATTTCTCTTTGTTCATGGTGGTTTGTGAAACAGCTTATATGATTTGCAATAATTGTACTGAAATAACTATGTCTGTTCTGTTAGCCACTGCTGTGCTCGTGATAGCCAGTACAGAAGTTGATAAAACAGGTGCTTCGTACTATGGAGAGCAAACTCTGCACTACATTGCAACTAATGGAGAAAGTGCAGTCGTACAATTGCGTAAGTAGCTCTTGGGCATTTTTCATTGTGTTGCAGCTCTCAATAATGGGAATTGCTGTTTCACTAGCTTTTCTTTAATGTATGAGGTTTTTGGGTTTTTTTTTTTTTGTTAGTGTAATGAACTAATCTTTAAAAGAAAAAATGAAGTACTCTTTAACAAAAAATTCTTCGCCAGATTTTTTTTTTAATCTGGAGTAAGGTGGGTTTTTTTATTTTTTAATAACTATATTATGTTGTCATCTGTTGTCAGTTGCAGAGAGCAGACACTTTCAGTTAATATACACAAAGAATTTGCTTGGGAGGGTGTTGATGTGCACAGGAAGGGAATTGTACATGTTTACTAAGGAAACCCCTGGACAATGGATCCAGTTTACTGTCTGAGAAACCAAAATGGGCAGGACAGTGTGTTACCAAACAGAATAATGCAACTGGCACTTACAGACATGCAGTTGATACTGTTACTCAGGGAACCGAGGCAGTGTGAGAGCAAATTTTTGAAGTATATTGGAAAATAGAAGTCCTTTATTTTGTATTGTAAAATGGAAAGTGTTCTAAGACACAAAAATGACATGTTGGGGAGAAGCAAGTGGATGCTTTTAATTCCGGTGTCTTGTTTGAACTGGAAGTCCACTCATTAATTTCCTGTGGGGGTATTTTTCCATTATCTTGAGTTGTTGCTCTTTATGTTAAACAGCTGTCCTGTTCGGGATTGTAGAGGCTAGTCTATTGTGACTATTTCAAAACTGTGTTGACTAGGCAAACATCTCCAGTTTGCCTTCTGTAGCAAAACTTGTGGTACCAAGTACTGTGCCCCATTTCCCTTTGTTGCTAACTTCACTGCGGAAAAATAATCAGGATTATAACTCAGTAACTAGAATCTCTCTGTGAGCAGTTTCCTGGACTGAGAACACTAGTTGTTTGGTTACGTGCTTATTAAAACCTACTTTGCCCTTTGAAGTTAGTTATTTCCAATGCATCTTTATTTAACAGAAAGTTTATCATTGATTTTCATTTAATTTAGCTATTCCTTTTCAAGGGAAAAAGCCCAACAAACTAAAGTGGTGGTCATTCCTTTTCAAGGAGGAAAAAAAAAAAAACAACCCAAAAACCCAAGTGGTGGGCACTTGGAGTGAGTGGTGCTTCGTTTCCCATGGATTTGTATCTTCTGGTTACTTTTGAGATCCGGTTTTGAAGCTTTTTTCACACTAGCATTTGTGGAGGGTTTTTGAGTTTTGACTAACACATGCTGATGCTGCAGCCCTCGCCTTACCTGTTGAAGCCCATATGAAGCTGCCTCTGTCATGAAACGTGCAGAAACGTAATTTTCTGTCAGACCTCTGTCTCTGCAGTTGCATTTGGTTAATGTCATCTAAAAAGTTGTAAAGGAGAAAACACACAGACAGTGTGATTGCACAGCCTAGTTTCTAAAGATAATGAGGTTTTAGAATAAAAATTTAAATCAGTTTGATATTTTGGGTCAACGTCTGGATTTAAGAGTTGTCAGTAATGCACCTGACATCTGAAATACAGGTAAAGATATCTAGATTATGAGAAATTATAATGACTTATGTTTTTTATTTACCCCTGTACATTTTACATGAGTTTACACCTCTAATTCATCACTCTTCAGTATCTCCTAATATTCTAATCCCCAGAATAGCTTCTAACAATACCAAGTTTTAATCATTATGTGTAAGACTATTTTTGTGTGCTCTCTCACTTTAAAATCTGTATTATAAAACACGTGTGTGAGCACAGTCTAAAGATAACTTAGATCAATGTTTCTTAGCTCTACAAAGCTGCGCTATGCAGTACTTCTTAGATTTAAAAAAGAGGAGCTAGTATCCAGCTGGTATAAAACTCCTGTTTTTGCAAGTTTCCAGTGGGGCAGTTTGAGAAGGTCCTGAGAGATCATACTTGAATAATGAGGGGGGGAGGGGGGAAGGAATTTTTTTACATGAAAAAAGTATGCTTACTGTTAAAGTGCTGATATTGACCCTACAGAGGGTCATTTGGAATGGCTGAAGTTGTTGTTTCAAACCGTAACAAAAATTATGACAAGATAAAACGCTCTGTACCTCTATTGTTAGCAGAATTAATTTTCACTGTCAATAATTAGATCACAGCGTTTTAGCAAAGCATGAAGTTAAGAATTGCTTTTGATTTTATTTTTGCTTGCACTAAGAAGATACAATCTCCTAACAGCAGCTGCATGTTTTCCTTTTCCTTTAGCAAAAAATGGTCCTATTTATGATGTTGTTTGGAACCCCAATTCTGTCGAGTTTTGTGCTGTGTACGGTTTTATGCCTGCCAAAGCAACAGTTTTTAATCTGAAATGTGACCCCGTGTTTGATTTTGGAACCGGTCCTCGCAATGCTGCCTACTACAGCCCCCATGGACACATCCTGGTGCTAGCAGGATTTGGAAATCTCAGGGGACAGATGGAAGTGTGGGACGTTAAAAACTACAAACTGGTTTCCAAACCAGTAGCCTCGGATTCCACGTACTTTGCTTGGTGTCCTGACGGGGAGCATATTGTAACAGCTACGTGTGCTCCCAGGCTACGAGTCAGTAACGGCTACAAGATATGGCACTACACTGGCTCTCTGTTACACAGCTACGAAGTTCCGTCAAACGAAGAGATGTGGCAAGTTTCCTGGCAGCCCTTCTTGGATGGAGTGTTCCCGGCAAAAGCGGTGAGGTACCAGGCAGTTCCGAGCGAATTGCCCAGTGCTGAGCCAAAGCCTGCTCAAGCATACAGACCTCCAGCCCTGAGAAACAAACCTGTAACGAGTTCCAAGCTTGTAAGTACACACTTTCATATGTGAACGAAATTGTTCTGCTTCCTTGCTTTGCCAGTCTATATTTAATGAGAGACATTAGAAGAGTAATCGGACTGACAGTAGTATTGTGGGGTTTTTTGAGAAGTTTTCTTGATAATCCTCACTCACTTTGCTCACTGTTGGCAACAATGTGTGCTGGAAAATTGGAATTTCTTTGGACGAAATACTGTCCTTTTACAAAGTCATTTGCAAGCTTTAAAATGCTCTCTACAACATGCACTGGACCAATACACTGCAAATTTGGTTTACAGTGAAATTGGATACTCTATTTAAGGTGGTAGCCTCTGATTTGGGTCACCAGACTTACCAGTCTAAACCCAGCTAGACAGGTGGTGGTTTGGTGCTTTTTGTTTTGGTTTTGTTTTTTTTTTTAGGTAAGTTTACTTGCTAGAAAAAGATTTGTTGGCAAGTCAGCACAGTTTAAACAGGTTTCAGTATAGTGACCTACTTGTCTAATTACTTTTCTGCAAGTTTTCAAAGTAGGCTGAGTAGCAACTAATTACATTTAACAATTGCACCCTTGACGTTTTAAGTCTTAGAGCTTTGATTTTGAGCCTTGTGCTTTTGAAGACTGCTGCTTGGTTTGTGAGGAATTTATTAATCATGCTAATGTCTGATTTGCAAATGATCGACAAGCAGAGGTAGTAGAGAAAAGATGTGTTAGATAAAATAATTCTGTTTACTTACATGAGCAAGAAATCTTGTCATACGCATTAAAACAATCCAGCTCCTCAATGATGAGTTTCTTAAATAACCAAAAGACTAAACAACCCCTCCTTTTCACCACCACCCCACAAGAAACCTGACCCCATCTCCCACCCCAGAAACCCATTTTTCCTTTCTTGTCACTAGGGGTTTGAGTTAAAAAGTTGTTGACAGAAACAAAATGCCAAGTTTCAGTCATTTTGTGCTGGTTTATCCCCCCCCTCCCCAAGATAGAAAGCATGATGATTTTGTTATTTTATCAGAAATCCCGGAAATCTTTAGGACATACAGGATAGTCCCATCCAAACTTGAGAAACCCTTTTCTCACTGTCTTCTGCTTCTCCAAAGAGAAAGGGCAGGACAGGCCCATACTTTCTTCTTTCTTTTTTTTTTTTTCCTTCCTCTTCCTTTATGGTTCATCTTTGCATATGGTGTTGTCTTAAGTAGGTTTGAGAGTTCACTGTTAGGTTTTTTGTACCAACGCACTTGCCAATGTGGGATACAGGTTTTGTAACGGTTAATTTTGCATATCCTGCAGCATGAGGACGAGCCACCGCAGAATATGAAACCACCAGGAAGCAGTGATAAGCCACTCTCTAAAACAGCTCTTAAAAATCAAAGGAAACATGAAGCAAAGAAAGCTGCTAAACAGGTACTGCAAAAGTAGTTCTTTCAAGGATAACGTTAATGAGTTTTCACAACTGGCACTGATGAGTCTCAGAGCAGCGACCGTTGGTTGCACTGGGAGCCCTCCACGCATCGTCACGTGCTGAGTTGTGTGGAGGGTGGCAGACTTTTTTAATTGGACTAAAGCAGGCATGACATAAAAATAACAGCTTTGGTTAGTTGCTGTGAATGTTAGCTGAAATCAGTCTTAAGACTAAGTAATTCTGACTTTTCACCTTTGGATGATCTGCACAGCTTCTTTCAGTGTTAAGTGAGTGGTAAGAAGGGAATTGCTGCTGTGATGTGTCCCCCCAGCAGGTCAGGGCTGATGCAAGTTATCAGGGCAGACCAGAGACAGCCTGGTCTGAGTCACCACTTTGCTTCCTATTCTTTGGCTAGGTAGATAAAAATCAGCTTTTGGTATTAGCCTTCCAGTTTCTAGAGAATTCTGAAGCAATAATTTCTTTAAATAGATTTTTTAAATTTCTTACACGTGTTTTACTTCAGAGACAATGACCCACCAGTCTACTTTATAAAATATCTGTGTATGTATTTGTCATGTCATCCTTACTGATGTTTCCCTATGCTATGTATGGTTGGTGTCTTGAGGAAGTAGAAGTTAAATAAGAACCAGCATGTGAGTTGTTACCAATAACCCTTCTTTTGTGGAAAGCATGTATGTAGGTAATGTGATTACATCAAAGCAAGTCACTCTCAAATTTTGTAGTACACCAGCAAACTAGTGGAAGAAGAAATATTCAGTGGATGAAATTTTTCAGTTCCTTTGTAATCAAAGGTATTTTCTTATTTTATTTGTCTACAGGAAGCCAAAGCTGATGCAAACCAGCAGCCTGCGCAGTCCTCGGCATCACAGAGTGCCCCACGGAGTGCTGTGCCTGCCGTCACGTCAGGAGATCCTGAAGTTGACAAGAAGATAAAGAATTTAAAAAAGGTGAAGGGAATGTTTTTTTTCTAGCAAACAGGGGATTTCTCTAAGAGATGGTCTGAAAGATCTAGTCTGATTGTAAGGTGACTTGAGCTCAGTAGGATGGCATTTACATAGGTGGTAATTTCCTGAATTTGTAACCCTTTCGGCATAATCCAGCAGGGCTTTCTTCTCTTGGCTGCCTCCTGCTTGTCATGGTCCTCTGTTTTGATTAATATTCCCGGCTTTCTGAGGACAAGGTGTGGTGAAGAGGGATACTGATAGTGGAGGAACAGTTTCTGTATTTGGCTCTATCCCGTCAGTGAGATAATGCATGGTGTTTATGCTCCAGAGACTAAGCAGCGCTTCTGTCCTCTAGGTTTTGTTCTTGAAATAAATGTCTTTTATTGGTGGGGAATTCTGGATTGAGCATCTGGAGATGCTGAAATGAAATGTGCCTTCCCTATTGAGACCTCTCTCCTGGTAAATCAGGGAGTTGCAAGTGCAGGGACTTTTAAGACTGGTTTTTCTATTCTTGGTTCACCAGTATTTTTGTGCCTTTTTTGGTTTTGGGGTTTTGTTTGGTTTTTTTTTTTTTTTTTACAGAAATTAAAGGCAATTGAGCAACTGAAAGAACAAGCAGCTGCTGGCAAACAGCTAGAGAAAAATCAGGTACTGTTAAGATGTATGCAGTTTATTCAAGTTTCATTTTATAATAAGCTACATATGTGATACCTTCTGCTTTTCTGTTCTAGTTGGAGAAGATTCAGAAGGAAACTGCACTCCTTCAGGAGCTGGAAGACCTTGAACTGGGTCTTTAAAACTTCATGGAAATCCAACACGGCGTTAACACAAAGATCCTGAAAGACATAATTTGTATTAACTTGAACATAATAAAATGTTTCAGTAAGTGACTGAGGATGCAGAAGTCCGCAGCTTTCCTGCACACTTGCCCTGTAAAGAGCTTTCCTAAAGCTTTGTGCAAATGAGACTGGGAACCGGTAACGAGCGTCGCATCAGACAGTTTGCTGGTGTTCAAACCAGAAGTGTGCTTGTGTTCTTGAAGCGTGTTGCCTAAGATCCAGGCGCCGCCCGTTGGTTGATGTATTCCTCCGTTAGGGGTGAGGTGGGGCGGTGATGAGATGCACTCAGTTGAAAGCTTTATTTTAGTTAAAAGGGCGTCATCTTTATGCAATAATGGGCTGTAGATAAAAATAAAGAGCATTTAATAATAAAGTACTTCCGTACTGGGCAGAGTCTTTAAAGTAGTGAGGCCACGCCACCATGATCAAAAATAATTGATTTCCAGGGGTTTTGCTTGGATTTTTATTAATTATTTTTATTTTCCTTTCTCCTGTTTCTTTTTCCCCGCCCCTTCACTGGCGGCGGAGAGATGGACATGGATGCTGAAAACCAGGAGGAGTTTGGTTTGGGTTTTGGTTTTTTGTTTGGTATTTTTTTTTTTTCCCCCGACGCTAAATTTTTACCAAAACGGGGTTTGGTGGAGCGCGCCGGGGGCGGGGCCTGCCGGGGGTCACGTGGCCGCGGGC
>NW_009648255.1:496035-509693 GCF_000708025.1 Charadrius vociferus
GGGCCCGCCGGGCCGCGCTCGGGCCGGGGGTGCTCACCGGACAGCGCTGGAGAAGATGGCGCTGGAAAAATGGCCACCCGCGATAGAAACCGCACTTTTCAGGCCCTTTTAATAGCAGATGTGGCATTTGACTGGCTTACGGTTACGTTTAGGAGGAATTGCTGTTTTAGCGAAGACTCGGGTGAGGTGGTTACGTTGTCAGTGACTCGGCATTGCTAGCAGTCGGGGCCATCAGGCACCTTTATGTGATTCTAAGAAAAATATTGATGGTGTCGGCTGCCCAGGGCAAACCCAGCAGGAGCAGGCAGGGGTGAGGTGGTTCCAGCACATGCAGGTGGTTTGTGGGGGAAAAAAAGCCACCTCCAGTGCCCGTCGCCGTGTTTCTGAGGTGCTGTGAGGATGGGCAGAGCTGCAGCCGCTGCCTGAGCTCGCCCGGATGGACAGACCGCTGTGGCGGGGCTCCTCGGTGGGGCGGAGGGGAATGAGAATATTCGCTGCGGATCCTGGAGCAGAGTCTGGCCCAGGTGGTGTCGTGGGGATCTGTGAAGCACCAGGAAAGGCGTGCTCAGTAGGAAGTACTTTGATTTCTTCAGCGGTAAACTGAGGCCAGATAATTTTTATTTCAGTTATTACAGAGGCAGCTGGTAGAAACGTGAGCCAAAGTACAGCTCTGTAATATTTAACTCTTCTGTAGTTAATCTGGTCGTCCTTACACAGCAATAACTGGGAGCCATGTTACCTGTCTGTGGGCAGTCCCAGAAAGAGTTCAATTTAACTAGTGAGGAATTAAAAACAGTATTGTGTGAAACTCTTGTTTTGGGGTTGGTTTTTTTTTTGGACAGGGAGCAAGGCATTACTTATGCTGACTTTCTAACTTAATAGCTTTTTACCAGGGAAACAAGTGATTCCATGGTCAGTGGGCTATACCAAAGCATTGTGTCTGTGCTAGTAAGTGAAAACAAGTTTGTGTAAAACCAAGTGCCTGGCCAGCTGTCGGGATTTTTGATGTGTAACTTAGCTGTGAAACAGTTTTCATCTTTGGCATGGAGAATTTTAGTTTTACTTTATACTAAATGGATTGCGAGCGATGTGAGTACTGGGGTTGCCCATTTAGCAGTGACTTTAACATACAGCACTCCGGTTTCGGTGACAATCCCTGTCTGTGTTTAGTGTCTCCTGAGGCTACAGGCGGGTGTTTGAGGAGTACATGCGGGTTATTAGCCAGCGGTACCCAGACATCCGAATTGAAGGGGAAAACTACCTTCCTCAACCTATATATAGGTAAGCAAATGACTAGCAGTACTAATTGTCTTTTTTTTCCAATATGTATGTTCAGCATGGTGAGTGGTGAACGTGTGCACTTATACTTAAATAATACTGAAAATGGAAACTTAGGTTGTTTTTTTACTATTATGGTTACATACAAGCTCAGTTATGTTTTCACTTGCAGATAGGCACCTTAGTTTTCCATACAAATATTGCCATCTGGGTATCTGTAAGATGAAGCCTGTTGCATTCCAATCTAAAGTAAATTACATAATCCACTTTTTTCACAGCAAATTTTTGCAGCTTTCCTTCATGATGTATCTGTACATAAATTCATATTTGTTGATCAGCTTATGCACTCAGTGACAAATTCCTGTAATAGGTTAAGATTGCAGAGGAGGGAAGAGTTTGTTTTTAACATCTAAATTGGGGAAAGCTAACCTCATCGGGGGGACTACTAGGATGACCTTAGCTACAGTCGGGGGGGAAAGCCTGAAGAAATTTGGAAAAAGGCAAAACAAAAAAAGTTTTAATTCCTATTATTTAAACCATTGTGTGCATGCCAGAGAGTGATGCCGTAGTTACTGTGGTGGCTTCTGAATCACTTCTTGACCTAATTACTGTAATAATTACAATGATAAGAATGCTACAAGATTGAATACCTCTGTAAATTTGGTCTCTGGCTATAGGTTTAATTCTTACAAGGAACTGTAGGGATTTCTGCATCAGCTGGGAAAATGCTTTATGAGGAAGTAGTGCATGTCAATTAAACATGTCTCTATAGTATGGAACACCTTTGAGAAACTGAATGTATTATCCAGTTTAGACATGTATCAGTTGAAAGCAAATTTCTATTTGATGTCTGCTTAGAAAAAAGATTTAAAATAATCTGTATGCATGGTACACAGGAGTGGTATCCTGAGGATGTGTGGGGTTGTTAATGTGGGCTGCTTTTGGGTTTTTTTTCAGCAAGATAAACTTACTTGAAAAGTTTTGTATCTCCTCTGAAACGCTTGTACACTATCAGAATTCTTCTAATTAGGTGAATTATAGCTATATAGTGGTGAAGCAGTAACTGTGAACCTTCTAAGTTACTTTTATGTGTTGTCTTTTGATAGGCACGTAGCATCCTTCCTGTCTGTCTTCAAACTAGTATTAATAGGCTTAATAATCGTTGGCAAGGATCCATTTGCTTTCTTTGGCATGCAAGCTCCAAGCATCTGGCAGTGGGGCCAAGAAAATAAGGTAAACAGCATACTTCCTGCTTTTATTTTGAAAACGTAGTTTTAGAATGACTTCATGAGACTGCTCTGGGAGTACTTCACAATTGTTACTGGTTTAACTTTCATACGTTGCAGCCTTAACAGGGCCTTTCGGCTTCTATATCTAAACATACTTGAGAATTTTATGGTAGCATAATTATTCTTACAGTAGCGTAAGTAGTGCTTCATGTTTTTGACAGACCCAGATTTCACTCTCAGTATGTGTCTTTCCAAGCTGATGGTGCTGCAGAGGGACAGCTGAGGTTAACGTTACTGACAAAGATAAAAGAATTCTTTATTTTTCGGGCTCAAGAGTAGCGTTTCAAGCCGGTATTATTCGTGTTTAAATTACAGCTTCCCTTTTCTATTGTCTCATAACTATTTTGCAGTTGTTGCTTTTGTCAGACTTTTAATTGATTAGGCGTGCAATTTGATGGTGATTAGAAAAATGGAGTTGAAATTTTGTGGGTGTTTTTGGCGAACATACTCTGGCACGACAGACTGCCTTGTGGGATGAATATCAGTCAGTACTAATGATGCGAACAGATTAATGTTGTTGAACTCTGATTTATAATTACCTTGTTCCACATTTATTCTACTGAAAAAAAAAAGGCAATTTATGTTTATTAACCTTTATATATTTTACTGGTGCACAGATCCTCAAAACTGAGCTACCCAGTGCAGTGCGTCTCTGTCACCAGTCAGTTTGAACATACAGAAGCTGTAATATATCCTGTTTAATTAAATAGGCCAAGTACACTACCGAGCTAGGCTGGCTGCGGTGTCTGTCGTGCTTTAACCCTAGCTGGTGCCTAGAACCACGCAGCCGCTCACTCCCCCCCCTGCCTTTTTCCTGCCCCAGGAAGTGGTGGGGGGGAAGAGGGGGGAAAACGGAGGGGAAAGGAAGGAAAAAACCCTGGTGGGTTGAGATAAAGACAGTTTAATAGAAACAATAACAGAAAGGGAAAAATAACAGTAATAATAATGGCACTGGATGCTCAGCACCCAGTGAATGGCACTGTCTGGAGCAGTGATTGCGGATTCCCGCCCTCGGCTGACCCCCATTTATATACTGAGCATGAGGTCTATGGTATGGGATATTACTTTGGCCATGCCATCGTTCTGTCTGGGCTTCTGTGGGAAGCGGAAAAAAGTCTTTGAATAGTGTAAACATCACTTACCAACAGCTAAGACTGATAGGTATTACTGACATTCCCTTCACAGCAATCACCAGACAGAAAATTAACTCCTTCCCAGCTGAAACCAGGACAGCATGTCTGTGATGTTGTAAACAACTTCTCTCCCAAGCTAAATTCTGTGGTGTTGCAGTAACCTGTGTGAATGTGCCCTTGTGCGTGAAAAGGGAATTATAAAGGTGCTGGCGATGGAGGGAGATGCTGCGTTGCTGGAGATTGTATCATTTCATCCTGAGGCACCAACACACAAAGAAAATTCCAGATGATGAACTTGAAGAAATGCTGGAGGGTTGGCAGTTCTTGTGAACAAATGCAATTTGACTTGCTCTGCTGTTTGTGTCTAGGCCTTTGGTTTGTTGAAATGAAGTGTTATTCTGAAAATGACAGGCAACACGCAGGAATGGCTGCGTTCCCTTGTCATCCTGCAAGCGCCATCATAGCCATGTACTCTGCAAACTGGCTGTTGAGACGTGCATAGATTGTGGAGGAAAGGAGCAGGAAGACGTAACTTGGTTTGAATCAGGACTATGAGTTGTGTGATTTCAGAACTATTTTGATACCTGTCTTGGGAAGGCAGTGTGCACGATCTCTTTAAAAAGAGGATGAAAGGAAGATGTCTATGTGATTGGAAGATTGCTTGATAAGTTGTAGAGGGGAATTCAGAGACACCAGTAAACTTCCAGCACTTACTGAGAGTGAATGAAATAAGCTGTGGCTCACGTGGCTGAAGTATTGGGGATTCTCTCTCTGTTCTCTCCTAGGTTTATGCTTGTATGATGGTCTTCTTCCTGAGCAACATGATTGAGAACCAGTGTATGTCAACAGGTGCATTTGAAATAACTTTGAATGGTGAGCAGAGAACTTTCAATTGCATTGCGTTGCATGTGTATGCACAGATTTTTGAGAGCTGTTGTGTTGGGGAGTGAGGGATGATGTTATGAAATGTGTGTTTCAAAATGTGATTGTATGTGGTAATTGCTATCCATTTTGAAGCTTCAGGTGTTATGTATCACAATAAATGATGAAAATCATAAATGTCTTGTAAAACAGTTTATACAGATGTCAGTAACATCTATTTCAAAATACCTGTGTAAAAACTTCTGTAGAGGAATGCTCAGTCACTTGGAGTAACTGGATTATGTTCTTTCTTTGCCTGTGATGTGCATTAAGTAAGAAATGTTCAACTAGGGAAGCGTACTCTCCAGTTAATTAGATGCCTTCCCTGTCCTGTTTTCTAATGTGGTTTAGCTTTGGAATCCTGTTGAATCCATTGCTATTCCCAGATTTTCAGTACCAGCAGACAGCAATACTGGTTTTTTAGGTTAAAGAGTCTGTGGACCTTTTGCCTTCAAATAATTTTATGGTTTTAAAGATGGATGGACTACAGAATTTTTCAGGCTCTAGGTACAATTGTGTTATCTAGCTCTGTGCTTTATAATCTAAATCTACGGTTGTGCAGGATGCATTTCAATATAGTGGTTTCTAAGTCAAGTCATACACTGCAGAACCTCTTAAAGACTGACTGTATTGCACCGAAGTAGTTGAACTTGATGCACTTCCAGTCCTAAATCTCAGATTAGAATTGGCAGCAGAGCCTTCCCGGGCGGGGGGGAACAGTCACATCTGATCTTCTGTAAGTTTCTGGTTTGTGTTCTGGGGCAGTGGGGTTCCAGTCTGGCTTTTGTTTTATGTAGATGACAGCAATTGTATTTTTCAGTGTGGGTTCATGAAGTGCTATAGCAGTGAGGGATATTTGAGGGAGTAAGTATTTGTCAACATCAGAAATGAATGTTCTGTTTGCCCTAAAGTATTTATGGACTGTGCTGCCTTTTGTATTTCTGGGGGAAAAAAAAAATGGTTGCAGCTACTTTGTGTAGAACATTCCACACCAGATCTTGGTAAGCAGAACTGTTGAGGGTCAGCCTTAGACGTTAGGCAGAAGTGAGATGAACACTAATGAGACCCACAAGTTCCAAACATTTAGTGATGGTTTAAAAACTCAATATGCTATTCTGCCAGTTACTGATCTATTTTTAGATGTTTTGTCAATGGCTATTTTGAACTTCTAAATCTGTATGATGTACTTCTAAATGGAAACATTAAACTCTTTTTTTCTAGTTGGACTGGGTTTAGTATAGCCAGAGGTTTGAAGCATTGTTGACCCAGATATTTCTCTCAATATAAAATAGTACCAACTTGCATAGCTTCTTAGATCTCATACATTTTATGTTTAAACTAGCCCTGTGTAATTTCTGACTTTGTCAATGTAATGGTGCGTTTCTCCCCTCCCTGTGTTTTGTGGTAGATGTTCCAGTGTGGTCCAAGCTAGAGTCTGGCCACCTGCCTTCCATGCAGCAGCTTGTACAAATTCTCGATAACGAAATGAAGCTCAATGTGCACATGGAGTCAATGCCTCATCATCGATCATAGCCCCATCTATCAGCGCTGAAACTTCTTGTAAGTCTTCTTCCAGTCACCAGCTGCCTGTTGATGCGGATGTGAGGGACCGCATGTCGCAGATTGAACATTGTAATAGTATATTTGTTCATTTAGAAGTGTTTTACTGGAGAACCAGCTTTAGTGACTTTCAGTGAATTGACATGTATGATTTTACAGATACTGTTTTGGTGGGAGGTTTTGGGTTGGGGTTTGCTCTGCCCATTTCAAAACTGGAAGCTGGCATTCCTTTGGGCAGAAAAAGTGTGTTACTGTGTGCGGGAGGCCTTAAGTTAGTGAACTGTATTATGCAGAGATCAGAAAACACACTGCATTACGTGCCTTGAAATAGTTATGTACAAAGGATTTCTCTGTAACTTATAACCTAATTGAATTGCAGGACCCTAGAAAGTAGAACACTTTTTTTGCTCCCAACTGTGTGCTTTGCTGTTACAACCTTTGGCACATATTCCAAGGGTTAACATCTCTACTTTATATTTTATGACAAACCAATTCTGTGTTCCTGCATCACTTGTGACTTTCAAAACATTTAGTTTGCGATTTTACATAGGAACATTGATGTGCTACAAAAAAGCGATCTTGGTTCAGAAATTGGCAGTTGACCCTTGGGAGACCACTTAAGTGAAGTACTGATTAGCTGTGGTGCAGTTTTTAGCACAGGAACACTTTCGTTTGAGAGACTGGTTTCTTGGCGCTACCTTGCCGACAGACATGCCTCTCTCAAGGGACAGACCCTGCGCTCCCATTCCTCTTGACTGACATCTTGCAACTGTCTCACCACCTTAAACCCATCCGTGGGTCCCAGCTGTAGCAGTTAATGACCTGGCTCTGTGCAAACACCTGCACAGATTTCCTTTGGAGCTCTGTTAACATGATTCGGCTTCTGGAAAGTTGTATTTACATAAGCAAGAAAGTAGCGCATGGAGGTGTATGTTGAGAGAGACCTGAGCTCTGTCAGGTCTCACTCCTGGTAGGAATCCATGCTCTGTAAACAGGGCGCTCTGCTGTGTCTCACTGCTTCAGAGCTCAGACTGCGAACCCCACTTTTTAGCCCCATGGATCTCTCCTTCCACTGACGCTCCTGCGCATCCTGGTGGGGAGAGCAGTTAGAGAAATTGTTCCCTCCAAGCCCTCATGCGGGGAACACGAGAAGCAGTTGACTTCCGATGCCTGCAGTCAGGTCCTGTTTGTTCCGTTATGTCTGATTTGTCCCAGTAATTTAGCAAAAGACATCTTAATCATGAAATAAGTTGTTTAGTATTTTTGAAGTATTACTTAGTATTAAAAAGTTTGGCATTTCTTGTACTTTTCAGATGGGCTTGCTGAAGCCCATCGTCCTGTAGGTATGGATTTGGAGGGTCTCGGGTAGTATTCTTTGCTGCAAAGTAGATTGATGTCACTTTTACACTTACAAAGCATGCTAAGACTCTCCTTATGTAGAATTTTATTTAATGGGATATGAGTTTAGAAAAACAGCAACCCCCCTGCCTTCAGTTGTATTTCCATCCATGTGGGAAGTAACACTACCGGTTAGCAGAGTCTGATAGTGAGACTTGGTGACTTTGTGGCTTAATGTCTCCTTAGCTAAATTCATGCTGATGCGATGTCGTTCTGATGGTATCCTTGTAGGCCATTGCCCGGAATGAAATACTGACAGAACTCTCTTGTCGTGAGTTACCACCTCCCAAGAGATGGTGTTTGTAACGCGAAGCGTGCGTGGGCTGCTGTTCTCGGTAGCGTACCAGCAGTGCCTCGGCGCTCTGTTCCAGCGGTGTGGGAGACGGCTTGCTCGTTTAGCGCAGGAGAGGTTGCCGACTGTAATGCTTGTGTCTCCGTTTCCAGGCATTAAGTGGTGATTTCCAAAGGCAGCGCGGCTCGGACCCATGAAGGCCTGTACTGAAGACAGCTCGCTGTTGGTACAGACTGGATGCTTCTCTCGCAGCCGCGTTGTGCCTCCTGAAAAAAAACTTAATGAAAGACCTCTTTCAGTGCTGGCGTGTTCCAGATACTGCACAGTCATGGAGTGCAATAATACTGTATAGTTTTTTTAAGATTTCATTCGACCAGTTCATAGCTCAACAATGCAGGCATTACTAATTGTAACTTATTTTATAGTCATGTTTCACACAATGGCAGATTGAGTTGATACCTAATTTTTCCTCAGAAAAAAAGTTTGTTTAATCTGTTGTATTTTATATGAATTTATGTTCTTTTTGTAGTTTAAAATGGAGTTATAGGAGTGTCTGATATTGTCCTAAACTTAAGTAATTGACAGCTGTCTATCAAATATCTCTAATGTGGTTAAAGCAGGTTTGTATATTTTTCAAAATATATGGCAGAGTTGAACAGTGCATTATATACTAAATTATATAAACAAAATTATATGCAGAGTAGTTACATCATTTTGTGACTTCAGTAAAAATTAAGATCAACTGCTTTTTAAATTGCATTGGCCAGCTCAGGAGGTTTTTGCTCGACCATTCTGAAGAGATGAAAAGCTGGGCCTTCCTACTGTCCCGAATAGAAACCGAGAAGGTTAATTTAAATAGAGAGTTCTCATTTACTGTGTGAACTACCTTGTTTGAGTCACTGATGGATATTCTTGGAACTGCAATTGAAAAAATGCATAAAAAGCCTACTTTCCAAAGTCATTAATCTTGCGTTTGTCTTGTCTGAGCCCCTGACAACCTCTGTGTGCTGGAAGGAACACACGGAGCTCTGTCCTCCCCTTCACGCGCCTGCCAGAATTCAGCTGCCATTGGAGTTGAGGTGCTGTTGTGCCGGGGAACCCCGCGGGGCTGAGGGGAAGTCTGAATGCAGTTCTGCTGCGGGGGCTGGGGCGTCCTGGGGTTGGCTTCCCGAGGCGCTGGGGCTGCAGCTCCTGCGCTGCGGTTTCTCTCCACCGTCGGGTCTCTGCCAGTGGCCGAGTGGCCGCTGCTCTGGCGCCCGTGTGGGGTGGTGCAGCCCCGGCAGCGCCTGCCACTCCATGTTTTGTCCCTGCTCTGAGCTGCAGGGTTTTGCACGCCTTGTAAAACAGCTGGAGTACTTTCTGGATACTTCTGGAGCCCCTCTGCGGGGAGGACAGGCTGGGAGAGTTGGGGGGGTTCAGCCTGGAGAAGAGAAGGCCAAAAAGGGGAGACCTCAGAGCCCCTTCCAGTGCCTAAAGGGGCTCCAGGAGAGCTGGGGAGGGACTTGTGACAAGGGCATGTGGTGATGGGATGAGGGGGAATGGCTTCAAACTGGAAGAGGGGAGATTGACATGAGATAATCAGGAAGAAATGTTTCCCTGTGCGGGTGGTGATCCCCTGGGGCAGGTTGCCCCGAGAAGCTGTGGCTGCCCCATCCCTGGAGGTGTTCAAGGCCAGGTTGGACGGGGCTTGGAGCAACCTGGGCTGGGGGGAGGTGGCCCTGCCCAGGGCAGGGGGAGGGACTGGGTGATCTTTAAGGTCCCTTCCAACCCAAACCCTTCTGTGATTCTTACTGAACGTTGTCTCTGGATGGGGAGGGAGATTCTCTGTTGCGGTGGTGATCAGATGAGAAGGGAATCTGCAGAGCCGTGACAAAGGCAGCTGTCATGGCGTGTGAGAACTCTTCGACCCTTCCCAAGGCTTTAGGGACTGATGTCAGAAATGTGTCAGTTACCGAAGGCTCTGTCCGCCCAGCTGAGAGAAAAGCCAATGTCAGTTGTTATAAAGGTGTTGCCCATCACAACCATTAAACACAATGGCCTCAAGGCCACTTTGTGATGAAATCATGTAAAATGCTGTCTCTTCTGAAATAGATTAGCCAAAGTTTTCTAGTGTGGATACAGTTTTAGTTTCTCATTAATTGTACACTTCAGACAAATTAGACAGAAAACAAATAAATGCACAGATGTGTTGCTAGGCTAAGATTTTCCGTGAGCTGTTCATGTTATCACCCTTGCGATATTTGTTCACGATCTGCCTGCTGCCCCCCGTGTTCCTGCTCTTCCATCTGAGCAAGGTGGTTTATCGATACACTGGGGTTAGCTATGCAAGAACCTTTGCTGACGTCCCTTAAATGTACCAGAAGGTTTTTCCATTGGGGGGCTTTTTTTCATGGGCTGGACCAAGCCCCATGGTCCCAGTTCACAGAGCACTTACAAACAAAAAAACAGAACAATAAAATGGAAATAAAGAACCTTGATGGTCATTAAAGGCAGCGATACCCGCCAGCCTTCCTATAAGCCAGTTGCGGTGTTTGTGGTGCTTTAGCCAGGAGAGCTTGTTCTAGTCTGAAATCGGTGCTTCCTGAAGTCGAACGAGGACAGAAGCCCAGCTGGGCAGTTTTTGGGTCCCAGGCAGCCGGAGCCTGGCAGTCTGCCTCCAGCAGCGCCCAGGGGACAGACCCCGGGCGCGGATACGCTGCTTCCCGGTCACCCTCCTGCCCTCCCTGCCCCCAGAAATACTCACCACGGGGCTCTCTGCGCCCTCGGTGCTTTCTGTGTATTTGGTAACCCTGAAAGGGTTTCTTCTCCTTGAATCATCTTACTAACGAGTCTTTCTTCTGTGGAGATGGGTCTGACAACCAGCACTGCTTGGCGCGGCGGGAAACCCATATACCCACGTGGCGTCCTGGTGTTAAAATTGCAGCTTTTTGCTCTCCCGTCCTGCACAATGCTACTTTGTAATGTTAAAATGAAGGTGTAACGACCTATATATCTGAAAAAGCCCTGTTTGAACACTTGATTGATTTTACCCATAAGCAAAATGGATATTAAATAATAAATCTGAGGAGCAAATTCAAGCTTGTTGATCTTGGCTTGTTAAGCGCAAGGGTAGATGATACAGGTCCAGCGGATCTGCTGTGAGCTGGGTGCAGACTAGGGAAGGACAAAAAAATGGGTCTCGCATTTCCCACTGCGAGTGCAGAGAAACGGGCCGTTGCGTGTAAGCTGCTTGCAGCAGAGATCTGTTTTCGGGTCTCATCTTGTGCTTGTGCTGGCGTAAATCAGACAACCTGCTAAAAACTGGAATGACGATGGCATAGCAGGTCAAAATCAAACTCCCGGGTGTGATCTTCATCTTTGTAAAGCAAAGATTTAGAATCTAGAAGATACTTAATCTAATCAAAGATTTTCACCCAAGGCACTGTGCCTAAGCCTGCAGAGTTATGTGGGACGGGCCGTGCGGCAGCAGGACACTGCTCGGCCTCGGACCCTGCGGCGCGGGGGGACAGTCCCTCGCTCCCTCTCTGGGGAGAGCTCTGAAATCGCCCGGGCACGGAGAGGTGAGGGGCAGCTCGTGGTGGGCGTGTGTCAATGCCCCCCACTTCTGGTGATTTTAATATGAGATTTTGCCCAGTGGGCTGCGTTACAGGCTTTGGCGTGCAGCTAAACCTCAGTTACTCTGTGGAACATCTGGTTCCTGCCCCTCCCAAAGGCTCTGCACCCCACTGACGCCCCCGTGAGCAGAGCCACGTGAGCCCGGCTGGGCGAGCAGGACCAGTCCCTGCTGCCATCCCTGTCCCGGGGACGGGGCTTCTCCAGGCGCTGGGGCTGGCCGGCGCTGTGCACGGCTGCCTGGCTACGACGCGTGGCCCGAGCCCCTTCCGAGTGGTGTGTGCAGGGCAGTTAGCAGAGCCATCGTGCCGCTCATTAACAAGGACTTGCAATAGCTGTCTTGGACTGGCAGACTTAAATTCCAAATCCGTAATAAGTGTGAACTTAATGAATATAGTATGTTTATGCAGAGCCTAATTTGACATAAATTGGATTTAATTTTTTTGGATTCATTTACTGTACAATTTCCTACTAGTGTTGTGGTTGCAGCTGCATAGAGTAAAAGCTCATTTAGTACGTGTGTGCTGATCTGTGGCCAGGAGAACCTGATAAAAGGTGGGACAGTGAGGAACCCCTCGAGCATCGCCCCACTCCCCGCTGTCTCCTGTGTGCCCTCATTTCCCATGGCTGTAGCAGAGAGACCTGCACAGTTTTCTGCACCAGCCAGGGCAGCACTGCCCAGCCGTGCCGCGGCTGCCCCGGGCCTGAGGAGGTGCATCCTTTGCCGTTCCCCTGCCATCCATGAGTGGGGTCTGGAGGCTGTGAGGTGTCCCTGGGTCAGAGGTCGTACGTGGCAGCCTGGGCTGAGCTCCCAGCGCAGTGTCCTGACACGGCAGGTATTCCTGTAGCCCCGCACCTCCCTGTGGCCAGGAGGCAGTGCCCAGGGAAGCCGGTGCTGTGGCTACCGGGCTGTGGGCGCTGCACTGGGAGGGGATGGTGCTGCCTTGCTGGGAGGAGCGTGCACTGCCCACATTCCCATCCTTGCTGAGTGCTCCTCTCGGCTTTGTTAGCGAAGCTGCTCCTTATCACTCTGCGTCAGAGGTGTGCTCGGGAGCCGGCCGACCCTGGGCGCATTCACTCTGCAGTGGCTCGTGCTGAGCGCAGGTGAGGACTCCAGCTCTTCCGCATCTTGGAGCATCCCTGCAGGCGTGGAGCAAAATCAGATGGGTAAAAGGAAGGCCAAGAGCCCTAGAAAGACCACTGGTGACTCGTGGCAGCTGGGAAGGTCCTGGAGGTCTCCTGAGATGGACAAAGTGCCCCTTAGAGGACTAACTGACACGCTCCTGGCCTTGGGCTGCGGCTGGAGGCGCTGAGGCACTTCTGTCCCATCCCTCCAAGCTCAGCCACACATCTCTTTGTGGTGGGGTTTTCTGTGCTGGGGCCAAGTTTTCCTGCGCATCTCTTTCAACCCTCCTTGCCAGGGAGAATGGTCAACCTCCTGTACGCGGTGCTGCACTCCCTCCTGAGCTGCCTCATCCCCCCAGCCAACCTGCTGGTCATTGTGGCCGTCTACCAGCTGATGAGGAAGCAGCCGGGCACCAGCTATGTCTACATCCTCAACCTGGCCACTGCCGACCTGCTGGTGGGTGTGATGTGCATTGCCGAGGCACTGGACGACATCCTCGATGGGGATTTTGACCGCAGCAAATCCTTCTGCCTCCTGCGCATCGCCATGAGCATGACACCTTGCATTGGCTCCATCCTGACCTTGCTCCTGATCTCCCTGGACAGGTACCTGGCGGTGACGCTGCCACTCTCCTACCCCACCCTCCTGAAGAAAATGCCCATGGTCCTCTCCCTTGTTGTGCTCTGGATGCTCTCCTCCTTTTTCGGGCACTTGCCTCTCATCTTGCCCTCCCTCCAGCGAGGCAACTACACAGGTTACTGCGGGCTCCTTTACGCAGCCAAGAGCGAGTACCTCTACACAATCTGCTTCGGCATCTTTGCTCCGTCCCTGCTGGTGCTGGTGTGCCTGCATGTCTGGGTGGGCAGCATCGCCTACGTGCAGCACCGGCGGCTCCGGCATGCCTGCGCCCAGGCGGGGGCCCCCCGTGCCCGCCTGCGCCACTTCAAGGCGCTGCGGACTGTGCTCATCGTCCTTGTTGGCTTCAGCCTCTCCTGGGGCCCCTACCTGGTGGGGGGCACCGTGCAGGCCGCCTGCAGCTCCTGCAACCT
>NW_009648255.1:510037-520068 GCF_000708025.1 Charadrius vociferus
AAGAGGCTGTGCCTCGTCCACACTCTGCTGTCCACGTTAACAGCCTTCTGTCCCCGGCGTCCACGCAAACGTTGCCAAGACAGTGACCTTTGATTGCTTTGGACAAACTGTGGGCTTTTTCCCCTCTCTCTGCAGAGAGAGCCGCTGCATCTCGTGCCCGCAGCAGGCTGAGCTGCCATGCAGCGCTTGCACCAGGGAAGTCTGGCATCCCCCCGGTGCCTGTCCGTGGCAGAAGCGCTGGCTGAGCAGAGCGGTGCCTGTGCAGGTGACTTCTGAGCAAACACCTCCTCCCGTATACCTGCCACAGGCTATGACTTAGCTGTGCTCTGTTTGCTTTTACCTTTGTGCCACATCCACAGGCTGAAACGACTGGTCAGCCCAGGCTGGTTTCTGCCGGGAGACAGAAGGGAGGTTGCTCGGGGGCAATGTGCCATTCAAGTGCAGGTTTACTCTGCCCCGAGCAAAGCCCCTCTTTGTGCCTCCACGGCCAAGATGCACTTCAGTGTGGGCTGACAAGGAATTGTGGTGCGACACTCCCTGCCCCACAGCCCCACTCATGCTGAGCGAGACCTCCCTGGGGTGGGATGACCCCGGAGAGGGGCCATGCAGAAGGGCCACGGGCTGCCCTTTGCTCCACACCATGGCAGGGCAGGGCTGCAGGCGAAACCTTGCTGAGGGCGTGCAGGTGCTGCAGCATCAGGGAGCGTCTCTGGCTCATTTTGCCTTCACACCACACATGTGCTGGTCAGACTTGAGCATTTACTATTGCCCTGACCGAGCTGCGTAGCTCATCGCTTATGTCAGAATTTGTGCAAAGCTGTAAGACCTTTAAAGTCTGTGTGATAAGGTATGCTGGAGGCTGAATTTTGTCCCATTGCTCATTAGAAGGAAAGTTTAAGCATCCACGCAGTCTGTCGAAGAGCCGCAGAATCCTCACCCTGAAGGCAAGCAGCAGGAGCTCGTCTTCGCCCAGCCGGGCAGGGGGAGGCAGCCGGCCGACGTCACTGACCTGCGGAGCGGAGGCGAATGGCGTCAGCAGAGTCACAGCAGTGTGTGATGGGCCTTTGGGGCTTTGGTCTCTCCCCAGCAGACAAACCTGCCCCTGCGGTAGCAGCCCATGGAGGAATGGAGCTGCCACACACACTGCCCACGCAGATCACGGCTCTCCTTCCTGCGGCAGAGCCAGGGTGACCCTTGGGGATGCAGCCAGGGACACCAGGGACCTGCCTGGGAGTGCTTCCCGCACTCTGCAGCCCCTTGCAGAGAGCCAGAGCTGCCAGGGCTGGTGAGCCCCCTGTCTGCATGGACTGAGCACGGGTACACCTCCACTGTTTGCTGTTTTGGGGTCCAGACCATGGGGCAACAGGGAAGCGCTCACCATGGGATGAGCGTGCTTCCCCACAGATGGGAGCTTCCCTGGCCACCCCGCCCCCGCCGTGGGAGCACCTGTGCGTGGAGTTGCCCGTGTGCTTGAGAAATACCTGCACTTTGGTTCCCACGTTGAATTTTGCTTGTTGCCCCATGGCGAGGAAGGAAACGGTCATCTTGTCCTGGCCCAGGATCCTCACCCCCACGTGCTGGTTCAGGGAGATGAAGATGGGGCTCAGTGGGACGTGGGGTCCTGATGACATGACGCTGTTCAGCCACGTCCACCTTCTCACCCTGTTGCCCGCTTGGTCCAAATACTGCCCTCCCTGAATATTCATATTTATCCTAAAAGAGAGGAAAATCAAAGCTCTGAGCCCTGCAGCTCCCACGGCCTATGTCCCTCGTTCCCCAGAGGGACGGCACTGAGGCACAGCTAGTTTGGGGTCTGACCCGCGCCTCTCAAGGCTCAGCTGGGGTAGCCTCACTCCTCTGAGAGCCACCCGAAGCAGAGCACATGACCTGCTAGATTTGTCTTTTAATTTTTGAATGCTATTAAAAATACCCTTTATGACCTTTGAAATTTAAAATGCACAGTGGAGAGCAAAACTGCTCTGACCAACTTGAACATACCACACAGCTCCGTTCGGATAATAGCAGGTATTTCTGCCATTGGACGTAAATACTGCTTGTATTTCGGCGTTATTCGGCTTGTCTTCCTGTACTATGCAAAGAAGCCTTTTTTTCTCTCGTACAACAATGATTGCCAGATTTCCAGATGGATAGCTGTCATCAGATAGATAAGGTGCTCATAACCCCTTTGTTTGTCTGGTTGGTCTATTATTGCATACTACTTATTTCAGAGCACTACTTCGGAGTATAAAAACTGACATATTACCCAGATCACTGTGGTAAAGGTGGAATGGTGGTGAGCTGCCAGTGTTACCTGGGACGCTGCCAGTGCTCGTCTCCTACATTGAAGTATTCTGTATACACTGCCAAAAGAGCAGATAGATACAGAATACATTTCTCATGTTTTCTAACCAATAACCCAGGCAGAACCACTTAGCAAGTTTATTTTAAAGACACGTTCTTGGACAACGCTCACAATTGAAAGTACAAGCCTAGCAAAGTGAAGTGATCTAAGTATGCAGCTTGGATGACAGCAGAGAAAACAGGGGCAGGTATTATTCTCCCAGATAAAAGAAGCAAACAACCAGCGGGAAAAAAGGCCCTTGCCCCAGAAACCTGACTCGAATGTAACCAAACAGACATTTTGTGTCTCACTGGGGTTTCCCTCCAGCAAGATTTGCTGCTGTGAGCACATGCGTTTATGGCACTGTGTCATTTCCCGCTGCCGCAACCAGCAGCATCCCTGGGACAAAGTCAGCCTGGAGGGCAGAGCAGAGAGATAGTCTCAAGCCCGTTTACTTCGGTGGCAGAGCTCAGGTACACTTGCATACACCCCAGGGTGAGAAAGAAGTCAGCCACAGTAAGGAAAAATAACGTGGGTGACTTAAAATGTTATGGCTTAAATAATGGCAAAGGCAGCCTGAAAGCTATGGGGTCTTTTGGTGAAACTGCCCCATTTCTATTTCTTCAAACAGGACTCTTAGTTACACTGGTAATTTCAGTTTGTCTTTGCACCTCTTCTGCCACCTCTTCTGCCACCACCTTCTACTGCTGCCCACAGGACAGCAACATCAGCCCTGTGCCGGTGCAAAACACGGTGCTGTTTGTCCCCGGGGAGGGACGGGGCTGAGCGCTTTCAGAGCCTGCTTGGCCAGCGGTGCCCTTCCACGGGTGGCCAGAGCTCGGCAGTGGGTCTGAACACTGGGCTAGCGCATTTCTTAGACTAGGTATTGAAGACACAAGTGCCCGTCCTTCATCAGAGCTACTGGCTGGTCTGAAAAACTTCAGACCAAGAGCTATGTAAGTGATTTCACTACTGCTTTTTTTTTTTTTCAGACTGTGAAAGTGAGCGTGAGTGGTGGACCAGGTTATTCGGTGATAAAGCAGACTAGGACACACTCAAAATTAGTTACAACCCTGGACTAACACAGGGAAATGAACCCTGTAAAGGATACAATAACTGCGCTGCTCCATCTGGAAGCATGGTAAGGAACTTCCCTCCATGTTTGTAGTATTTTTCCAATAATTCATTCTTCACTACCTAAGATTGGAAAAGAAATGATAAAATGGATGAGAGCCGTCCCGCACCAACTGCCCTGTAAAGGCAGGCAGGTGCCAGGCTCCAGCTGCTCTGGAGTGTGGACACGTCCGAGGCGCAGCCCATCGCCGTCGGGCAGCAGCTACTTGCCTTTCCACCCACAAGGGTAAAATCGCAGCAGGTGATGCTGCAGGAGACGGGCTCCTCCTCGGGCTCTGCTGCTCTCTCACCGGGTACCAGCGTCCGGCCCTTTGGCGATGGAGGCTCCCGAGAAAGCAGGTAGGAAATCGTGCCAGCTTGATTTGAAGCTAGAGAACAAAGGGAAGGTTTGCGTGCACCAGGAGGGCGGGCAGCGCTGACGCCGGCTGCCTGGCACATCTGCAGGGGGGCTGTAACCTGGGGAAGTGGGAATTTCTGGCTGAAATGCTCCATCCTGGGAGTCTGTCTCGGGGTATTTCCTGTCTAACAAGGACAGTCCAAAATGTTCAGCTATTTCAGAGATCAGGATTATGAAAAAAGATGTAGTTTTTTTCAATTATGTATATATACACATCTGTGTGAGTGAAGAATGACTCTTTTTGGCTATCGTTCGTGGCTCCGCACTGTGGAGGACTGACAATCTGAAATCCTTGGTGCCGCAAGAGCCTCAGTGCTTGCCGTCCTCCATGAAAATATGCCCAGATTGTAAATCTAGCTCATCTGTTCTTAGTCAGAAAGCCTTTGATCCAAAGGGCTGCTCAGTCATCCACAGCCTGGGATAGGAATTAGTGGAGTATTCACCTGATTAGGCAAAACATTGCTCACCCTAATTCTGGCAGTCCCCACCTTCCAAGGCCTTGGCTTTGCCAACTTCTTATGCTCCAAGATCAATTTCTGTGCATCTCAGCTGAAACGTTCAGATATAAATAGGAGATCCTCTCTGTGCAATGGGAGTGTAACTGCTTTTTTTTTTCTCATGTGAGGGATTATTTAATATGGCGCTATCTAATTTAATGGGATTGCACACTTGACAATGAACTAACATGTTGCTGTATATATCCTCCTGTTCAATTAGAGAGCATTAGAGACATGCGATTCCACTGAATTCATTGTTGTAATAAATAGGCAAATACATGCATAAGGAAATGCAAACTCACATTCAGATACACTCGTTCGCTCCGCTGCCAGGAAAGCTAACTGTCTGGCCATTTGTCTCTCCTGCTGCCTGGAAAATGAAAGTATTCCTGATAAACATTTCATATATCCTGTTTTGAAAGCTAGAAGTACTGGATATCCATGCTGTAGGAGCACGAGTTTCTGAACCTGTTTTTCTCTCCACTTGCATAATTGCAAATAACCGAGGCAATGGACTATCACCAAAATAATACCATCTCAGCCAACAGAGATTTCAGTGAACAGACTCTGTGATTGCAATGGCATCAGCTCTACTGACAGCAGAACTAAACATTGTAATGGATTTTGTATCAAGATTTTATGTAAAAGAGGAGAGCTGCCCATAAGATCAAGAAAATAGCTAATCTCCAAGAATGTTTTCACTATTCTTCTTATCTAGCTTGCTATAAATTTGTCATAGTCTGACAACGGCTTTGGTTTATGCTCTGTACATAACGTCAGGTACTCGCACCATCAGACTGCAAAGGATATTCAAGGAAACTAACGGTTTACTTCCAGGTATGCTGATTTACTTTTCTGTAAGGCTATGCCACAGGCTTAGATATTTGTATAAGCTCTGAGCCTCCTGCTAAAGAGCCCAGCAGCAGTCCAACTTGCAGACTTCTCATGACTCTGGAAATTGGAATCCAAATGCACGTCAGTTTATGCAGCAAACTAGAGAAATACAAATTCAAGCTTTGTTTCAGAACCTGAGGTAAAAGCTAGACACAAATATTATCCATATCCCAAAGCTACAATTGTGTTTTTGGCTCTACCTGTCTCTTGATATTACTTCTGTCATCAGTAGCATTGATGCTTTACTTAGCACATACCTTCCCACCTTCTAACACAGCCTCATAAGAGAAAAGCCAGGAGGATCCAGATAGAATACAAACTTGCGTTGCCTAAAGAAAATTTTTTTCTTCTTTCATTCCCTCTTGTTGCAGCTTCATTTTCTTAATGTTTCTTATCCCTCCAAGGTCGCCCGTTGTTCCTTATACAGACCTGATCCCCCATTCTCCCTGCAGTCATTCCACGGTACCTCTGGTACGCCATCTCCTTTGACAGCAGCCTGTCGGCTTCGGTGCCGTGGGATTCACGGGGGCTGACAGCTGTGGGAGTGCTCCAGGCGCCCTCATGGTTCTTCCTCTCATTTACGATGAACTCGTAGAGGTCTCGATTACGCTCGCAGCAGAATTTCTGAAAGGCAGAAGAGGGGTGCCATGAGAGTGGGCCCTTCCACAGCAAACCTCTGCCAAGCTTTCCCACCAGCTTACTGATTCATAATCCTGTGATGGTGGGCAAACGTCTTTGAAGGCAGGGAATGGCTTCAGCAGGCTGCCACAGTACTCGCACCTCGGAGCAGAGTCCTCCTCTGTCTGAAGTGGAGGTGGGGAGAGAGAACACGGGGAGGACAGAAATACGGTATCAGCACACAAATCCTCGTTTTATCTTGGGGAAAGAGGGCTCCACTCAAAATGCAGTGTTACAAAGTGTGTAAGAGCAGTTAAACCAGATCTATGTCTGTGATACACTGGAAGGATTTAACTCAAAACATTAGGTTCAGGGAACCACCGAAAAGAAAAGCCAATCTGTAATAAATAAATTAAAAAAACTCTCAAAGAAATTGAATGACTTTAGTATTTATGAGAGCCATTCCTTCCAAGGGAAAGCCTCAGAGCATGCAGAACGATGTAGCTGAGTACTCTGATGCATTAACCCTTTCAAATACATTGCTTGGGGCTGTGGAGAGAAAAAGCTCCCCAGCTGTTGCACGGTTGATCATAGGAAAATCTGCGGGGAATTTAATGAGGAACCCCCAGCAGTTTTGTTGACGAAAGAGCTGCGCATATGTGACCATATGAAAATCAGGGCTGCTGCAGGATATATTTTGAGGATGGCTACTAGATATTCTGAAAGAAATATCTATTTTTTGAGGACATTCTGAAACTGAGTTATAGAAGATGCAGCTGCCAAGAGCACACTGCTGAACTTCGTGTCTAATGCCTCCGCTCCCAAGGGCAGCACAGCCAGCTCGGCGCTCCCCGCGGAGACAGCAGCCATCCCGCTGCAGCAGCAAGGGGCGAAGGGTGCTCGCTCCGGGCCCCTTAGCTGGTGCGCTTCGCTTACACCTCATTTACTATACTACGTGTTTAGTGCTTTCATTCAAATGCTTTTCTGAACATACTATTTTGGAATACTTGGCTTCTCTGGAGCGTAGTTCCTAGAAATTCCCTTGCTCCCCACCTCATGCCTAGGATTGACTGTTTTTGATGACTTTACTCTGCTAAGGGTTACAGGGAACCCTATGCCCTGCTTGTATTCTTTGACTGTATGCCTCATATTTATGTAAGTTTTGTATCTCTGTTTTAGCCAAAGGGCAAAATCTGCTGCTAGGAAATTCTCAACATAGGATGCAGCAGTGAGGGGAGGAGTTGCACAGCCTCTTGCTGCTTAGGTGTGCACAACAAGCCTCACGAAATAAAACCCCTTTCATAAAGGAAGTCCTGCACCGGCTTGGCAAAGGGCATTATTTTTATTTTTCCTACACGGGAATGGTAGGAGTTAAAGTAAACAAAAGAAGCCACACAGTAGGGAACACCCACCACTGACTCACCTCGATCTGTATGTTTTCTCGTGACAATTGGGGTCTGTAGGCCAGAAGGGTAGGCAGGCCAACGGAGGGGACTGTGCGCAGCGACTGCTTGAACAGCTTCACAAAATCTTCTTCAAACTCAGAGTGGAAAATACCAAAAGCAGTCTGGAGTCATATCTTTGTTCAGGGGTAAAACCATGAAGCATAAATGTATCTATGCAGCCTGGGTGAGTCCTTACCTCCATGTCACACAAAACATCTAAGCTGCTGAACTCTTCTGACGGGGCTGCAAGAAACAGCGATAATGAGAATTACTGAACAGCAGTGCTGTGTTCTCAGAAAGCTTATCTCCTAGACACAGTTGTCTGGTTCCTTTTTCAGCATGCCAGCCTTTTCTCACCAACCTCGTGGGCTGCCTGAGACCTTCTTGCCGGACTCGGTCCTACGCGCTCAGAGGGGCGGCTCTGGATCCGCCTGTGACCCTTCCCCGGTGCCTGAGGGACTTGAACCGGGCGCGGACATTGGATCGGGGCTTTACAAAATCAGCCTGCTGAAGTCATGGAGACGGCTTATTGCTTAGGGTCAGTGACTTGTAGCGCTAATCTAATATTGCATTATCCTCTAAAGCATTCCCAGCCTCTCTTGTCCTAAGAAGAAAGAGCTGTAGAGATGACTGAAGTTTTTTCTGATTTCCAAGTGCAGCCCACGCTGTGTGAGTGCAGCTAAGGGGTTTGTGGCCTTTGGGGCGACAGGAACATCTCAGATGACCGGGTGTCTATCGCTGTGCTCAGCAGTCCCAGGCTGCCTCTCGGCGGGCAGTGCTAGTGACACCCAGCAGCCTCAGGTGCACAACTGTGTGCTGGCCCACACACATCACCTTCTGTTTGAATATCGCCGTGGCCAGCACGCCAGCTGCCACAGCCTCCCCTTCAGGCAAACTAAACACATTCCTAGTTCTTTTAATCTTGAATTTCAGTTCCCCGTGTTGCCACACAATTTGTCTTGCCCTTCTAAGTGTATTTAAAAAGGATGGGGAAAAATCACGCCAGCCCCAGGTCAGCACTTAGCTCCCAGGCCTGCAGTGGGAAGCACAGCTCAGGAATTCATCTGGAAGTGAATGCACCAACACAGGAGGAAAAGCTGAAAGCGATGCTATGGGATTCACTTATACTTTTAGATGGCTGAATGATGTGGCTGCTGGTTTGCTTGAACTTTGTTTTTTTAAAATTGCGGTTCAAAGACATGTATTTATCACCCTCTGCAATCAACCTGTGTCACGACAGTAACTGATCATAAACCCCACCCCAGAAGAGGTGACTCCAAAGTGCACCGGTGGAGCCGGGGTATGGCTCTGGGTGCACCATGGCACCGAGGGACGCAGGGCAGCCTGGTACCCGTGGTGCAGTGCTCAGTGCAGGTGGATGCTCCACGCTCTTATTCTGCCCACTCTAACGGGTTTTGCAGCTTTTGTATCATCTACCACTGCTGCATCCAAACCCAGGTAGATGATTTACCACTGGCACAAGTTTGATTATTCTGTACTTTGGTTGTTACAGCAACAGTTTTCCCAAGGACTCGTGAAGCTCCACCTAAAGTACAAAGCCTACAATGTTTTTCTCTTGCAAACACATTCACAGTGCATTTCCAAACAAATGTCCCCCAAAGCCTAGAAGAGAGCACTGTTTATCTGCAGTGGGCTGCGCATGCCCCCCTTCTATGGGGATGGATCTGCACGCAGCTTTCCCCCGTACTTTCTGCTGGTTCGCTCTGTTTTGTGGCCCAGATAACTCCTCCTGCTCTGAGAGGCACGTGAGATGCAGGAGACGTTCTCCCACAGAGGAGGGCTGCCTGGCAATGAAAGCGAATCACAAAGGCTGTTCGATGTGGTGCCCAAAAGGAATGGGATCAGGCAGCAACTGCCACTAATGTGCTGTGTGCCAAGCTACAATGCTGTACTTCAGTGGGCAAGCGAGGGAGCTGGTTACTCAGTCACGTGCCGGGATGGATGACTCAGCTGAGCTGGAGGAGATAAAAGGTTGATATATTTTCAGCTCTCCTTAGAGGCGTTGCCAGTGCCTCTCACAGGAATACAATACGCTATTTCTACCATCTGCTGAGCACTCCTACGCCTGCTGGGTGGCAGAGCGCTCCCGCACGCTTAATGGGGACCCAGAGGTTCGTTTAGGAGCAGCTCTGCAGAGAGGTTAACGAGGGGACCGCAGAGGGGGATTCCTGGGGGCTGGTCCTGGGTCTGTCGCCAGTTTGCAAAAGCATTTCTGGGAAATTGCAAAGTTGTGTGTCTTCTATGAAAAACACCGGGGTACGCGGCAGCCTGAGTGACAGGCAGTACAAGTGAGCAACCTCTTTCTTGAGCAAACCTCTTACTTGATTTTCTGTGGGCGTGTTCCCGAAGCCAGCTGGCTTCTGTCTGCATCGACACCGCAACTCCTGGCAGCTTCTGCGTGGCCATGGGTTCAACGCTGCCCAACGTTTCCATTTCCCTTAATTTAAGACACAAACCCACCCATTAGTCACATGCAATGACTTCAAAGCAGTTGCCCTTGACGGTTATACTAAGGAGACTTTTCCAAACGTATTTACTTAAAAATCCGAACACTTTCGCTATAGTAAGTGGGGCTTGGCCGCAGTTTTGCTGCTGGCTGAGGGTGCCGTCCGCCGTCCGTCCCTCGGGATGGCCGCAGCCCGTCGGCGGTCCCTCCCCGCAGTGTTTCGGGTGGCGGAGGGCAC
>NW_009648255.1:520855-523591 GCF_000708025.1 Charadrius vociferus
GCTCTTCAGGTACGTGGTTTGCAAGCGAGCACAGGCTGTAGAGTCACCTTAGGATGACGCACATGTGCTACGTTATCTGGGCTTTGTGTAAGGATTTGCCGTTGTCTTAGAAGCACGTGAGTTCTACAACAAAGTAAGTCTTACTCATGTTTAAAAACGGAAGGAGTATGTTGAGGTGCAGCCGGGGGTATTAGTGCGGCGGTGGGACACGCTGCGCAGCGGGCGCTGGTGTCCGTAGCTGCCCGCGGCCGCGGGGTCCCGGGGCGGTCTGTGGGCGGTTGGTGCGGATCCTGGTAGTGCCACAGCTTTCGCTTCGGAGGCAAGTGCCCGTCCTAACAGCACGCAGCCTGACACCAGCACAGCAGCAGGTGGACACCACACAAGTTATGCCGTACTCTTGCTAAAAATCCGTCAGTCCGTAGGAGTTTTTGCGTTTTTCTTGGTGTTTCAAGTGGATATTTTTTTTTTAGGGTCAATTGTTAACAATGTAGTTGTTGAACTCAACAGAAAAACTGCTTCATAGGCACAACTCTTCGTCATTGGTGTCGCTGCCTGCAGTTAACCGCTCCCGGGCGGCGTTGGGGCTGTTGGGCACGTGCTGTTTGCTGTAGCCCGGCTGGGCGGTGGGACAGCCCCCCGCAGCAGGGAGGTCTGCCGCTCCTGGGCAGAGTTTTCCCAGGGTATGTTTCACCATCCACTTCAAAGTCAGGTTGCTTTGTTGGTGGTCAGGGGAAAACCATTGGTGGTCATTAAGAAAACCAGGCTGGCCTCAGCAATGTTTTCTGAATATTTTGAGGAGCTTTCACACCCTTACTGATGTGCCACTTCCCTTGGCAAAGTGCTGGTGCCCTGCAAGCCTCTCTTGCCCTTGGACATGGCCCTCGGGAAGTCATACCAGCTGCGTAGGAAAGAAAACCTGAAACATTTTGATCAAATGCTGGAACGAATGTCACCTGTTCATTCACTGTTCTGAAGAGGAAACACATCACGCTTTGGCAGTACCAGCTAAGGTATTCCTTATCCTAAATTCAGTTTCAGTCAGTAAAGATACCGGGTGTTGGGTTTTTTTTGCTGAGATATAACAAAAGTTTGCCATTTTTTCAGAACTGAGTAGTGTGGAAAGACCTAATGAAATAATGTGTATTAACTTATCTAATGTGGGTTATAGGCAACGTTGGAGTAATTAATTTAATTAATCCTGCTATAATCAAAGACACGCTTCAGAGTTTTGTTGTACACAAAAAAGCTCTTATATCCCAACTGTCAGTAAGAAAAATTATCTTCCACTGTAAACGTTGCTGAAATACGGGAAAATGAATAAAATCCTTAGGAATTCTTGCTTAACAAGTTCTGCTGAAAGCACAGGTCTTAACGCCTGTCAGAGCCAGAGCTTGACTTTGATTCTGCTTAGGCAGGAGTAAATTAGCTCACTCGGCTGATGCTGCTGGAATTCTGCCAGCACAGTGTAAATGCGATCAAATGTAGGATCTCTATAGGAACTGGATACGAAAAGATTAGAGTAATTCCTTGGGAGGTTTTTTCCATGGTCACTTCCAAATTGTCAAGGCTGGAACAAGCTTCCCTCTGCTGATGCAGTCCTTGTCATTCTCACGTGTGCTTTTCTGGGGACTGCCACTGGGCATTGGGTGATGTTTGCATAGGACTCCGTCATAACTCTTGGAGCTCTTCCCTCTCGAAGAGCTCTTCCCTGAAGGGATGCAGTTAGGACTGTTTTTCCTCCTGTTATATTTATTCACACCAAGCTTCATCTGCCACTTTACACGTAGTTTTCCACTATCGTGAGGCTTCCTACTGCTGAATAACTCAGTGGACTGTATCACCTCACAACTCATTGCCTCTTCCAAATGGCAAACATCTTAATATTCAGCAAAGCCATATGTGGAGCTAGTATTTTTCTTAAGTGATTCAGACAGCAAGTTCTGGTCGTGGAGGGGGAGCTGCAGGCGGATTCAGCTTCGGTGACAGACCACGATTTCAGTTTGCACAAGCCAGGCTGTCACTGTTGCCCCTGGGGACTCTTGCTCGTGCTGCAAAGCGTCCCACTCTGGCAGCAGGGCTGGGAGGTGGCCGGGGCGACCCCCCCAGCTAGCCTGTGCCAGCGGATGCCCAGCAGATCCAGCAAGGCAGAGCGCGCAAAGTAACCGGGAAGCAACAGCTACTGCCACACATGTTAGCACAGCACACTATGCAGTGTAGTTTTTGCAAAATATTTATTACAAAATAAAAGTAAATATGGCAACAAAACTTAAATAGCAAATGATGCGACACTGGCCATAAAGCTCTTGCTATGTTATTAGTCTTTTACAATAATCAATAGTCAAGTATGTCTCCAAGGGAAGCTGCATGTGAACAGCTTGAATATATTTCTATATTATTGGCTCTAGCTGTTTGAGATACATTAGATGTGTGCCTTCTGCTTTCACCAGTGAGCTGTGAGCGGTTGTGCCGACTGCTGGGCTCACTGATCCCCATGAAACGGACAGAAGCCAGCAACTCCCACGCTCTGTGAACCCTGCCATGCTTTACCCCTCCCCTTTTTTCTTTTAAAAACATGGTAGATGATTCAATGCCCATCCCTTATTAAAAAGGTAGCAGGAAATGCAGTATCGACACTGAAGTACCTATTGTTCCCCTTTGAGTCACAACTTCTCTTGTGAGAGGTTGCTTGGATTTCTTTCCTTTCCCACCTACTAAAAACTTGTTAAAGCTCCCCAG
>NW_009648255.1:523606-531553 GCF_000708025.1 Charadrius vociferus
GTGCCTGCTGAAAGGGCCTTTAGGTGCGCTCCCAACAGGAATGCAGTTCTTCAAGTCTCTTAAGCCATATGTCTAATGGAAGCACTCTTTAAATAAAATATAATTAAATTAAAAAAGGTGACTGTGTGTGGGGAATCTTCCTAAGGCACCCAGGAATTAAAAAAAAAAACCACCACCTCTTCCCACTCGTATTACTTACAGGACCATCTTGTTCCTCTTCTCTCCAAAGTTAAAAATGTTGGCTAGTTAGGAACCTTAGCATACACGATGACGTAGTTGAGTATCATTTAAAAAACCAGAACAAAAAGAAAACCCTTGCTGAATGTAAAGCGCTATGTCCAGACAGCCTAGGTTTTGCTAGCTACACAAATACATCACGGACAACATGTAGAAATAGTCACGTTAATGCCGAGGTTTCCATTGTCAGCAAAAAGGTGTGCTATAGCCGTATCAAAAACTAGGCAGTCGCTGTTCAGAATGGCCGCAGCCACCCCGTCGTGGATGGAGCGGGGCGTTGCCTCCCAGGTCAGCCGGCGGCGGTTGCCATTCAGCTCCAGTCTGTATGCAAAGTTCTCCGCTTGCTTACGGGTGCCGATGAGCAGCACGATGGCAAAAAACTGCTGGTGACCTTCGTACTTCTCTTGTTTCTCCAGCACCAGCATGAAGTGGTGACCAAAGCACGACTGCATCATGACCCAGTCAACCGCCCCTGGAAGGTTAATGTCTGTGGCAAGAAAAACGATGTCTTCTCCCTGAAGGGTGGTAATGCTTTTGTGGGCATGCATGAGGTGGGACATCACAGCTTCCAAGGATCCCTGCCATTTACAGGAGGCACCAGGGCATGGGCAGGAGTAGGGACGATACTCACAGATGTCTTCGTGTTCTGGCTTTTCTGTGTGATGGAGTGTCAGAGAGCAGCCTGTTGTGGCGTACTGGAAAAAGACCAAATACAAGCCGTCAGGAAAGGCACCAGCACTAGCGTTCGCTGCTCCCACCTGCCAACTGGAAACACTGGTGATCAACCGGAACGCTTGTTCGCATTGCAAATTTTACATTAGATACTTCTATTTAGCCCTGGATCCAGAGCTGAGCTTTACTTATTTTTGTTTCCACTTAAAAATGGATTCTTCTTGTCTTTTGTGGTTGTTTTTTTTTTCTAAGGCAAGCACTTAGATAAAATGGATTGCAAGGCTGAGTTGTAGTTAGATTTGCTGTTGTAGTTAAATCTGATCGGTCCAGATCAGCTGAAGTGGTCCTGGTTTGGATTTTTCTTTTCTTTAAAAAGAACAAAGGATTCTAGTTTCAGCAAACAGCTACTAGAGTGAAGTATTTTTAATAGATATACCTTATTACCATCACAGAGCAAAAGCACTTCCATTAAATTCAAATGCAGATTCCCCACAGCTTTTTTTAAACACTGGAACAGTTTCAACACTGCAGTTGTGAGAAGTGGAAAGAGAGAGGACAATTTTTCACTGAGCATAAAGCTAGTGCACAATTAAGTACCATCTAACTTCTCTTAATGTCATTGGGCACATTAGAGCGTTAATTTGCTTTAAACAACTGGGGACGCTTCTCCTTTTTCTAGTCAGTTCAGCTGTCCACACTGACCATGTTGCTTTCACGCTACCTCCATAGAGAGAAAAAGGTCTCTCCTATTCTCCCCAAGAGCACAGCTTCCCCAGTCTGGAGGTAGCTGTAGTGATACCAACACCGCTAACACTGTCACACAGATTACAGATGAGTGCATGGCTGCTTACGGACACTATGGCACTTCCTTGAGGATGGATATAACCCAGGTATAAATGACTATTTCTGGGCTAATATGTGTGCAAGAAGTTTCAGCTCAAAGGGTTAAATGCCCAAGATGCAAATCACCCATGCTGCAAACACTAGGAATACTGGGAGAGAAACTCGGCCTTGTGCTTCTGGAGGAGCTTGCTTTATAAGCCATAAAGAGTTAATGTGAGCCTTCACTTACTGTGTCTGCCCTGGCTGCTTAATCCTCTGCTAAGGGCTTTATTGCAGGGCGCTGCAGAGGAACAAGGCACCGCAACATGTCGCAACAACAGCGACTCAGGTACGTGTACGCTTCCAGCCCCACTGGCCAGCTGGTGTTTCCCCACGTTCACACCCCAGCTCACACTTCCATCATGCGGTGTGCTGAAGAGCAGCTCCGAGTCTAACTTCATTAACAAAATTGGTAGGGATATACAACCTGCTGGTTGGGCAAAACCAGCTGTCTATGCGAAAGCAACCAGTGGTGACTATACGAGTGAGAGCATAAAAACAAGATGAGCAAATAGTGGTGGCTTTGCCCTTCGCTGGGAGAAGTACCTGTTCTTGTGTGCTCCCAAACCCATCACTGCCGGTTTCATTTGGTGAGGAACCTCACCGGTGATGGGAGACTGTGAACAGCAAAAACTGACTTGCCATCTTCATGCCGCTTGGCAAACATCACTGATCTTTATCACACCTCTAAAACCCTGCTTCATCTCTCCCTGTGTACAGGTAATACAACACCTTTGTGCTACCTGGCCTGTGCACCTTTTCCACTTCTACCGCGTCCGCCTTGAGACGGGGAGCCAGGGCTGCGCACGCTATTAACCGTGCGGGCGTGACATCAGTGCCCGGGCTGGCACGACTCTTTCATCAGCTGGCTTTTTCATTGCCCTTCTCATCATTTCTAGTATTCCATGCTGGAAGGTATTACGTACTTGTTTTCATAGTCATTTGTTTAGCACTGTATTCTCTTTCCTAAGAGAAAATGGTCAGCTCAGAGCTCATCGCCATATACATGGCCTAGTATGCCATGTTTTTGCCACCTATGTCCCTGTGTGTGCTGCTCTGAACTTCCCTGTGACAGGATAGCTTTCTGAGTGCCCTAAAGCATTTGGAAAACATCAGTTAAGCTTGACAGTGCTCAGCAGAGGCAGGCCAGTACTATCAACCCTGTAAACGAAGGCAGGCAGGGAGACGGGATTAAAGTAACTTGTCTGAAGCCTCATGGGAAATCAGTAGCAGATCTGGGAACAGACTGCCAAATCCAAATCCCTCCTGCGCTAGCCAACAGACTCCCTCCAGGTTACAAGTAGCTTGAGATACAAATAATACTTCTGGAAAGAAGAGACCTGCCTGCTCCTGCATGTGTGCCAGCAATGTTCAGGGACCCAACGAGGACAGACCTTCTCGTGCTTCTCCCTCCTCCAGTGCTCCGTAAAACATCCGTCCCTGCTTTTAAGATTCCTCCGGCTTTCTGAGGCATTAATTCAAGTTGGTAAAGGTGCTCAGCCCAGTCCAGCAGTGACCCTAGGGAGCTCCCCCAGGGACGCACAGTGAGAAAACGGCGTGCCTCTGTGCGTTCCAGAGCCTCGCACCAGTGAGGAAACCGGCTCAGTCCACTGCTGGCTGCCCGGCAGGGTGCATTTATAAACTGCTCTGCCAGCAGTGCTGGGTCTGCTGTTACGGCTCACCTGGGAAAGGACCAGAGCGCACTGTGTTGTTTCACATACAGCACGCAAGCTCTAAGCACACGTGCGGGTAGGGTGATGTAAGCACACCCCGGTGTGTAAGTCACGTCTGCTCAATTGAAAACAAAATAAACTGCATTTTATAAGAAAAAAAACCCCACCACTTTAATTATTAGAGTCTACTATGTCTTGGTAATAGGAAGTGTGACCTTATTTAGGTTTAGTATATTTGCTTAAAATCTTTAAAAAGACATATTTTTTAAAAAAAATTAAAGAAGAGCTCTGTAGAGGCAGCATTGGACAATATACAGGAGTAAGTTTGTATACAATAACAACATGAAGGTGCAATTTCTGTTTGCAAGTTGTTTGCTTACATGGGAAACCTGTCATGCTTTCCCTTGAACTGATGGTGTAGCAGCAATGGTCTAAGGACATAGAGCAGTTCTGCCTACCTCCTACCACCTGTCTAAAGAAAAATAAAGAAAGTGATTAGTCTGGTATTATTTAAGACTTGTTTGTTTATATACGGTCTCACTGTGCCTTCCACTTTTGAAATACAAAGCATTGGTTGTGAGGTGCAGAAAGACTTCTCCACAAGACAAAGTGTAAGAATACAGTGCAATGAATTTACTGGATTCACTTTTCTTCAAAAGGACCAGAAGCATCTGAAGACTCAGAAACATGGCAGTATCTCCAGTTAGAGATGCCTGTGGGCAAGGATCTTGGAAGGCTCTCCTCATGTGAGGTGTCTGTCCTAGCTTCCAAGATGCAGAGCATCACCACTTCTAGGAAAGCTCGTAAGAATGGGGTTTCAATCCCCTGAAAAATCAAGCTCCATGTACTTAGATTTTCTTAAATGTCTGTAACAACTAGAAAAGTAATTTCCTGTATTATAAGTAAAACTTATTGTTAGGTTGAATTAATCACAGCAGTGAGAATTCACTGGTGTACCTAGGTAGGAGTTTTTTGGTGGGGTGTTTTATTTTTCCTTTTTCCCTGTCATGCATTGCCCTCCATATAGCTGCCCAACTGGGCTGCTCTCAGTGTGTAAACAAACACTGAATTTGCTGTTAGATATTCTTTCCTTAGTGTTGGGCTAGTTTTTGCCTGCATATGTTGGAGGTAAGTTCTACTATAAACCTAAACGCAAGCAGGAACTGCCTACAGTTTCACACAGGGCAGATGAGGAGTGCTGGTCCCACATCATTTCCATGGCTACCCCAAGATCACTCAAGCATGAACATCTTTGTTTGTCAAGTCCCACCACAAAAGTCTGGCACAACACGGCAGGGCACAGATCTTGGCTAATACTCATGGTTACATGAGGACTGCAGTTCTGCCGATGACAACCAAGAACAGTCACAACTCTACTTGTTTTCTCGTAGACTTCGGAAGAAGTGGGTAAATCAAGAAATGCCTCTCCCACCTTATGCCGCTCAGTTAGCCAGGTCAGAGTTCCAAGTTTAGCAGCTACTGATCACAGCATACCTCACACAACTGCTGTGAAAATCTGTTCAGGAAGCTTCCAATTCATAAGATTTATTTTTGTTCCTAGCCAGTATTGGATGAAACCCCCAAAGTTACAGAAGAGACTGTATCCAAATTAAGTCAGCTTCATAACTAGAGAGCACCTTTATATTGTTTTCCACTTGCACTTACTTAAAAGATGAAAGAAAACCAACTAATTCCTTTTGGCACTCATTAATTAGGAGTTTGAGTGTGTATATGATGTGCATTTTCTCTTCTGCAGATTGCTTAGAGTACTTAAAAGGCATTTTATATTTTCAGTAACTTTACTGCGACTTTAAGATTTAAATCTTCCTATAGATTTTTTCCAGAAGCCCTGTAAAGTGCAGAGATGCAATAACTGTAATTCTTTCTTAAAGCATCTTAAGAAGAACAGCCCTCAAAGCAGCCATAGCCACGGGCAACACCAAACTCCCATTTTCTGTCGGCTCTGTTGTGTCTCAGTCCTACTTATTTCAAGTACCATTCACAGTTGTCTCTAGAAGTGCAGGACCCACCACCTATTTGTTCTTTCACATCTTCTGCAGCTCTGATTTCCCCCCTGAAAGCTTACGTCAGGTTCCCTTAACACGGTGAAAACCACAGGTGAGTCAGAGCAGGGCCAGTCCTGGCGCGCAGTGGGCTGGTGTGTGCCAGCTGCAGAGCAGGGCGGTTCTTGCCGAAACCCCTGGTGCTGCTGCAGGACCTGGTGGGCACCCACTGCCGAGGGGCTCGGTGGGTCACCTCCCCGCTGGCTGCCTGCAACCTACATAACACCGACTAAGATTACAGCGGGTTGCTGTTTCTGGGCCCAAGAAGTAAGGGTGAAAAGCACTGACGTGTGCTAATTTCACTTTGCAGCTCTTGGGAACAGTGAAAGCAGCAGAGCAGGAATTGTGTACAGCAGAAAAAATCCACATAAAAGAGAAGGCGTGCGAGGGAAGAGCAGACTTATTTACACCTCTGCGAGGAGCTTCTGAGTGCCCAACGAGCAAGTGGTGGAGAGCTGGTGCAGGGAGGACACACGCTCCTGCACAGGTCATGGCACAGCACGGTCTGGGACGCGGGGCTCTACCAGCACTGTGGTTTTGGGTTCGAGCTAGGCAACTTGCAGGCACACGTGTGACCATGGCAGCGTGGCAGGGGGGAACTTGACATCCTACCAGCAACGCCGCTTGGCCCCAGCCGTCTCCTCCCAAGTGCCGGGGCCCAGGGCTCCTGCCCACACTAGGGTCTCACCGGGCAGCTGCGAGGTGCAGCACACTGACCATGGCTGGTTCAATCTCCCTCCAGCTCTCCTAGCTCTGAACTGCCTTGCAGGCGCTGTACCAAGAAACCAAACCAAGCGCCAAGCCGTCATGAGCCCAGTCCACGGCCTCCTGCCTGCTGCAGCCTCTGACACACCAACCACCACAGGACCGCACATTGGGTTACTGCAGAGACACCAAAACACCCCCAGGTTGAGGCGAAACACTCACAGCCCCATAACCAAGATGCTGAGCTGCCCAATCCCCAGAACTTGCTTCAGCCATTGCAAACTTCACCAGCATCCCTCCTTCACCAAGTCACTGCTTGGAAGAGCACGTCAACCACAAGAGCAATACTGGGAGGAATTTTAGGAAATGCTGTTTTTTTAACTGGTTCACATGTGCTAGCCGCTGCCTTATTATTTATCTTTCGAGAATGCCCAACTGGAGAAGTGTTTACAGCTGACACGGCGGAACCAGAACTTGCCCGACACACGCAGGGATCGCTATTCAGTTATCCTGGGGGCGAATGGGTAAGGGGTGTTCTTAAACGTACTTCTCTCTGTTGATGCTTACTCCTCTACCCCTAGAGAAAGCAAATCTCAAGGGGTGAAGAAGCCAATCCCATCAATTAAGGGCTTAAGAAACCGCTCTGTTGCTAAGTGAGTAAAGTAATGTCTGACAGGTAAAGTTAGGAATGTCTTATCTTCTGCTTTTTACAGGAAAGATTCTGTAGGCCTTTTCTTCCTTTGTTTACCCGCAATGCGTGGGGCCGGGCCAGCAAGAGTCCTGCCTGGCAGTTCGGCTGCTGGACAGACTGGCACCCTGCAGGCAGCAGAGCTGCCCCTCGGTGCAATGAAGGGCCGCGAAGACTCTGGTCCTGCGAGGACTCCAGCCTGGATGCATCTGTTTTGTTTAGGAGAAGCAGGGAATACCAGCTGTCACAGACGAGACAAACGCAGCACTTCGGAAAATGAGAAGTAGGCCAGCATTTCAGTGAAACCCGCACGCTGGCTGTTTGTATTCCCTTGGGCTCAGACTGGGTCACAGCTGGGCGTGCGGCACGCTGCACTTGTTGCTGTGTTCAGCAGAGAGGACCCGCGTCCCACCACTGCGCTCCATCTGTTATTGCCACCGTCAGGTTAACTCCCATTCAAGGGTGAGTGCCGAAACAGCCCCGTGTTACCAAAACCTCCGCAAAACGCCGACAGCCGTCCCATCCTGTGACCCAGCCAGCCCCCGGAGGTAGATGGGGCTCTCGCCACCGACCACGCCGTGCTACAGGAATTGACAGAGACGGTTCGCTCTGGAAGTGCCGTTTCCCCCTGCGCATCCGTAAGGATGCTCCTGCGGGCTGGCCGGGGAAAGCTGCTGCTAGGGACTGGCTTTTCCAGGCAGAGACGGTGAGTGCCTGCTCGCAGCTCTCACCGGAAAGCTCGCCACACGTCACCGGAGCCCGGCAAGTGCCCGCTCCGTTGGTCCCACTGCCAGCCTGACCATGGCTCTCCACCTCGCCACGGACAGCTCTGTATTTTAAAACTTTCTTCTAATATTCCACACCAGCGACGGCTCCAGCAGTTCCTGCATCTGTCCCTCCGTCACTTCGACCTGTGGTTTCAAAGTGATATTACGGAGGCAGGAGCATCGAGGGGTTCTGAGAAGACATAAAAAGGACCCGCTCGGCGTTGCCTGCCTGTACGCATCTGCCATCCCGGTAAACGTCT
>NW_009648255.1:533436-535699 GCF_000708025.1 Charadrius vociferus
GGTGGTGATCCCCTGGGGCAGGTTGCCCCGAGAAGCTGTGGCTGCCCCATCCCTGGAGGTGTTCAAGGCCAGGTTGGACGGGGCTTGGAGCAACCTGGGCTGGGGGGAGGTGGCCCTGCCCAGGGCAGAGGGTGGCACTGGGGGGGCTTTAAGGTCTCTTCCAACCCAAACCGTTCTGTGATTCTGTGATCATTGTTGGCAGTAATTAAGCACATATCATTGTGTACCCGAACCTTTCTAGTGAAGGGAAGATGCCGGTAGTGGTGAGCAGTCCAGAGCATGGGGCGCCCTGTGAGGATGGTTGGGATGGTGTGAGGAGCATCTCCCCCCGGGGGCTGCACCTCACTTCTTGGTGTGTGGGAGAGTGACACCCGCCGGCGCGGGTGCGTGCTGGCCGCGGGAGTGAACTGGGTAATGGAGGTGATGTCTGCAAGTGCGAGCGTGCGTTAGGAGAGCTGGGCACAGGCAGGGGCAGTTGTAGTAGTAAAAATGTGAAAAAGAACAAAAGGAGGCAGTTTGGGCTTTTTTAAAATGTGATTTAGAACAAGATATTTTCTTAGTTCTGGTTTTACGTGTGGGGACCAGACAAGGAAAGAAGTTGGGCCGTTTTCATTCCCTAGATAAAAGAAGAATGGGAAAAAAAAGTTCATTACTTTAAACATCTTGTGTTTCAGTAACAGTGGAGAAGTGAAGACACTGAAGTCTCAGGACAGAAATCTTCCAAAATCCATTTTCTCTTATAGCAAGATTGAGGAAGAAATAAGTGCGTTTGCTTGTAGGTGGCGGAGTCATCGTTAAATAGGCATATTTGTATATAGGTATATTGTTCAATTTTGTACGTGTCTATCTATATATCTGTATATCGGCATAGTCGATATTCATCTGGACCCTGTGATGTCACGGCTCTCCTTGCTCTGGGCGTAGATGCAATTCTCACCTGTTTGGTACAAAATCCCTCCTCGGTGCTCCCGCGCAGCACATCCAACTGGGAGGACCAGACATGAGCTCCATCATACAAGGTTATTTCCCCTGTCAGCAGGTTTTTCTCACATACATTATTTTCCCAAGAGTTCTCCTTGCAATTTGGCTCTGAGGCTTCCTGTCCTTAAACGAGCAATACTTTCTTCTGCGATACCCACACTGAGCATTTTTAATGCTTCGCTAAAGTGGTGTTGTTACGAAACATCCTTTGGGATGTGCAGCTGCGTGACTCATTCTTGACTCCAGGCCTCATAACATTTTCAATTAAGGTACTATCTGTACTCAGCTTTCATTAAAAGGAAGGTGCCTCATTACCTGAAGTCTGATTTTTTTCTCGTGTTTGTGAAGTTGCATTAAACCTTGCAAGATGGCACAGGCCAGGAAATGAGAAAAAAAATCCTTTTGTATACAGTTCTCCTGACGGAATGTTGTTTTCCTGTGGTATTTTGGGAAATCATTCAATAATGCACAGTGCATTCGGGCGTAAAGAAAAAGTCGTGCACTTTATAAGGTACAAATTAACAAGGTCATATGGTGGATCTCACCCGGAAATTTTTCACCCGGAAAGCTTTCACCAGGAAAGTACAAATGGGAACGAGCACCCAAATTCTTCCTGCGTTGTTGCAGGAGCTGAGCATTGCCTGGAGTATGGCAGCCGGCTTGCCACGAGCCCTACGAGTTAGGCGGCACCAAGGAAAGATTTGTGAGTTACACTGAGTAGTTTAAAAAAAAAAAAATCACTGTGAAAGAATGACAGTATTTTGGCATCTTGGGATAAAATTATGCTTAAAATCCTCACCAGTGTCTTGCCGAACCGGTTCCAGTTAAAACTGAACTCACAACGGAAAGCCAAACTCTTGATAACTGACTGCTGCAAAAAAGTGTTTAATAGATTCAACACTGTACAATTGAGATGTTTGTCGCATTTTCTCTAGAAATTACAGGGCCATACGATATACAGACTATAAAAGACTACAGAGTTAGTAGGTTTTTGAGAAATTTCCCTCTCTCTTTTTTATCTGTAGGTTATATCAAAACAAAACAGAGAAGTTGGTTGTAAAAGCTGTTGAGAAACTTTGCCTTTGGCATATGAGTGTGTCTTTGGAGATCAGAGAATCCAAGTTCGTAGGCCCTGAGATTCCAGTCTCCATCCTGGAGCACTGAGCCCTTTTCTCCCCTGATCCCACAGCCTGGTGTGAAAACAAGGCCAGAATAGTCCTGTGGTCCTGGAGAAGACCTCTGGCTTGGTTTGTGGTTTGTTTTGTATTCTGTGGTGTAGGGA
>NW_009648255.1:535727-540688 GCF_000708025.1 Charadrius vociferus
AATAAGAGCCTTTTCAGAAATAGACTGGAACGGTGTGGTTGTTTATACAAATAGAATGTGTTTTTTTTCCTGTGCTTTCAATAATACGGGGTAATTTAAAAATCTGTTATTTAAGAGAGAGAGAGAGAGAGATAAATATTTTTTTAAAATGTCAGAATGTGGCTATCCCACTTTTTTTTAGCAGCCCCAAAGACTCCTCTTAAATAAATAAATAATGTGCAAACCAGTTTTTAGAAGGTTGGTGTCCGGTTTAAACATACTCTGCATAGAGTCCGTTTCTTCTGCTTGGGCTAAAGGGGAAAGCACAGGTCAGACCCTGAGCTGGGCGAGTAAGTGCCAGAGAGGCGTGAGGCTGCCCCGGTTGTTGCTCCTCCGCTGACACAGGTCCCGCTCTCGGGAGATGACCGGGAGGGCACTGGCTGGGCTGGGAGGGAAGCGGCAGCGCCTGGCTGCCGTACCGGCACATCCGCGCGGGGCAGAGCGGACCCTTCCCTGCCCGCCGGGGAAGGTAGCGGAGTTTATCTCGGGGGGTAACGCGTGGCCTCAAAAGCCTTTCTGCCCCACTGGTCCCGTTTCTTCCTTCTTGTGCGACTCCCTCGGAGGTAAAAACCTGCAGCGTGTCTGCGAGCTGCCGGAGGCTCTGGTACTTGTTTCCTCCTTGAGCTTGGCTCGTGCACGGTGCCGAAACATGGCGTGAGTTTCATTTGTGTGTGTGTTGGCATTTGTTTCTCTCATTCCTTGCCAAGACTTTAAACAGTTTCGCAGGTAGCCCCTGATCCCCCCAAATATTCCTCTACTTGAGTGTGTGACAGCGCCCCTGAGTATCTGTGGGATGAGTGTGGGGTTTTGCAAGGTTTATTTGTCTTCTGCAAAGAAATTTCCAGACTAGAAGTGAAAATTTGTAGCTGTTGTCTGTCACGCAGAGCTTCCTGAGGTGCCGGAGCTGCTGAATTCCCCTGTCCCTCACCTGGGTTTTTTTCAGACAAGTTTGTCTAATAGCTGGGTTGTGTCATTATTGCTTCTTTATTTTTAAAGCATCCATAAGCGTCATGTTGCCTTGCAGAAATGAGCAAGGGCTTAGTTCTCATTGAGGGAAATTAGCAACTTAAATTTAGCCCTGCACTGCCAGAGGGTTATAAAAAGAGATGAAGACGTGGGGGCCGGAGGATGAAAGCCCGAGGGAGGCAGCGAGGGCGTGCGTTCCTGCAGTCTGCTGCCGCGCGGTTTCTGTTCCCCTTTCTGTCTGCAGCATCAGGCGGGCGTTTGCTGCACCTGGGCTTGTGAGCGGGACGGGGAGCAGCGGGGCGCGGGTGAGCGGGGGACGGGGTGGGGGACGGGGTGCCCCGGGGGTGATGGTGCGGCCGAAGGGATGGGGGACCCTGCTCCCCATGCCCCATTCCCCTGCCTGCGCTGGTGGCCAGAGTGGCCGGGGGGGTCCTGGCCGCGCAGCGCTGCCGCCTCGCCGTGGGAAACAGCTCTGGAAGGCCGGTCTTTCACAGAATCACGGAATCATTTGGGTTGGAAAAGACCTTTAAGATTATCAAGTCCAACCGTTACCCCAACACTGCCAACCCCACCACTAACCCACGTCCCTCAGCACCACGTCTGCCCATCTTTAAACACCTCCAGGGACGGTGACTCCACCACTGCCCTGGGCAGCCTGTGCCAGGGCTTGACAACCCTTTCCGTGGAGAAATTTTTCCTAATATCTTGGGTAAAATCCAAATACGCATTACTGATGCTCTCCAGAAGTAAGATAGTAGCAGGTGTGGCCTTCACAATCTCCTGCAAATTGCAAAACGATTTTGTTGTTTCATTTTTCAGAAATATGCTTTATGCCAGCACCAAGGGCAATTAAGTGCATAAACTGGATTGATACCGATGCTGCTACAGCGCGGGCTGCAATACCCCCAGGACTTTATTGACCTTTCTTCAATTGTCTTTGCAGCCTTTTATCTCCGCAGTAACCCGTTCAGCAATTATACAGCGTACATAGCCCTGCCATATACTGCGTTGTGCTGTCTGACTGAGCTTCGTTAGCATTTACCGCACAGTTTCATTCATTCATTATTAATTCATTATTTGCATAAGCACATGCCGGTATTCCCCAGTTAAAATAGGTCTGTCTTGCGGTGTCTCATTGCAAGTGGTCTCTCCTCCACTCCCTCGTCCCTGGCTGCGATGCGCAGCCCCCCGGGCAGCCCTGGGTGCTGCTGGGTGGGCAGCGCGGCCTCCCCGCTCTGGCGGGGGGTTTCGGTGGGGAGAGGGCACGGCGTTCCCTCCTGCCCGCAGGCAGCCTGCCTGCCGCCTGCCTGCGCCCTCTGCCTTGTGCCGGCAGCTCGGTGGCTGGCACTGGGGGCTGCCGTCTTGCCAATGGCCCCCAGGATTTGGGTGCTCCCAGCCCTCCCGGGGGTACCACCGCCACCCTGTCATGGTGTCACCGGGGCTGCGGGCGCCCGGGAGCTGCAGCGCTTCGGCTGACCCACAGCTCTGCAGCGGGGATGCCACATGCTCGGGGGAGCTCTGAATTGAGCAGAAATTGAGGAAGGGGGGCAATGAGGAGTGCAGACGCCACATCAGCTCGCTCACCAGCAGGCTCCTGGCCCCGGCCGGGCTGAGTCTCAGGCTGGTTGTGACCTCTTCTTTTTTTTTTTTTTTTTTTTTTTTGTAAAAGTTAATCCTATCATTTAAACCAAACTTCTGGATCACTTGCAGAAGGGTTTACTGTTCTCAGTACAGTTGTCATTAGCAACACACCTTTTGGTATGACTAACAGGTCTTTTTTGGGTGATGTCTATAAAAAAGGAAGTGGGAAGTGGTTAACGCGAGCGAGGAGCGATGTGCCCTGCCTGCAGTCACCAGACTGCCGCAGGGTGCCAGGGCTGCCATGCTCAGAGTCAGTAACATTGCTGAATTCACAGCAAGGAGCGCCTCAGGAGACTTTCTTTTGCCGTGTGTGAGCTGTGCTTCCCCACTGGTGTGGCGGGGAGCTCCAGGAGCCGACCTGGCCAGGGTCCACGCTCGAGCTGTCACTGAAGCAGGAGAGAGACCCGGTTGCAGAAGTCACAGCTGCCGAGAGCTGGGAGGAAACCTGACTCATTGCAAACAGCTAAATTAGTTGCACGCATTGGATTAAATAAATTAGATGCACGCAGTATTGTCAATGCTCTACATTGATTTCACTTCCACTGCACTCTTGAGAGACACCTTGATTTCTTTCACATCTCTGCCTGGCATGGGAGGAAAGCATATTTGCCACCCTCTTTCCTTTTTCTGCCATCTGTTGTGGGAAGCAGAGGAACCTGCATCCTACCAGCTGGGAAATGTGCGCAGTGAGGCACCGTCGCTAGTGACTATTCCTCACCGGCACGGGCTTTGTGGTGGCAGCGATGCCAAGCAGGGCTCAAGGTGCCAAAGGCTGTTTTCTTGGTGAAAGCGTTTTTTCCCCTGCAGACCACCGTGTTTGGTGGTGTCAGGGGCGAGCGGGGAATGCCGGGACTCCTCAGAAGAAGGGGTCTGTCCCGTTCCAGCTGACGGTCGCGCCTGCCCACTTGGTCCTGATGGCCATCTCCAGGGGAGGACACCTCTTCCCTGGGCTGCTTGGGTCTTCTTGTGGGTCCTCTTCCCAGGGATGCGAGTGAGTGTCTGAAAAGGAAACAGTTAAAAAAACGTTTAAACATCCCACCCCCACCCCCCCCCCCAGTTTTAAAAAAGGAGGGGTCCCGGGGTGACACCGACTTGGCCTCCCCGGGCCCAGGGGGGCTGCCCCCCGCGCCGCACAGGGACCCCCTTGGGAAATTCAGGCGCTGGAAATGCAGCGCTCGGCTCCTCGTGACGTGTGAGTGCATGTTGTTTTTCTGAACAGACGCACACATCATTATCTGTGGCCACGCTGCCTAACACGACTGTGAATCTTGATTCACCCTTTTTTTCCTGCAAATTAGCCTTTAGTGTGGTGCTTTCAAGTCTCTTACTTTACTTCAAACGCTGCAGTGAATGGAGAGTGAGGAAGAGGGGCCGGGCATTCCGAAAGTGAAGGAAGACTGTGCACAATGGCACAGAGAAACAAGAAACTCGCCTCCTAAGCACACAGCCGGGTTCACAGCCCATTTGATGCTGCAAGGAGCAGTTCATTCCTCTGGGTGCAGATTTAAGACTGGAGGGGGAACACGAGGGCCATGGTGGCACCTGACTGTTGGGCGGGAAAATACCAACTTATGTCTAAGTTAGATGCTGAAAACAGGCTGTTAACCCATCCTGCACGCCAGCATCGCTGCGGTCGACATAGGTTTCTTTAAAATTTTGAATTAGTCATTCTGCTTCCTGTTATATTTAGACTTTGCAGTTGTGGGAACGTTCTGTCCTGGGATCTGTGCTGTGGGAGGAGTGGGTGTCTGTGAGTTTCCCTTCTCCTACGAGTTGTTCTGGGACACTTAGTCAGCGGGGCGTTCATACGGGGCTGATGAGGGCTTAGTAGCAACCGAGGGTGAAACACAGTTTTAAACAGCATGTCCGTGTTGAGTATTTAACACAGAAGTGACAGTTGCATCTTGTGTCCTGAAAAACTGTCACTTCTCCAATAAAAGCTCTTTGGCTGCATCTGGGAGTAGAGGATGAAATGGCAAAGTCCTGGGTTGCCCCGTGCTGGGATGAGTCTGTGAGCGCTGTGCCCGGGGAGGTGACCTCGGTGGCCATTCTATGATTCTATGATATATTTATATATATAAAAAGATAATAAACATTTAATTGTATGTGTAAGCAGACCCACCTAGCTATGCACGTACACAGCTCTATGTGTGGTCTGTAGGTGACACCCACCGCTCTTGCCCTGCCCCGGTGCGCTCGGGTGCGTACCTATGGTTAGATGGGCTGTTTTCGCCTGCTCCCGCTGCCCGTTGTAGAAGTACAGGTGGAAAACTCTGTCCCTTCTCCAGTGGGAGAGGAGCCGGCCGTCGGTGCTG
>NW_009648255.1:540872-543047 GCF_000708025.1 Charadrius vociferus
CGCACGCGCTGGCCCGGCCCGTCAGGAGGAGGCTGAGCACGGCCTGCGGGGAAACGGCCCACCGTCACCCGCGGGGCACCGCCGCCAGAGCCCTCTGCAACAGAGCCCCATCATCACGCTGCCGGCTCTGCTGTGTCTGTCGGGAGCAGAGAGACCCCAGGCTGCCTCTGCCTTGATGATGATGATGATGATGATGATTATTGTCCTCATCGTCACCATCCATTTTTTAAATGGACCATTATGATTAAAATTTGCAACATATTTTTCTATGGCCTTAGACTTTTTGTTTTCATTGGGTTAAAAACTGAGTGTTTTTTCCTAACTCAAATGTGGGCAAAATAAAAAAAGAAAACCTGAGGAATGAGGCTAATCTTACCTGCGTACAGGCGATGTTTCCAGAACTGCAGTTTAACAGCGGAGTTGCCGTGCAGTCTAAATCTTCCTGGACCCTGTCAGACCGAGCACAAGTGTCAGGGTAGTGTCCGGCGTGGCGCCCGGGGCCATCGCTGCGCGTCGCGGAGTGACAACAGGGAGAAGTTCCCCAGACGGGTGTATTTCTCTCTGCGTCGGGCGCAGCGGCGCTGCCCTGTCGGGGCCGTCCCACGCTCAGCTGGAGCTCTCACACTTCGGGTCTGTCCCTACCGAAATTCAAGCTCGGGGTCAGTGTCGGGCCCCTGCGTAGCCGCCCTGGCAAAGTTCTGCTGTGCTTAAATAAACTTCTTGTGATTTTCCTGTTTGAGTTTAATTGACTGTGACGGTGCCTATTGCTGTCGGTGGGATCACTCCTGGTTTTAACGAGTGCGTTATTTTTGCTGTGTGTGCAAGAGGGCTTCTCTCCTCTCTGCTGCCCTCCCGCCGGCTCCGGGGGGGTACAGCATCCCTGCCCATCCCCACCGCCAGCCCCTCTTGGACTGAGAATGGGCATTTAAGTAAAACAAGGAAAAGACCAGTTCAGGCAATGTAACTGAACTAGAGGAAAATATTAAAAAATATGAAATATACCTCTCCAGTGTCCTAGAGAAAAGTAAACTGTATAAAAATAGGATCACTCCGTGACTTCCTTCGCCTTTGAACTGGAAAAAGAAAGAAGCAATCACCGGGAAGGAATTATGGCAGGTGTATGGCAGATATAAGCAGCAATTCCGCTGCTTAAATACAGCCTCAGGTGAGTATGTTGAGCCAAACAAATAAGGTGTTATTCTGGGAAGATTTCATGACTAGTTTTGTTGAATAGGATCAGGTAAAAAAAAAGAAAGAAGAAACTTCCAGTTAAGGGCTAAACCGGTTTATGGGCCAAACACTTTTTTTCCCCCAGATTTTTGCTAAAGGTGCAAGGAACAGCATTTTATATTTGAGTAACGTACAAAGTGCTGCCCCTGTTTACCCAGCGCTTGTGGACCGAGAGTGCTGACATCGACGGTAAAGTCCTGGGGGAGCAGGATCATTTCCCGTAGGAAAGATTAGAAATGGTCCATGAACGAACCGTAGGTGAATAGTCTGTGTTCTGCTGAGGGCGACACTATTGAACTCCGTAAGGTCCACTTTTGAATGGGAAGTAAGATGTAAGCAAGCAACAAAATAACTCAGAACAAAGCAAATATCCCATACTTACACAGTTTATATGGGCAAAGATGAACTCCTGAGCTGCTGCTTTCTCGGGGAACTCAAACAGCTGGATCTGTCGGGCACGAGCGCAGGGGAAGATGTGGTAAAGGAGACATTAATGATATCAAAAAGCCGAGCATTTTAATCCAGTGTTTCCTTTAGAGAAATGAAAGAATAATGCAAGAGTCGCTCTGCCCCTTTCTGAACCGAGGAGTTCCGCTCTACACAAAGAGTTAGGGGAGCGGCTTTATGTTGACTGGTTTCTCCTTTTTGTGGGAGACGAAAGATCAGCCTTTAATGAACGGGAACGGCAGCCTCCGGACTCACCTAACGAGGAGGCAGAAGTGTTACAGGCTGCAGCTGGGACGTGGGTCTAAAGTGCCCCATAAGTTAGGGAACAGGTTTATGAGATTTTACGTTTCTTGTCTTTAAAAATTTCAGGCCTGATGGTCTTTAAAGAAAACCCTCTTTGGGGAAGACATTTTTGTACTTACTCTTTCCGTGAGGTTGTCGGGTTTGTAGTCTCCGCCGGGTGTGAGATGGAGGTCTGGGGAGAGGAGGCAGATGGCA
>NW_009648255.1:544964-552027 GCF_000708025.1 Charadrius vociferus
ATGCGCGGGGAGCGGCGTGTCTGCCGTGGGGGCGCTCATCCTGGCTGGGGCTGGTGCCCGGGCGTCCCTGGTGCTGAGGGCTGAGCTCTGCCTTCCCCATCCCAGCGCCTGGGGCTGGGGTTGGCCAGCAGCCTGGTGAGCAGCCATGCAGTGCCGACGCCGCCCGAGCGCTGCCACAGGCTGCGACCGCGGTGCCAGGGAGTGGGACGAGGGGCCATGTGCCACCGTTACAGAAACAAACATTTTGGTGGGAAAAAGCCTTGCCTGGGAGTCAGACAAGGCTTTTCTCCCGGGTGCAAATCCCCACCTGCAGCTGCAAACCTAAATTTGGGTCTAGTTCAGTTAAACCCAGAGGCTGGTGCTACTCTGTCTGAGCCCAAATAACGCAAGGAAACAGTTCCCGTGTGTCCCCTGGGAAGGCTCAGCTGCTTACCTTTCCAGGTGAGTATATTCTGTGTTCCTTACGAAGAGCAGGTATTTAATGATGTGTGCTTGTACAGCCATCAGAATGGGCCTTGTTCCCCCCTAGAAGCAGAAAGACAACACTTCCCAGTGCTAAGGAGCCCGGACGAGCTCGTGGGATGTCCATCTCCTGGAAATCACAGCAGTCTCTGGCCCGTCTGAGCCGTCCCGCTGTCAGTATCAGGGGGGAAATCTTTCTTTTCTCCCTGGGAATTCAGGAGCGCTGCTGACAGCTCCTGAGATAAACGGAAAAGTAAAGTGAAAAAGATCTTATGTTCCTAAAGCCAAGAAGCCTTTATGCAAGACAAGACTCTGGGTGGCCCTGGCTGTGTGTGCATGGGGACGAGGGGTCCCGGGGGGGGTCCCGGCTTGTGGCACTGCAGCCACAGGGAAGGGCTGCGAGCTCCGGGTACCACGAATGCCTATAAGCGCCGTGGCTTGGTTTTTCCCTCCTCCAGCCTCACAGCAAAGGGACTGGGGTGGTGAGGCAGCGTGGGGCTGACGCGGGGCCATGCGTGAGGGTGACCATGCCCCACTCCCCGCCGTGCCGGCTGCACAGGGCAGCGCTGCCGTCCCCTCTGCAGTCACACACCCTCCCAACTCAGGGAGCGTCACCTGCATTTGTAAAAAGCATTTTGGTCTCCTGGCGGGTTAAAGGGAGTTGCAGTTTTAAGTGTGTAACTTGGTCGTCTGCTTTTTTGGGGGCGATATTATGATAGTAAATAAGAAAGAAGAAAACCTCCCTCTTTCAGTAAATGGAAATGTAGGTAAATTCACCTATTTGATTTCCAGGCAGGGCAGTAAGAAGAAAACTGTAATTCCCAAAAAGGAAATGGGAAAGTACCACTGAGCTGTGCCCTCCTACAACAACCTGCTGCTTCTCTCTCGAGCCTTCACCTTGGAAGCGCGTAATACCACGGTACTCAAGGTTTGTGTCTGCAGCGCGCTGCTGGATCAGGACAGTTCACCCCACTTCCAGACAGGCGTCAGCGTCTCCGCTTCGCTCAGGAGAGCTGTGGACCATGGCTGGGGCTGGACGCCCCCGCAGCCGTCCCCACGGAGAGAGCTCAGCTGGGCAGGCGTGCAGGCACAGGGTGGAGGGGAGCAGCGCCTGGGCTGCAGCGGGGGGATGCAGCGGGGGGATGCAGCGGGGGGATGCAGGGGTGGGATGCAGGGGTGAGATGCAGGGGTGCAGGGCGTGGGATGGAGGCATGTACACCGCTGAGGCACCCGGCGCTGGCTGCCGGCTCCCACGCGTGGCTGAGGCACTGGGGAGATGGTGCCAGTTGCTGTGCTGAAACATTTACCTTTTCTGCCTCCAAAGCGTAGGCCAGGTCTGAGTAGGGATCGCGAAACCTGAAGTACGCTTGTGCCCATTGGCAGCTGAAGAGGTGGGACACGTTTCCGAAGAGCAGCTTTCTCAGCCCCTGTGCAGGAGGAGGAAGAGGGGATGGGTTCGGCTCCCTTCACCCCCCTCATTAGTGCTCTCAAACCCGGGAACTGCGGGAGAGCAGAAACATCTGCTGTTCTCCTGAACTTCTGCCTCCTGTTCTGCGGCTGTTCGCTAGGGAAGCACCAAGGAGCAGGGAAACATTACACTTTGTCATTTGACCTATTATCTAATGAGAATTATAGTATATCAGTTTTAAGGTTGTGTTGCAACCATGTTCTTTAAAAGTCTCATAAATAAGTCATTATGATGATATACTTCTGTTACAGCTGACAGAAGGCTGCAGCCTCCAGCCTGGCCATGTGCTGAGCCTCCTGTAACGCCAGGTGAGGTTCCTGAGTCTCTTTCTGTTAACGAGATTAAATTACAGCTCATGCTTAATTCAGCAGGCCTGCTCACCATCGCCATTTCCAAGGAGATGGGCCGGCCACCTGTGCCTGGAGGGAGCGGGTGGATGCAGCGGGGGGATGCAGCGGGGGGATGCAGGGGTGGGATGCAGGGGTGAGATGCAGGGGTGCAGGGCGTGGGATGGAGGCATGTACACCGCTGAGGCACCCGGCGCTGGCTGCCGGCTCCCACGCGTGGCTGAGGCACTGGGGAGATGGTGCCAGTTGCTGTGCTGAAACATTTACCTTTTCTGCCTCCAAAGCGTAGGCCAGGTCTGAGTAGGGATCGCGAAACCTGAAGTACGCTTGTGCCCATTGGCAGCTGAAGAGGTGGGACACGTTTCCGAAGAGCAGCTTTCTCAGCCCCTGTGCAGGAGGAGGAAGAGGGGATGGGTTCGGCTCCCTTCACCCCCCTCATTAGTGCTCTCAAACCCGGGAACTGCGGGAGAGCAGAAACATCTGCTGTTCTCCTGAACTTCTGCCTCCTGTTCTGCGGCTGTTCGCTAGGGAAGCACCAAGGAGCAGGGAAACATTACACTTTGTCATTTGACCTATTATCTAATGAGAATTATAGTATATCAGTTTTAAGGTTGTGTTGCAACCATGTTCTTTAAAAGTCTCATAAATAAGTCATTATGATGATATACTTCTGTTACAGCTGACAGAAGGCTGCAGCCTCCAGCCTGGCCATGTGCTGAGCCTCCTGTAACGCCAGGTGAGGTTCCTGAGTCTCTTTCTGTTAACGAGATTAAATTACAGCTCATGCTTAATTCAGCAGGCCTGCTCACCATCGCCATTTCCAAGGAGATGGGCCGGCCACCTGTGCCTGGAGGGACCAGGAGGTGCTTGGGCATGGTGGTGGGAGGAGGAGGTGGCCGTGGTCCCACGGGGTCTCCAGCCCCAGGTGGTCCATCACCGGCGCTGCCCTGGCCTGGCTGGACAGAGACAGAGGCAGACAGTTTGAGTTCCGGCTTTTTTCAAACATTAAAAATACGCCCCTACAAGCTAATGATTGGAGTGCTGCCTCCAGCTCGGGGACCTCAGCACAGGAGAGACATGGACCTGGTGGAGCGGGGCCAGAGGAGGCCCCGGAGATGCTGGGAGGGCTGGAGCCCCTCTGCTGGGAGGACAGGCTGGGAGAGGTGGGGGGGTTCAGCCTGGAGAAGAGAAGGCCAAAAAGGGGAGACCTCAGAGCCCCTTCCAGTGCCTAAAGGGGCTCCAGGAGAGCTGGGGAGGGACTCTGGGTCAGGGAGGGGAGCCGTGGGACGAGGGGAACAGTTTTACACTGAAAGAGTGGAGATTGAGACAAGATATTAGGAAGAAATTGTTGTCTGTGGGGGTGGTGATCCCCTGGGGCAGGTTGCCCCGAGAAGCTGTGGCTGCCCCATCCCTGGAGGTGTTCAAGGCCAGGTTGGACGGGGCTTGGAGCAACCTGGGCTGGGGGGAGGTGGCCCTGCCCAGGGCAGGGGGAGGGACTGGGTGATCTTTAAGGTCCCTTCCAACCCAAACCCTTCTGTGATTCTATGAAAGTCATGTTTTGTTTATTCGAATTACAGGGAATAAACTTCAGTGCTTTTCAACCTAAAGGCACAGCAGATTTTCCAAATACTTGTATTTTAGAGATCTTAATTTGTTATCCTTTTTATCTGTGTTCTAAAACTGACCATGAAAACTGTTACTTGTAGACAGAAAGGTTAATTTATGTTAGACTACTCTGCCACTTTGATTTAGATCAGGAAAACATTCCTTTAAAATATCTGAGGAAAATGCATGTTTCTTAAAGAAGGAGCTTAAGAAATAAACCTCCGGAAAGATGGTCTGCTGTGCTGCATGTATAGATGTGTGATTTCCTTGACCTGGTGGAACAGTCGCAAAACCACCAGGCAAATACAAAATGTTACATTTTGGGGAAACAGTTACCTGATGAGTTGTATTGCTCGTTTCCAAACTGAAAAGGGAAAATAAAATAAAAATTAAAAAAAAAAACACAACAGATGCATTGCTAATATATGAAGAAACAGGAGACGAGCCAGAAACGAACCCCTAAAGAAAGGAAGAGCAAAAGCTGTAGTACTTACATTACTGAATACATGAAGAACTTTTTCCATGGTCACATAAGTATTGTAATAAAATATAACTTAAAAAATTATATGAAAAAACCACCTGGAATTAAAGAAGTGATAATGAAGCAGAATAAAAATCTTACCCACGGAAACGAAAAATTTCTCTCCATTTGTTTAGATCCGAAATTTTGCTGGCGATCTCCTCTAGCTCTGTCTGTGGCAGGGTGTGCTCAGCCTCCCAGTCCCCCATCTGCAGCCGCCTGTGCTCTGGGTGATGCCGAGGAATGCGGGCACTGCCGAGGGATGGGGACACTGCCGAGGGATGCGGGCACTGCCGAGGGATGGGGACACTGCTGAGGGATGCGGACACTGCTGAGGGATGGGGGCACTGCCGAGGGATGCGGGCATGGCCGAGGGATGCAGGCGCTGCCGAGGTACGTGGGCACGGGACTGCTCAGGTAGCAGCTCCCCCCACCCTGCGCCTCTGCCAGGCACCCGGGTCCCCTCTGCGCGTCACCCGCCGGCGCTCGCTGTCAGCTCCCCCCCTCACGCCCCCATTAAACTCTCATGAGAGCCCGTCACAGGCTGCGTTTTTCTTCTCGCTGTGTAAGCAGCATGAATGTTTAATGGCAGACACAGAGCTGCGTAAGGCTGAGCAGCGCTCTGCCAGGGCTGGCTCCCGGCGTGGTGCGGAGCAGGAGCCGGGGGGGCTCCAGCTGCAGCTCCCTCTGCACGGGCTGGCGACCCGCGGGACGGAGCCTGGGCTGCCAGGGCCGGGTGGGAACTGTGTAGCTCAAGGGGAAAAAAAAAAGACAGACTTAGCAGATGTCTGTAAAGTTGAGCAAATTCACTGGGGAGACGAGCTGGAGAAAGGCAACATCGTGCCGTGATGGTCCCTCGACTTCTGCCGCCCACTGCAGCCGGGCTGGCATTGAGGGGTGGGGGTCAGGCACTGCGTGGCGGAGCCGGGGGAAACCCACAGGTTTCGTGCTGCTGGGGTCACGGAAACCTCACGCTTTGTTTTCTCCTCTTTCGGTCTGTGAGAACACACCGACCTGGGATATCTGTCTGAGTTTCAGTGGAAAAAACGTAAGGTCAGGCTGCTGTTAGCGAGCTGAGCCTGGGGCACAGGAGAGCTGCTCTGGGTTTCCCCAGGGGTGTCTGCGCTCCGTCTCTCCGGGGCAGCGCTGCGCTGCGGCTCCGACGGGTTTGTGTTCTCTGCAGGGTCAGTGGGAACAGCTTGGCTCAAATCTTGGTTTATGAAAACAGAAGCAATCCAGGCCAGCCTGCACATGAGACACCAAGTGCCCGGGTTTATCTTCCAGCTGAAGGAGCCATGGCTTTACTCGGTGAAAAAAGCTGCTCTCTCTTTTTGGTGATACACAGGCTCCAGTCTTTTGGCTTCCTAAAAACTGATGTAAAATCCTTCGTCCCCTTTGCCTCTATTGGAGTTGCACTTTCTGATAGAACGGGTGGAGTATCCGCCAGGTTCCCAACAAATTGTGTGTGAACCACGCGGTTCTGCCTGGGGGAAGGCTGGGCAGAGCCGGGTGGGAGCGCCGTGCCGAGCGTGCCGGGCAGAGCACCACCGTGTGCTCGCGGGGCGAGCGCTCCCGCACAGAAACTCAGGGGGTGTGTGTGTCGTGGCCGCCGGAGTGCTTATCGACGGGGAGAAGCAGACGGAGTCAGGGCTGACCTTTTCTTCTCACCTGCGTGTTCCCGGGTGCGGGGAGCAGAGGACAATTCCCGCTGCAGTCAGTGGGAGTTGTGTTCTTGAGACCTTAGAATGGAATTTGACTTGAAAGAAAGATGCCCCTGAGCAGTTGGGCTGTGACGGCGAAGGGTACTCTGCCGAGCGCATCCCCGCCTCGGTTACCTGCCTCCTGGGGAGGCGTGCGGGCGCAGAAGGGGTTTGACCTGGAAAACCAGGCAGTCAGTCCTTCCCTCCCCGATAAATGCTGGCTTATCTCATGACTTGATTTGTTACTAGCGCTTGTCATTTCTTCAGGTTTTTGACATAAGGAGAGTAGATTTACCTGTGGCTGTGTAATTAGAATAAAATAGATCAGATCTACCCCACGTTTGTAAGTAAACTGGGACGGAGCAGGGTGATGCAGACCAGGCTGTCTCTTTCCAGGGCTTAGAAATCAGAGTGTGGGACCAGATGACACTGTGCCTTCCCGCACAACGCCAGACTGGAATGTGGTTCTGCCCACCAAGTCCTCATACCTCTCGGTGCTGGTGGTGATGACAGACTCAGGCCCAGGACAGCGAACAGCCCAGGACCTGGCTGCGGCAGGCAGACCCCCCCCCCAGCCCAGTTTGGCAGTCGGTCTGGGAAACTGGTGTGAGGACGTGGCACAGGACACCCCATCCCTCAGCTGTCTGCAGCATCCGCACCACCCTGTCCCGTCCCGTCCTGTCCTGTCCTGTCCCATCCTGTCCCCCCTGAGGGGCTGGTTCCCCTCACCCCTCTCCCACCTCCACCCAATTTGCGTGTCTGCCTGGTGCCCCCTGGGGAGAGGATGAAGTCCAACCTCGGGGCGATGGCAGCTGAGCGACACCCCATTTGTGTGCCACCGCCAGGCCGGAGGGGACATGGACCCGCACCTCGGCCTCTGATGGGAACAACGGCTGCTGGCAAAAATAACGCAGTTCAGAAGTGAATGTAACTTTGCGTTTCCACGGCAGCTTCTGCCTCC
>NW_009648255.1:552059-563107 GCF_000708025.1 Charadrius vociferus
GGAGGGACAAGGGAATATTGGCCCGAAGGGAGAAACCTCCCTGCATCAACAGGCTTTGGCGCAGACCTCTCCCGCCTCCTCCGTGATGTGAGGAAATGCTTTGAGGTGTCGGAGGGGAGGCTGCGAAGCTTAATTATCTTCTTCCCCAGCACAATCTCAGCTCTGCAGTAACTCCGAGAGGAAAGGCTCCTGGCTGGGGTGGTGGCGCTGGCATTTCCGCAGCCGCAGCCAGTGCTGAGCATCCCTCCCGTGCCAGGCGTCCCTCGGCCCTCCGCTCCCCGGGCGGGCTGCGGGGCGTCCGGCCTCGTTAGCATTGCTCCCGCTGTGCCGGTGCCAGAGCTGCTGTGCGCGCGGGGCCCTGCTGAGATCTGCCTTTTCTTGGCTGCGCTCTATGGAACCACCTCTGCAGGTGCCGGCGTGGGCGTATGGCTCGTGCTGTTGCAGGGGAGTCGACTAAGTCTGTTGTTCAGCCGGCAGCGTGACCGCCGGGGTCCCTGAGCAGGGAGGCACAGCGATGGGGTGTGAGAAGGGTCCGGAGAGCGCGGTGAGCCCCACATCCGCGACACAGTGCTCCTCCGCTCGGCCCTGCGACAGCATTGCGGGCCGGTGGTCTGAGCCTGGTACACACCCTTATATATATATATATATACACATGTATATATTTGTGTTTATATGTATGCACGCTCACATACAGACACACTTGCCTACTAACTTTTTATTGGGATACGAAAAAAAACGATTTTTCAAGAATCTCCAAAATATATTTATATATTTCTCCTCACTACACAATTTTTGTTGTTTTTTAACTCATGAAATACACTAGTCTAGAAACGAAACGGGGCAAAGCCTCTTCAGCTGACGCTCGCAGATTACGAGCGAGCCGCGGGGTGTGTGGTGCTGCCCCGGGAGCACCGGCCGAGCAGGTCACGCCTGCGCTGACCGTTACTTTCAGCTGCTCAAACACACCAATATTGCCTCAGTTTTATTTTGCTAGTAAGAATTTGTTATGTTTGCCTTAGGAACCGGGTAGGAATGACAGTGACGGCTGACCTCGTGCTGGTGAGCGGGGCGGGATGAGGGGGAGCGGTGGGTTCGGGCTCTTTGAGGGGTGACCCCCTGTGACAGCACCAGGACCCCGCGTCAGGGTCTGCTCTCTCCTGCGCTGCAGGAGGGACGGGGACGGGGACGGGGATGGGGACGGGTTTATCCTCTGTGCTGAGGCAGAGCTGTGCAACTCTGTTTTACACACAGGGGCCAGCTCCTTCTGCAGGGCTGGCAAGGCTCACCCCGACAGACACCCCCGGGACCGTGGGTGCGTCCCGCCTGGGACACTGCCCGTCGCCAAAGCTGCCACCGCGCTGCAAAGCCGAGCAGCTTCACGGAACATCAGGAAGGAGGAGGATGAAGCATTACTCCTCATTATTTGCTGTCTAGTAAACAATGCCGTGAGATGCAATACAAATTATGTGTTAAGAAGATCCATTAATGTTAAGAATAATCTGTGTGTTAATTAAGAAGAAAATGATGAAAAAAAGGCAACTTGCCGTAGCCCTTACACATTGTTAAGGTCCAGGGAGCTGCGGGACAGCGTGAGGAGGCAGAGCCGCTCGGTGCCGGGGTCTGCCGAGGAGGGGTGTCGCTGACAAACCTTTTACAAAACCCCAGCAACGTTTTGCCATTTGTAGTAAAAGTATAAAAAAAAATGGTGTAAAAGTCGGTGAGGTCACCTGGCAAGTCGGTAGAGCCTGAAGCAGGTGACGGCTTCCAGAGGTGGCCCTGGGTGGCGCCCGTGCCCGTTTTGGGGGCAGCTGCGGCTGGGCGCTGGGGGACGGCCCCGGCCGGGCGGGAGGGGGCTGCAGCCCCTGCAGATAAAGGGCCGGCTGGGCAGCAGCGTTCCCCCCGGCCCCCTCCTCGCCTCGCTGCTCTGAGCATCAGTTCCCTGGCCTGCACGGAGTGCCTCACCTCCAAGGTACCCTCATAGTCCCCCGCGGGTGGTGGCACGATGCTGGTCTCACGGGTGGGCTGCCCTGGCCGTGCCGGGGGGGGCGGACGGTGCCTTTAACGGACTTGCAGAAGTTTATGGGTGTGAGGGATGATGTGCCCGTCAGTTCTGGCTTCCCACGTGCTTTGAGGTAGACAACCTCATGTATTTCTTCATCAGCCTCTGCTGAGCTGCAGCGCGCCCTGTGAGCCGGTCGGTGGCGTTACTCCATTGCTGCCCTTTGCCAAAGGTTTTGACTTTGTTGTAGTGTTGGATGAGAGAGAGTTCGCAGGGTTGTTTTCTGGGCAGGGTTCCTCCTGGAGATGCAGTGCGCTGCGAAGGGTGCCCAGTCTCACTCCTGTTGCTTTGCCCTGGGGAAGAGAGTGCCGCAGAGGGTCCGCCGGGCAGCGCCAAGCCAGGCTGCGTCCCTCGGGCGAGCCGGGGGAGTGTGTCGCATCTCTTCATCCCACTCTGCTGTGTGCGGCTCCGTACCCGACATCGCGAAGCCCCCGCTACAGAGACCGCACGGCAGAATGAGGGACTTCAGGGCCAAAGAGTTACAGTTTGGCTTGTTAAAACAAAAAAACCCAAAAGAGAGCTTTACGGACAGAAGTGATGTGATTGCTGTGCACGTAACGCTAGGCTAAAGTGTTAGTGGTGGGTTCGGGGGTCTGGGTTTTGTCCTGCAAGCACCCGCTCTCGTGCTGTGCTCCTTCCCGGCACTGTGCTCCTGAGGCAGCGCCTGGAGCGGGGTACCGGCAAAGACCCCACGTTTGCTTTTCTCTTGTTTGATGTCTGTAGCTTTGGGCGTCCTTGTGCTCCGCTGCTCTGACGCGCTCTCGCCCTCGCCGGGGCGATCGGTGCTGGTGATAGCGTGTGCCTCTATCGCAACACATTTATTCTACTTCCCAGAGGCAGTCCAATGCTATTGATATTCCTAGTTTTCTTCATACCAGCTACTTTTCAAATAACTTACTGGAAAAAAAAGCAAATGTTGTCATAAAGTCTTCCCCCAAGAAAGAGGATATTTTGATCTAGACATTACCAAATCGCATGTCTTATTTTGTTTACTGCATATGTCATATTGTTGTTGATTTGAAACCTTCACTTTTTTTAAACTTCTTCAGAGCTAATAATTTACAGGTTAGTACATCTGGTGGTGGTTGAATGTAGTAGTGATGAACCTCTTTGCTTGAAATGTTCTTAAATTATGTAATCCTAATACATCAGGTCAGCCGCTCCAGTGGTTGTCCCAGAATCTTTTGATTTTGAAAAGGGAAATTCAAATCCAGCAAATCGTATCAGCAAGGCGTTCAGGAAGTGCACCAGGGAGCAAACCAGGATGATCCAGAATGAATTCGCAAACTGTTCGCTGTGAGTCTTGAATGTAAAACTTCCCTCTTTGAAATTAGCAATTTTCTCTGAGAGGTGGTGTATTTTCACTTCTGAAGAGAAGAGGATCATGATGAGGCAGCCACAGGAACCTGAAACAGAGGAGAGATGCTCATCACCGTGGCCATCCCTGCAGTAAGCCCATGTGAAATTCATCCCAACCAAATGCCATATTGATAGTGTTATTATGGCCACCGTAACTGAGCTTTAACAGGGATTATTTTTAGACCCCAAGCCCGTGGCTATTGAAATCGGTACGCTTTTTTATTTGAATTTGGCTCAGGACCCATAATATGTAGCACGGCTGCTTTAGCGCCCTCATCCAGCAAAGAGTCTGTGCTCTTTTTCAGCTTTAAGCTGCTCATTGTCCCATGGAACATAACTGAACTGTCTGCATGTTTAAAGATAAATATGTACTTAAGTCTTTTAATAAATTATGATTGTAATGCATAATACCTCGTAAAATAATGGTAAATCTTCTTGTCAGCCAAGCCAGAGAGACAGACGGGGCTTTCCCTTCTCCAAGAGGCAGAGGCAGAGGGAGAGGTCTGGGCGGTTGTCCCTGTTGGCAGTGTTCTCTCAGAGACCGCCTCTGCAGCGCGATGCTGACAGTCTCTCCCTCTGCTCCCGGTTCCTCCCTGCCCGCAGCACGTCTTGCTGGCGTAAGTGGGGATCTCGCGCACACGGCTGGAAGCCGCCTATCGTGCCAAATACGAGAAGTTGCACCGCTGACTTCTTTTGGTTGGATGGTTTTTTTCCCCCTTTCCCCACTCTGGTGCGACTCCTGGTTCTGACTGTGCGCTGTGTGTCCGTGACGTGGCCCTGGCTCCGGGTTCCCGCGGGCTCCAGGGCACCATCCCCTTTTTCTGCCAGTTTACGCAGAAGGGCCGGAGCTGCCGGGGCCGCCTGTACCCATCCCACCGCCCACCCTCGCGGGGGATTGCGGCATTTTATCTCTCAACTTCAATTTGGAAAAAAACACATTTTGACACAGTAAAATCCTCCACATTCCTGCCTAGCTTTCTTTTGCCAGTTTAGGGTCGGTGCAGCCATGGTCCTTAATGCAGTCTCCTACTCCGATAAATTGGTCATCACCAGTAGCAAACGTGTGAGGCGTTAGCCCGGTAGCCGAGGGCGGCCGGTACTTACAGGCGATGAAGCTCCAGAGGTACAACCCGACGGGGCCGTGCAGGGTTTCGTAAGGGCTGCCAAAAGCATTGAACATGAAGAAACCTGCTCCCACCAGAGCAAAGATGATCAGTACTGTACAGAAGAGAATGACACTAACATGGATACTTGCAGGGATAATTTTGAGCAAATCTGGAAAAACTAGAAACAAAACAAACAAAACATTATTATACACATCAGGCAAAGTTGGTGTAGAAGTCAGGCCAGGGATTTCTTGCTGGGTTGTGATAATTGTTTTAAATTGTGCTCTTCCAAATGCAACCAAAGACGAAAACGAAGTTATTAACTAGAAACGGTTTGGTTTTTTTTTTTTTTTGTCTGGTCAGTAGAGTCTTGTGTTTATTTTATTTTCCAAAACAGAGGTGCAGGGAGGGTCGGGTGAGGATGAGAAGTCCCTGACCTGGTGCCAGTATCCACACCATGTGTGTCCTGTGGTACCCGGGATGGGGTGAGGCAGCTCCCCGTCCCAAGGGATGCCTCCGTGGGCACGGGGTCCCTGGGGGTCCCTCGTTTGGTTTGTGGTAGCGTGGGTGCTTTATTTAGGTCTGATGTCTCTCAAGGGCACAACCGCGAGGGTCTGGCCGCTTCGCCCCCCAGGGAAGCACAGGGCTGCTCCTGGCGGGGATGCCGGTTCCCATCCCGTTTCAGGGCGGCCATTCCACCACTTTGATCTGTACAGATATAGAGGGCCGTTTTGGTAAATTTGTACCCAAAGAATTTTGGCTAAAAACATGTGGGTGTTTTTTTTCTGAAAACCTTAAGCAATAAATCTGTAAGTTAAAATGTCCACGTTTTATTATGAAGAAGGAGTAAATCTTCAGTGATGGCGCAGTGCTGCCACGTGGGCAGGTTAATTGTGTTGTGCACCGCCTGTTGCTGGGAGACTTCCAGGGCTGCCGGAACATGTGATATCTGGGGGAGATAAGGTGTGCGGTTGTCTATAGTGTGGAGACTGCCTGTGAAAATCCACCAACAGTTATTGCCAAGGAGACGTGTAGACACCTACAAGGACTGCAGGTTTCTTACCTCCTATCCTTTGGCATTTTTCTATTTTTAGAAAATAGGAAAAAAATGGTATTTTGATAAAAATCCTTGCAAATGGAAAAGGGATATATTTCTGTACATACATTAATCTCTTATTTTCAAAATGAAATATGATACTAAAGAGGGAGAAATTCATAAAAGTTACATCAGAGTTATTTGCAACAAACTCTTTGAATGAAATTTTGAAAGAATAAGCGAATTTTATATGATCTAAATTCTCCCCTGTGTTTCCCCAAGCAAAACACTTGTGGAATGTTTTGTGTCAGGAAGCCCAAGGCCAAAAGGGGAGATGATAAGTCAATGAGAGGAGCTGGAGAAATCTGGCAATAACGAAGTGGGGCACCGAGCTGAAACGAGAGGGCGCGCACAACGCGCGGGCGCAGTGCGGCTGTTTGCGGCAGCGCTCCGCTCCGTGGCGTTGGGAGTGGGAAGGCTGTTGCTCGGGAGGTGCGAGCGCTGCGCGTGTCACGCTCTTCATGGAACACTGTCACCACGTGCTATATAATTTCAAGTTTCCCAAAGCTGGAAACTTTCGCCCCCACTGCCTTTGGCATGACACCGCTGGCCCCAGGAGGCCCCGGGGTGCAGGTTGGGACCACCGCGGTGGGAAGCGGTGGCTGAATGGCGTGTCCGCTTTTGTGCTTCGTTAATGACTGCTGCCTGACGAGGCTCTGTCTGATGGGCTGAAGGCTGTGCTGAGTTCCAGCCGTGCGACGGCCGGGGTCACTGCCTATGCAAAAAAATTAGGAATACTTTACTTTAGATATTTCTATGCAGTTTTTTAGCTACTATTTCAGACTGTGATCCTCCTTAGCTAAGGCACAAGGGGATAGTCAATCAGTCTCGGTACGAGAGAATAATTTTTAATCATTCATGTTTGTTTGGCAACAACGGGTGTTTCAGAAGGAATCATCAAACACACTTAACTGCTCCTGATCCACAGGGGCACGATTAAAGTGGGGGTAATAACGCCCCGGCGCTGCCTCGCCGCAGCTGTAACATGCAGAGAGTAAAAAAGCCTCACATAAATTACTCTGCCTTGTAAAATGTTTACCGGCAACCCGTGCTGCAGCTTGCCATGCAGCAAACACAGGAGCACGTAACGTGGCGTCAAGGCAATTTATCTCCCAGACTAGATGAACGGGAAATTAATGAAGCAAATGTTTGCAAACTATTCTTGAAGCTCTGTTAATAAACGTCACCTTTAGCGTTGCTGATGGCTGGCTGGGAGCACAGAGGGGGACCCTCACCAGGCCCAGGGGCACGCGGAGCCCTGCGCCCCCCATCAGTGACGCTCCCCGAGCCATGCCTGCCACCGGTACCGGGGGAGCCGCCTGCCCCGGGGACAGCACCGGCCCAGGGCTCTGCTCCCCCGAACCCTTCCCGGGAGCATCCCCGCCGGTGCGGGTCCTGCGTGCAGGGGGCTCGGGGCTGCCGGGTCCAGACTGGGAACACGGCTGCTCACTGCCCCGGCATGTACAGGTGCTGCCCCGGCAAAACCACCCGTTTGCTAAATTTACCTGTTTACCTAAAGGAGGAATTTGCCTGTGCAAAAGGTTACTTCTGCTGATGGCCACTTACTGTCCAGTTGTGCCACTGATGCCTAAATTCCTTGTATCATCCCAGTATAACACAAAGCGTACCTTAGAAACTGGACCTTGTGTTTGTTGGACTTTATATTGTATGTTTAATGTGTTTACAAGCATGAGAAGCAGTCGCACTGTTAGCGTGGTATGAAGTACAGTTTCACCATTGCACGGTTCAGGCTCGCCAACGAGCGCTGTGGAGTCCCGACCTGTGCAGCACTCGTACAAGGAATAGCGTTAGTTCCTGCAACACCCGCTGATCTTTCGGGAGAATGCACAAAACTGTCTTTAATAATACGGTTTTGTAATGTTTATTTTAAGAAAACATATTACTGCATTGTATTGAATCTTTCCCTTGGCACCTGCATTTACAGTGGTTCATGTCATTAAAATTTTATATGTGACATATCAGGAAAAATTAATTCCAGCAGCTATGTTGTCTTGAAAGGAAAACATTCCCTCATTGTAATGAATGAAATGGTGTGTTAGGTATGCATGCCAGCGACCTTTAGAAAATGAACTGCTGACCCAGAAGCTGATGAGAATCAGCAAGAGCAAATGAGGCAGAAGGCTTTCCCCAGCCCAGCCGGGTTTGCTGGCAGAGCAAATTCATTTTACAATTAAAAGAGATATAGTGGTCAGAGGGGAGCACTTAATGGGAACAAACATAGAACTAAATCATTTAGCCTATTTTCCGTGCCTTTTCTTCTCAGACAAGCTCAAGCGCACTTCAGTGCGTTAACCTATGGATGTGTCCCTTGTATAGGTTACCTGTGAGCTCCCGAGAGCGCTGACCCCCGTGGGACGGGTCTGCTGCAGCCCCAGAGGACGTCAGCCAGCCCCTTCCTGAGGGGACCGCTTCTAGGAGAGGCACACCTTGCTAAGCCACCCAACCATTTTTTCAAAATATAAAGCCTCTTAAAGTAAGTGTTGTGTTTGACTTTTAACCTAAATAAAAGATGATCTGAGAGCAATTTGCAAGGAAGACATCAACGCTTCCACCACCGGCTGCTGGTGAAAGCCCAGGAGGCAGAGCCCGCCCTGCAGACAGCCCTGATCCCTGCCACGGGGCTTGTGGGGTTATTCAGGCTGTGACGGGGCCGCGCTGCGGGTGTTCCCAGTGCCAAAGACCACCTCGTAGCGTCACCCCTTCGGAGTGCCGCATCAAGGACGGCAGTGCGGGTCAATGAGACTTCCCGCGGATGTGCGATAGTGTGAGCGAGACACGTTGAAGCCTGTCACTACTGAGGCAGGGTTGCAGGGAAGGAGGGCGCAGGGTAGCCGCAGGCTCTGCCAGGCGGGCCAAGCGCCGGGGTTGCGTTTCCCACCCCGACACCTCAGCTCTGCTGCGGCATGTGGGACCTGCCGCGATGGAGGGCCGGGGGCAGGACCGCGGGCACGGGGGCTGCTCTCGGGGAGGGATGCTGCTCCATCCTGTGACACCCGAGGAGTCTCGGGCATAAGATGGCATCCAGCCTGGATTTCAGATTTAAAGCACATTTCGAACCTCATTTTCTCTGTCTGAAAATGAGAACAGTGATATTTACTGATGTTGAGTGAATTACTTGTTCAACGTTTTCTTCCTCATGCAACTCCTGAAAGCCTTGGCGTTCTCTGGGTGTGCACATTAGACACTCAAATTAAAGAAATTAATTTTTAATATTGTGCTGTGCAGTAGGATTCTGCATGTGAACACTCAGGTTTTGGGTTTTTGACCATTCCAAAGTGGGTTGCTTAGCTGGGACTAAATAAAAACTTCACATGGTATTATTTCTGTTCCTTGGTTATATTTGTGTTTATGTGCTCCATTGAAATAACACTTACAAACGCAAGTTTGGTAAACATTTGCATAGGAAAGCTCTGTTGCGTGAGATTCCCAAGAGCACGGATAGAAAGTGTATGGCCGGAGGAAGAGTAAACTCCTTTCACCCTGGTGTGCTTTGGGTTGGAAATTCTCTGCAGCACCGCACAGATCAGAGCTTACCTCTATGTAGCATTGCGAGATATTTAAAAATATCTAGTGGTTGCTATTATTAAACCATCACAAACAAGGGATGTGTTTGTATTCTCTCTTGTACCTGTAACACTAATTCACACCACCCACAAAATTAAAATTCTTTTCTAACTATTGCTACAATCAGACTAGCAGTATATCAAAATATTTCAGCCATAACAAGGTGAAATGTAGAGATGGGAGCCTGACTGCAGGGGACATCAATGAAATGGTTTAAAAGTATCTAAGTAACAAATCTGTGAAAGGAAAATGCTTAGAACCAGGAGCCAACGGGCCGCCCCTGGTGCGGGGGCTGTCTGTCGTGGCTGGGCTTAGTCCTGCTGCGTCTTGTCCGCGTGTTACCGAGTGTAGCTGTGCCGCACAGCTCCGCCACTGCAACGAGCCCGGACAAACGGCAGTCTCAGCGCTGCCCATCGCCAGCGCCTGTGTCAGCGGTGGCTCATAACAATGTCACCTACAGCAGAAAACAAATTCCGTGGGATTTAGGAGACCCCTCTGAAAATTGACCCAGTCCTATAACCGGCAGAGTGGGGTATCCCACGCTGTGAGAGCACACAAAGCAACCGAGGAGACCTTCAGCTGTACCAGTAGGCTAGCCACGGAATTTAATCAGAGATGGCAAATACTAATATGATATTAAATTAATTCAATCTACTACTTCGGAAAAGAGTTATGTAGTAAATAATTTCTGATTCCTAATCTGGTAACCTTGCCTCACCTAAAATGACTCGTGTACGCAATTCACCAGCGCTCTTTCAGCAGAATGCTTCCGAACTGTGTTTTGTAATCCCTTCGGGTGACATATTGCACATATAACAAACGGCTGTTTGCTATTAGCTGCTTAATGGGCTGCTATATACAAACTCTGTGTTCACTTCATCATTTTATTGATCTCCTTATCCTTGAAGATAAATAGGTGATGAATATTACATGTAAAGCAAAACCATTGCTAAGAGTTTTTGACAAAATTCTGTATGTCAGTTACCGAGTTTGGTTTGTAGATCAGCCGACACACTGTCAGCGACCATCAGCCCGCCGTTTTCCCATGAATGCAGCAGGTTGCTAACTTTTTGGCTGTTTCGTTTCTCAACAGCAGCCAAATGCATCTATGCCCCAGCCCTTTCATGAGATTTCTGCTAGTTTAGTTCATTCTTTCACGATGGAACAGAGGCCATAATGTTGACACACACACAGAGGAAGATGACAGAGATTAATTGAAAACCAAAAATATTCTTTTTTTAAAGTAACAGTATAAATCTTTTGAAACGTAGATGTCTGTGTAATTGAAATACAGACTGTTGGAAACGCGATCCTGGCTTTCCTAGTACCAGAACAGAGGCCATTTGAACCTGAAGATCAGAGCACAGGAACGGCAGCATTTGCTTTAGGATATTTCATGCTTGTTGGGCTCTGCCTGTGAGCGAGGGGCCGCGGGGACGGCTATCCCCTGGCTCCCCGAGCCGGCGGCAGCGCGGTGCTAAATAATTCAAATGCCATTGTTACTCACATGAAAACTGGAAAGGTCTCCCCCCGAGCCCGCACTGCCGCACGCGCTCGCCGTAGAAAAGCCCGTACTGGATTTTGCCAATGAACTTCTCCAGCTCCTGGCCGGTGGCGTTGACGAGCAGGGCTCCCGTCTTGCAGAGTATCGTCCCCTTCACCCACAGCTGCGTGCCCACGGCTGCCGCGGTCCCCAGCGCGCAGGCAAAGCTCAGCACCCCGGCCACGCAAAAGATAATTTTCTTCTGCTGAGCTGGCATGGTGGCACGCGACGTCCTCTAAGGGACGCAGATTTCAGCACGGCAGCGACAAGATCTGAATCAGCAGGCCACGCAGCCGAGCC
>NW_009648255.1:563138-567786 GCF_000708025.1 Charadrius vociferus
GAGCCCTCTCCGAGGGACCGTCCACAGCCGCCTCCACCAGGCACGCGGCTCTTGAAAGATGCTGTAGAGGTTTATTTCTTCCCCGTCCCCTTCTGTACAGCTCCAGCTCGCACGCTGGTGTGTTTAAGCAAGCTGGGGACTAGCGCAGTTTGCGGAGTGTTTCAGTGCATCCTCTGTGTCACTTGATAACAGGGTTTAAGATGACAGAAGGAGCCTCTCTGTAATCTGACAAGCGCTCCGCTCTTGCCAGCCCCCAAAAACCGTCTGACGGCGAGCGGGGGGTTTCAGCCAGCATTGCCTGCCGCCTCCCATTATTTGCTCTCCAAAAAGGAAGTTTTTAGAGGGTTTTGTTTTTCCAGGTTTTCCTCTAACGCTAGCAATGCTGAGCTGCTCTGGGGTTTTTTTTTGGTGTGTATATTTTTCTTTTTTCTTCTTGTTTTTCCTAATGCCACGGCACAGGTGAGGCACCACACCCCTGCTAATCCAGGAGCCCCCTCTGCAGTATTTGGTTGCATTTGGGCACTTATGTTTCCCCACCAAAGCACTCCCTGAGAAGCGCAGTGCGTCTGTTACAGATTGTATTGGTTTGGGTGCACTCTGCAGCACGCTTAGACAGACATTTCAGTTCAGGTTTCAAATACACACAAATACATTTTCTCTTACTTCCTTACAGAAGACTCCCTCTGCCCCGAGGCCGGGCGGCACGCCGGCTCCCCGGGGTTCATGCCGGAGCGGCACCGCTGGGCTCCTGCCGCTGCCGGGGACCTGCCCTGCCCTCACGCCAGCCAAAATCACAGGCACGAAATAACCCATCCCCGGGAGCGTGGTGAACGCAGGGCCTGGCTAGGACCAGAGCCGTGGCCATCTGCATCCATCTACTGACCACTAGTGACTTCAGCAAACACGGGGCTTGGGGTTTTCCTAACCAGATCAGCTTAGAAAGTGGTTTGTTAACTGGACGCATGTCCGTGGCAGGAATACTCCTCAGGTCGTTTAAGAGTATCATATGAGTTAGGCTTAAAGACCAACTCTGGTTTAACTACATATGTTTTAAGACAACCTTGGAATGATAATGAAGCGGGGCTGTGTGCAGACAAATGATTTTTTGCTTAAATAAAGCTGTGGTTCGTGCTGTGATCGTCATATGTAACTAAACAATGGCACACTGCTGTTATCACTGGGGCTATAAACTGGAAGAGGGCAGGTTTAGATTAAACATGAGGAAGAAATTTTTCACTTTGAGGGTGGTGAGGCACTGGCACAGGTTGCCCAGAGAGGCTGTTGAGGCCCCATCCCTGGAGGTGTTGAAGGCCAGGCTGGAGGTGGCCTCGGGCAACCTGGTCTGGTGGGAGGTGTCCCTGCCCAGGGCAGGGGGGTTGGAACTCGATGATCTTCAAGGTCCCTTCCAACCTAAACCATTCTATGATTATCGGCTATGGATCCCGGCTGCATTTGTTTGAGGGCAATTCAGTCGATATGTGCTTTGACAGGCACTGCAAGTCCCTTTCGAACTCCAGCTGTGAATTCTGCAGCAAACATTGAGGAGGTGTTTGACAGGGTCTGTTTCTGTTTGTGCAGTAACACAGTATTGCTTTCTGGACAGTTAAAATAATGTTTCCCACTATCTGGGGCACTGTGTTTATCAAACAAGCACAGGAAAAGGAACCCGCGCTCCCTGATGGTACAGACTGGCAGTTTCAGAAAAGGTCTCCTACCATGAACTCTTTGGCAGGTTTTTGTAACACCTTTCCTCTTATAGAGCATGTGAAGCAAATAATGGGTTATTTTTTCCCTCAGATAATTAACTGAAAAAGTGAAGCTGAGGTATCTGATGATCACAGAAAATATTTCACTGCAAATGTTGCATGCTCCACCACAACAAATACTGCTTTGAATGTATGACAAGAGCAAAGAAGACGCACCAAATCACAGGATAAAAAGGAGAAACAAACATTTGTTTTTTTCTTTCAGAAGCAGTAGATTTCCCACTTTCTGGTAATATCACGCTGGAAGCAAGACTTAGGTGAGTCACTGCTCAAGGCCAAGCTTAGAAACCAAGTAGAAGGAACCAAGGGATATTGCAAAACCGCTGCCATGGCTGGGTGTTACAGAGGTAAGGGATGATACTTAATTCCTGGCCCGAGCAGCTGGATGCTCCTTTTGGGAGCAGCGCCATGAGCTGTTTCGCAGCCCGTGCCACAGTCTCAGCTCTTGCCTGATCATCCCCTCCCATCCACCGGAGAAGAGCCTTCCTCTTCAGCAGAACTCGTCTTGCTCAAGTCCGTTCTCCCACCCCGTGTGTCCAAGATGCTCCCAAACCCACTGCGGTTGCTCCATGTCGTATTGGAAGTGACTGCCCGTCTCCGTGCTGGCTCTGCAGACCGCGGTTGTCCCCATTGCTGCCGGAGCCCCTCTCCGCGCGCCGGCTGCTCGGGGCTTTGCCTTGGCGAGGCACCATGGTGCCTCATGGTGCACATGGTGCACATGGTGCGAGCAGCACCATGTCCCATTCCAGTTCACGTTTAGCAGCCAGTGCAGGCCAAGAGCGCAGGATGTGAACAGCCACTGTGGAAAAGGCACTGGACTAGGTATTTTTGATGAGAGCAAATGCCCATTAATAGAGGAGTGGAAAAGAACCACCTCCTTTTTTTTCTCCCAAAGATGCCTAAACTCCAGTGTATGACACTTAAGGGTAAATACGCAACGTGAGGTACAGATGGATGAAGAGCAGTGGCTTGCACACGTGAACCTGGGAAACAGTACTAGCGTACCATTTCTCGCAGTTTGAGATATCCTGCACTAACTCGATCTTTGGCAATCATTGCAGTCAAACAGACCCTTTATTTTTAATTTTATCAATCAAATTTATCCTATGGTAAGGACAGAGTGGAAAAAGATTTGGGGACCACCAAAAACTGCCACCAAGTTTTGTAAGATATTTGGATTTTACAACTCCTGTGGATGAAAACTTCTGTATATCCACAGTCATGTAGTGACTTGTGATATATGTAGAACTGATGCTGAGTGCGTTTGGCTCTTTTCCACCATGTCACAATGGCTGTAGAGGTGATATCAATTTTCCTGAAAGGCCATCCTCGGTTGTAGAAATGTTTGGCATCACACCACCAGGAGTGATGCGGATCCATAGCGATGTGCATTTTAGGGGAAACACATGTGGGAAGTTTGCTCGTTGGCTGGAGTCAGCTGCAGTCCAGATAAGCGGTGCCGTTTGTCCCTCACTACTCTGAGAATCGCATAGACCTGCAGATGTTAAAAGCGAGAGGTGTCCTTGGAGAAAGCATATAATCAGTAATTAAGGCAATATTTTCAGAAGCTACCTTTTATTTTTAGCTAGCATCAGCAAAGTCACAGCAAATGACAAGAATTTAGTCATGATGGTAAAAACACATACCATGAACTGGTATTTGCAATTTTTCCTTATTCAGAGCTTGTTCCTCAAATTCCTGTTCTAAAGTGGTGGCTTAAGGCACTACTCACGTGACTAAAGGTGACATGAAATACTTTTACGCTCTGAACAGAGACAGCACAACCAAACCTGGCTGCCCTGGCAGCGCTTCCAGAGAACAACAAACCAAGACTCCAGATCAGAGTGTTTGCAGACTTGCGGGTTTAAAGAAACTGGATTTGAACCTGGGCCTCCCAAACATCAGTGCCTGAACTGAGGACCGGAGCCGTGGATAGTGCAAACCCGCAGCCAGATCGGTAACCCCACGTAGGGACTGCACGGGGCCCGTCTCCGCCGGGACACTTGCACTGCGGAGGTGCTGTACAACGCAGGCACATCGACAACAGCGAGTGCCATTATGAGACTCTCAGACCATTCTGTGTGACAAAAGCCACCAAAAGAATGGGATCGGTGTGTTTAAATATGTCAAGATGTGTTTGACAAAGTCTAGGGGATAAAATGTAATGATACGATCTTAAAATATGCATGACACTAATGTCGCCGAAGCCAGGGGTCCCAGCACCCGTGCGGTGTGCCAGCGTAACTTGTGAGAAGCTCTGAAGCATTTTTATCTGCTGGTGGCGGGAAGGAAAAGAGCTGACAAACACTGCCGGTCCTCGGAGCGTGTCCTTGGATCCCACACGAGGTCTGATAAACCTGTCATGGGAGGCGTCTCGGAGTGCAAGTGTGAAGTGTGAAGGTGTCAGAGTAGTTGAGCCTTGCCTTTGGTGAGCAACACAGCTGGATGCGTGGAGAGTAACTCAGGAACCAGCCGGTACAAAGATTTAAGTAGATGTATTAACAAATACGGGGCAGCGTATGGCATTACTATCCAACTTTATTGCTGTCGCCTAGTTCAGCCTCAGCTTTTAACTGTGGTTGGGTTAGAGAATTGCGTAGAGACAACAGAACTGTGGTTTGCCTGTATTTCCTCACCTCGTCCACGCTAAATCCGACCACGAGCTCGTTTGGAGAGCGCTGTTAATTTTATTTGGACTTAGTTGTAACCGCCCGTCCAACCGGGTGTTCCCGGAGAGGCCGCACACGGAGCGGACGCGGCACAAATAGCGGGTAGGGGAAAGGAAAGGGGGGTCTGTGGGTAGTTTTCCTGCTCCCTCGCTGCGATGCTGCTACAGAACGCCCCCGCCGACCCGCCACCGGGGAGACGGCACCGACACCGAC
>NW_009648255.1:569070-589441 GCF_000708025.1 Charadrius vociferus
GGGGGCGGAGGGGCCGGGCCGCCGGCCGTGAGGGGCACGGGCCCGTGAGGGACGCGGATCCGGGAGGGGCACAGCCGTCTGCCGTGAGGGGCGCCCCTGGCCCGTGAGGGACGTGGGCCTGTGAGGGATGTGGACCCGTGAGGGGTGCAGCCACCTGCTGTGACGGACATGGATCTGTGAGGGGCACAGCCATTTGTCGTGATGGACATGGATCTGTAAGGGTACAAGTGGCCTGTGAGGGACACAGATCCGTGAGGGGCACGCCTGGCCAGTGGGGGGAACAGCCGTCTGCCATGGGGGGCACGGACCCATGAGGGGCACCCAGGCTTGTGAGGGACGCGGGCCTGTGAGGGGCACCACGGTCCGTAGGGGCAGGGGCTGCCCGGAGGGTGAGCGTGGGCTGCCGAGCTGTCCACCCGTGTTCCTGACCTGACAGCAGGGACCCGTGGTTGGGGGAACGAGAGGGCTGGAGGGTTTTGGAGGTTGGGAAATGTACCCGAAAGCAGAAGGCAGAGGTGAGCGGGGTTGTAGCTTGTACTCCTGCGTCAGGTTGTGGCTGTCCTACTCCCGGGTACCACAGCCAAACCCACAGAGAGCTGCTGTCGGTCGGTGCTGGGGGCGAGCATGTACTTTGGGTGGGTGCTCTGACATGGCTGGCACATCCAGCATAGCCACGGGGTTGGTTGTAGGCTCTCCACGGCCCGGCTTCCCAGTCTTGTTTCTGGGCCGCCAGCCCTCCAGAGGTGGGTGGAAGAAGCCTCGGGTTGGGTTTGGTGGCTGGGATGTCCCCCAGCAAAGTCAGTGGGTCTCTCTGAGATTTGCCTGATGTGCTGGGTTGTGACTCGTACACGAAGCTGTGTGTGCCAGATGCCCTGCCTCTCCCATGCTTGGTCTGGGATGTCCTCTTCTGGTGTTCCTGGCCATCTTCTATCCCACGGGATCGGCACTCGTAGAAGTCATCAGTCTGATATGTCTAGAGGATGAACTCCAGTTAAATTGAGCAAGTACAGCAGGGCAGCCATGCAACATTCTTTGTGCTGTGCTCTCTTCCTAGTCTGTTGTCTTCTTGTGAGGATTCCAGAAAGGAGACTAAGGGTGATTTGTTAGCTGTATATGAGCATTATCATCTGGTTTGCGTAGGCTGGCAAGCGCTGGTCAGAGAGTGACTATTGGTCAGTGCTGGTTGAGAGGGGCTTGGACAACATGCAGTAGAAGATGCGTATTCAAGTCCGTTACTAATTCTTTGAGGAAACAGCTCAATTTTTTTACATCTAGCCTCTTTCTGTCATTTCACCCTTATGCCACCACTCATCATACTTATGGACTTGATGATTATGGTACCTGGAAATGTTTCTCTAACGTGTATTTTTCATGTGTGATCGTGACCAGGCATGCAGAACTGCATCTGAACTCAGCCATGACATTGGATAGAGATGAATTTTTAGCGCCGGACTGTTGCATATTTTTAGGCAGGTGCTGGATTGATTCTTACAGACACATTTATAAATATGCAGCCAGGTACAATAAGAATGGAAGTGGCGAGTGCCCAGATGGTTAATATTTAAAATATGTTACATGGGTGCATTAGTAAGTAGAAAATAACTGTAACAGGCTCATTGTTATTTGCCGTAACAGAATTGATTGAAATGTGGCTTGGGGAAAGTCTGCATTCACGTGTGTGGGGGCGGTGTTAGTGTGTGTCACACGGGGTGTTTGCAGGATACAGTCCTGTGTCATTCCAGCCTTTGCTGAAGTCTGTCCAAGGAGACAAAAGCGGAGTTGCAGGTCCCAGTTGAGGTGGGGACGGGCTGTCTGGTGATGTTGGTGTTGCCGACTGTTGCCCTGTGCCTTTCCCACTTCCCTCTCTGCTAGGAGCTAGCACCTCCAGGGACCCTGGGCTCTCATGCTCCAGAGCCCGTTCGCCTGTGCGCCAGGTGGAAATCCGCATCCTTTGCAAGGTCCCCCTGTGGAAACCTTGGGGTACGGCTCAGCCCCTGAGCACGTGCCCTGCCTGCAGAATGCCCTCTGCAGAAATAAGGGGACACCAGAAGGGAAGTCTTCAAATTGCATAGCACATAGCTTCGGCTTGAATGCAGTTACCTGCTGGGGCTGCTTTCAACACCTGACACTGCTCTACGAGAGAAAGATTATGAGGAATTGGCTTTCCTTGTCTTTCTGTGATGTGGGTTTTTTTTGAATGTGGGACAGCGCTTTGCACGTAGTTTCTCTGTATGATCAGCCATCCCTGCTGCTGATTGTGGAGCAAAAGGAAGGTTTGGAAATCATGCCCTGGCAGGAGCATCTGAAGGCAGGTGTTGGAATCAACTTTTTTTCTAACACTTCCTGTGCTCTAAATCATTACTGTCTCTCTAAAATGGATAAAATATAATGCAAATTGTGTTTGTTACAAGCCAAAGGTGCAAACACTGAATGTACCATATCATCAGGGCCAGAACCTCATGATGTTACCCGTGAGTAATGTTTTTAACTTCAGTTGAATTCAGTTTCAAAGCACAAAAAAGCTCAGTTGACATAATTTTGTGCTGAGAAATAGCCTTCAGACATAAGAAATTTCACTGCCTTCTCCACACATAGTGCACAGGGTTTGACCCTTCCAAGGCTCAATTCTCTGACATCCACGCTTGCCAGTAGTCCAGACCACCTTCTCACCTGTAGGATGGGTAAAGAAGCTGAAATTTCTGTCAGAGAGGCCTCTCCAGTATCGTCTCCCTTATGCCAGTTGGGACCTGTCTTTTGAAAGACCAATCTTCCTTCTTGCTCTCAATATCTGTTCGTAACATGGCCAGTATGTCATCTTCCTAGTCTCCAGCAAAAGTTGCTTCTGCCTGTGGTTGGCTGATGGGTATGGCTAATCCTTGTTTGTGACCTCTGAGCCATTGATTCGGAGTGGATAATGCTCCTCTGAATCTTCCTCTCCTCTTTTCATCACGAAATACAGCTTGTTTAGTAATCTATAACCAACACAGTATTTTATACTGTCTCTTTTAGGCAGTTATTTTTTGATCTTGTTGTTCAAACCAAGCCCAGGGTAGCAGAAGCTGAGCGTGAATGGAAGACGTATGCTGAGCAGCTACACCACAGGTTGAAATACTGGACCTTCCCGCAGAGGGTTTGGTCTCCAGGCTAACGCTACGGCTGCTCCAAGCTGCTCGGAGGAGGTGCCCTCTTCTGATGGAGAGGCACGAAGCAAAAGGTGCAGCATGTGAGAGGATCTAAAAGTAATGACTGGTTAAAAAGAACCACTTTATTGCTTTCATGAGTTTAATATGAACAGGTTTTAAATTTCTCTTTTGAAGGAAATTTTTGATCTTAGGGAGAAAAAGAACATCTTTCAAAAATCCCTTGGTTTTGACTGTCAAATAGTGCCACTATAGCTCTATACATTGTTTGCTCAGCTTAAAGGTCAGAATAAACTGGCCAGTTCCTAGTTTTTCCAAACCGTTATACATCATTAGCTTTCTGCTTTTCTCATGGTGGCTTGGTGCTGCAGTAAGCAAGTGTAGCTGCAGTAATAAAGAAGCAGGAGAATGCGAAGTTGAAAGAGCTTGTTCCTATTCATAAAAGCAAGTTAATATGGAATTACACAGTCCAGAACACCCAACGATAACACCTCAATGCTTGATCCTAACAGTCGGTTCATTTGTTCTCGGTCTGGATCGGAGAGCCCTCGCTGCCGCCAGCTGGGTGAGTGCTACAGGTGGCCTCCTCTGGACACGCTGTGCGGGAGTCACAGCTGCGATGGAGTGAACGCACACAGACTTAAGTTGGGGTCTGACTTCTTGCAGAGCTGGCGATGCTCAGCTCCTGTGAACGTTGACCTGAACTTGTTGGGCTTTCTTTCTGTAAAGATATCCATCTCTACGTGTTGTGTTCACAAACCGAGTGCTGCAGGTATATTGGTGGGTCTTAAATATTCCACACGAAAAAATTAAAATTCTTTCTGAAGCGAATTAATGCAATTTGGGCCTGAATGTTCATTTGACTATTTAAAATTGCAAAAGCCCTTGATTGGGCTCGCTTGGGGCCCTGCTTGACATTTTGAAAGGAAGCTTGACATCCCTGCAGGAGCCCAGAGGATCCGGCGTGTTGCGGCGCAGAGCGCGTCTCTTAGTGACAGCAGCGTGCGGTGCTCCTGTGCCTGTCAGTAGGGGAGGGCTTGCACACCAAGCCACGGGGAAGGATGTTTAACGCAGGGACATGCAGTATTGTGCTGTGCTGATGGCCAGGAAACTTTCCCCTCTGCTTGGGGACAGCTGTGCTCTTAGAAAACGACCCTGAGCTGTTAATGGAGCTGGCCTCAGTGAGATGTAATGAGAGCCCCTGTGAACATCCATTTTATTGTTAATTTGTTTGTAAAGGTATCTCTGTGCATTGTGTTCACAGATGACGTGCCTTTTCATTTCTAGTTGGTGTTTGGTTATGCAACTGTCCTGTGGTCCATGTTTAAAATTTCTGAACTGCTGCTGGAGGCAGGGAGAAATCTGAGCTAATAATCTGAGCCAGACAAAACCAAAACACTGATGTATTTGTGTTGTCAGTCCATCCGCAGCTTGTTCCTACAGTGGTGGTAGATATAGCAGTACAACATACGGTTCTCAGTTATTTTCAGCATCGTGATATCTAGACAGCTTTTTTCAAAGGAGGAGAAGTTTAAAGATAACAGAACTGGGGTCATCTGTGGAAATGGCACTAATAGTAACATATATCTCCATCTGTTTGCCATTTACCTTTTATTTATTTGCTTATAATATCCTTGATCACTTTCATTTCTGCCTTTATCTGTGTTTTCAAGGCTGTCTTGGGGATAGTGTGGGTGGAGGAGTGTTCCAGCACTTCTTGTTGATTTCATTTAAAATTCAGATGAGGCTTGCTAACTTCGTAAACCCTAGAGAGCTTAGATGTCTTCTAAATACATTACTGTCTTCTGTGTTACTCCCAAACTTTGCAAAAATACTGAAAAGCAAAATGCATTGCAAAGTGTAAGAGAATAAGCTGAATGGAACCTTCTGGGTCGGTGGTTTTGGGGAGAGATGTTGCCCGAAACTAGTAACAAAATCTTCTAGTAAAATATGGCATTCTTAACTTTATTTTCTCCTATTTTATTTGCTTGGCACGGCAGTCGCTCTTTGTTTTCATAGGTTATTTCAGCATCATCTTGGGGATTGTTCCGATACCTTGCCTGCTACCAGTGGTCCGTGGACCACTCGAGCTTGTGCAGAGTACCTGTGGTGGCAAGTAACTGATTGGCTGGGGGAAACAAGCAAGCCGGGTTGCCATTGATCTGGCGTAGTGAACCTCAGTCTGACAGGCATGTGATCCTGAGTAAGGGAATAAACTGCACAGCCTTCGGGGAAGAATATGGACTTTGGTGAGGATACAGAGTGAAGACAGGGCAGGATGGGTGAAGGTGGGACGCACTTAGGGAGTTACATTCTGCATTTGTGAAGACTTGGTTACGTGTTTGTGGCTAATGCTACTGACCCCACTTATGTCTGTTGTGTGCTCTTGCTGCGAAAATGACCCAGCTAAGCCTGCTTAAATACCCACGTGCAGCAAAATGAAGGTGTGTTGGTAGTGTGGTAGGAGAGTAGCAATAATTCCACTATGAAAGTAAATCCAGCAGAAGTGCGTTTAGTCGCAACAGGGACAGACGTTTACTTGAAATTGTTTCTGCTGGAGGTGGTCTGTTTCTTATTTCAGTAGATATTCTCAGACTGTTGTTGTGAGGCCCCAAACTGAAATAGTAACGTTTTGAACTTCAACAAAACAACCATGCAAAAATTATTCTGTGCTGGGGGAAGGGACGTGTGGGGGTGTGAGGGTAACGAGGGATGTGCAGCTTTCTGTTGTGGAGCAATGCAGGTGGTTCCAGCGATCCCAGTGTATCTGGAGAGGAGGATGCGCTGCTCTCCCTCTGCTGGTCAGGGTGGCTGGTGGCTGGCACCACTTCCGTGAGGAAGATTTAGGGCTGGGTGCTGGGGAGCACTCCAGGTTTTACGAAGGCGGCCAAGGCCTTGTTTCCTGCTACCCTTCTCACGGGCAGCAATCCTCCTGCAGCAAGACAAGTGGCATCCTTAGCAAGTTACGGGTTTGAAGCCTGTAGTAAGGTGAACACTAATGGAGACAGGGGGGTAGGAGTGGCATCCTGTTCCCCCTTCATGGAAATCCCGTGAATGTGCAAAGTGCCTTGAGGGTTCAGGTGAATGTAGAGTGTGACATGCTAGCAAATACATAAATTTGCTTTATAAAATGCTTCTCAGAATAATGTGAATTCTTAAATTGTGATTTCATTTTTCACCCTTAAAACACTCTTTGCAGGATGAACTTACTGCAGTGAACGTAAAGCAAGGCTTCAGTAATCAACCTGCCTTCTCTGGAGATGAGCATGGATCTGCTAGAAATATTGTCATTAATGCCTCAAAGGTAAGACAGGGCTTTTCGGTCTGAGTATACTCACTGAAATTGGAACCAAGCTGGTAGTGGTTGTATTTGATTCTTTACTGCTTTGCTTTCCAGTTGGAAGTCTTTAATATTAAAGTTACTTACACAACTAATATAAGAATGCTGAGCTGTGTTTCTGCTACTTCGTCTTACCAGTCTTCACAGGAAAATGTGGATGCCAAGAACAAAATGTAACTAGCCCACTTCGCTGTAGAAGAGACATTAATTTTTGCTCTTGTTCTTTTATTCGCTTCACTTACAAAGACGGTAGTGACTCCTTCCCTGAAAGTCCCTAGTGTTTACACATCTTTAACTTGCTTTGGTCTTGTGTTTGTTTCATCAGGCTGTTTTCTGCCAGGAGAAACTGGTCATTGTGGTCTAGAAATATCCAAGAATATCCAGAAAGATATTCTTGGATTGTTTAGTAGCTCTGCTGTGGGGTTTTTTGAGAGTCAAAGAAGTGTGAGATGCAAAAGAGCAATAAAAATCACTAAAACATTAGTTACTATCCTCCAAATGGAAAATAATAGCTGTTTAGAAAAAAAACCCCATCTGATATTTCTTTGAGGGATCCATCCAGATTCAGGTATTCTCTTTTTTTTTTTTTTTTTCTGCTGGAAAAGCAGGAGGAAACAATTTTGAAGGAAAATGTTATCAAAGAGCTATAAAGATGTTTTCAGACAAAGTAGTGTTCTGCCGTTTGACTTGTAAAATATATAACTTTATACAGCTTATTGGAAAACGTGAATTTACTTATAGAGTGATGGTCTTTTATTTTAGCGGAAGAAGAGATACAAGTAAATTACAAGGTTGCTATTGTTGAAATGTTGAAGGTTTTCCTGTTACATTCTTCTGATTTTGTTTTCTGGAATTGCTACCTGTGAGCACTTTCTGTCTTATGTTTTAATTATTCCTATTTTGACTATTGAACATAACAGTTTGAAACGTAAAACAGAAATTTGTAAGGAAGTGCTTATGGTTATTTGGAAGATTTAAGTATTGAATTACCAAAATAATCTCCTAAAAGCTTTTCATAGATTTTTAAAATTACCCAACTATGAATATATTTATTAGAAAATCAAACATTTTATTCTTACTGTCAGGCCTAAAAATTCATCTCTATTACAGTAAGTTTGAGAAGTAAATTAGCTTACATGGGAAGTAAAACCTCTATTGGGCTTTTTTCTGCTGTTTTGGGACTGAAAGTACTGGGGAAGAAAATCTTACAAAGCTTTTCGTTCTGGAGGTATCAAGTGGTAGCAGAGGAGTTTTGAATAGAAGGCAGACCACTTCCTGGCTTACCTGAATCTTTGAAGTTTTGCCTGCTGTAACTGATGACAGCAAGACAATGAATGCGGTTCTCGTGACTGTGTAGTTTGTTCTAAATAGAAGTGAAAAGTGTGTATTTACGCACTTTATGCTATGGTAAAGTGTAGAAGGGGAGGAATGTCCTGAGGCACTCTTAGAATACACTGAACTGGGGCCTAAATCTGAGACACTCATCTGCTGGAAGGATGTGGCTCGGGGCATTCACAGTGACCGGTCGTGAATGGCAGCTGCATCTCTGGTGTCTCTGGGCCCTGGGTGTCTTTGGCTTCGTTTTGCTGACCTGCAGCTTCTGCAGTGATAATGCAGAAGTGTTGCACGGGTGCTTAATATCATGAATCCCCATCTCCTAGCTGCAGGGAATTAAAGTGTAATCTTATTAGGTTGATAGCCTGGACTAGAGTGATGACTGTACCTATTCAGATGGAAATCCTTTGTGCATTAATGTATGATAAATGCTTACTTACTGAGTTGTCATATATGTTTTGCCTTTTTATCCCACCAGATTGGCGCTTACTTTAGCAGCATATTAGCAGAAAAGCTAAAACTTAACACTTTCCAGGACACAGGAAAGAAGAAACCACAAGTAAATGCCAAAGACAACTACTGGCTGGTCACTGCTCGGTCTCAGAGTGCAATTCACAACTGGTTCACAGATTTAGCAGGAAGTAAACCACTGACTCTTTTAGCAAAAAAGGTATCAAAATGCTCCTTCCCTTATTTCTTGGATCTTGAATTGTACTGAATTGGGCTATAAGAATGGACAGTATTTCTGAACGTGCTGTATGTGGAGCGGTGCTGGAAGCAGCTGCTGCTATGCAGCCTGTTCCCTCCCTGCAAGGAGGAGGGTACCTGGGCAAAGGGAAACTTCTGGTCTAGCTGGTAAAAAGTTCCTTCGAATGACTGTATTTCAGCTCAAGGATGTTTCTCTTATTGACAGCCAGATTCTTTGCCTGTATGCTTCACTTCAAGGGTCTCTTTCTCAAGCAAAGGAACAGTTTACAGAAATTCTCGTGTCTGGCAAGGAGGTAATCGTCTAGGAAGCCAATGCATTCTTAAAAGAACCTGCCTGTTAACTCCAACCCCTTTGCATGCTCTTCACATTTAAATTTGTATTAACAATCTTTGTTAAACAGTCTTATTAGTTGCATTCTTTATTAAGTTTCCAATTAAGGAGAAGAATTCTTGCTGCTTTGTGGCAGTCTTTGTATAACTGGAAAAGGCAATTCTGAGCTATCTCTTTGGATACTGCATGCTGTTAATAACAGCAGTACAAGATAAATTTGAAGTGGTCATTAAAACTCATCTATGGTGGCATCTAGAACGCAGTAGCAAAGGTGTTGTTATTCATACTTTTCCTTCCTGAAGCTCCGTGTACAAGCAGCTAATCTTACAGTGTCTGGGTGTTATTCTGAGTATAAATTAAACTGAAATGGGGAACTCTTATTCAAAGGCTATTGAGCACAAATGGATCAAAATAACAGAAGGTACAAGTTTCATCAGTTTTTGGTATGTTGCTGTGTGGCTGGTGAAGAATGTGTGCTGCTTTGCTGCCAATAGAGCCACCAGAAAAATAAGAGCTTTGCTGTGGCAAGCATGCCAGCACCTTAAGTTTCCTCCTAACTTTCCGAGAGGTTAACTTTGTGACTAGAAGTGCTACAGAGATTTCTTTCATTATTTAATTTTTTTTTTAAATAACCATATTTCTAAACCTGCTGATAACAAGCACGTTAAGAACACTGAAACTGATTCTGTGGAGTCCCTAGACTGACCACTGAAGAGCGTTATGGGAGAGGGTCTGTGCTTTGGTTGCTGCTCTCTTTGGCATTGGTGCACCTCTGTTCTCCGGGCACTCTGTTAGAAAGGTTGAGTATGCCTGAAGGAATAATGAGGATTTTTTGGTAGGTGATAGTAAGTGTAGCATGTGTCTCCACTGGGTCTGAAATGTCTTGTTCTTATATATGTTGCTTTAAAAATGCATTTTAAAATTATTCTGCCTTTATGCAGAAAGGTGTAAGGATTGCTGTGACCAAATAGGGTGAGTCTTTGCCTGGAAGTCATGTGTGACCAGCTCCGTTGTATGCCTGGCCAGTGCAGGCGGTATTAGCTGGCCAGGCTGTTTCCCTGGTGTGCTGTGGTTATTACGGACTCCTCCGAACCAGGGGTGCCCAGATAGCTGGCAGTGTCTGTGTAACTGAACCCTTGCCCAAAACCTTGATATAGCTCTGTTTTCCAGCAGTTCTGAGGGTCAGCTTGCAGGACTGCTTCTATACTTTGGATGTCTTTGGCTGTGTCGAGAGGTTTGCTAGTGGCCCTGTAGGCATCTCTGAGCTGGCGAGGGATGTTCCTGATGAAACGTGGGGGAAGTGTGGGGCAGTATCTCCTTTTTGTCAAGTCTTGTAGTTTCTATGTGTCTAGACGGTAGGTGTGTCAGCGTAGTGGGTTCCCAGGTTGTTGAAGAGGTCTGCTCCTCTCCAGGGAGTGTGGGGTTGAGCAGAGGTGGCCTGGGCTAACCTGCAGGTGCTAGCTGCTGTTTGGACTGTGTGCTATAACTTGCTCCCTGTTTCATTTCAGGTTCCTATTCTCAGTAAAAAAGAAGATGTTTTTGCTTACTTAGCAAAGTACTCTGTGCCACTGCTGCGAGCGGCATGGCTGATCAAAATGACATGTGCCTACTACGCTGCTATTTCTGAAGCTAAAATCAAGAAACGCCAGGCCACTGACCCAAATATTGGTAAATAAATATCTCTAATGTCTAAATGCATAATAATAGCTGAAGAGGCCTGCTCCTCTTGTTCATGGCTTTGGTGTTATTAGGTGTCTGGAGAGGAGTTTTTCTAATGGGAAGGGGAATAAAAATTCTTTTAAATCAATTTTGCTTAGAAATGTGTGTCAAAGTACAAAGAGCTATGCAGCATAAATACTGCCCTGTTGGCTGCTTCTCCTCCCAGCTGATTCCTCCCTAAATCTCCAGGTGCAGCGTCTGAGGAGATGACTGTGCTGCGACTTCACCACTGACACTGGTCTCTGTGGGATCGGCAGGAGTGGCAAAGGCTGTGCTGAGATAAATGTTACCAGGGAATGAACAGAACTGCTAATTTAGAAAGCCTGGGATCAAATGTGAATTTCAAAGCTTATTTATTAGACCATAGATGGCAATGTATTTATTTCAAATACTAGCCTTAAATGTTGCTGTCTGGCACCGAGCCAGTGGGCCAAGCACTGACCACCTTTAAGGTGTTTAAAGGTACTTTAACTATTATCAAAGTTGTAGTTTTACTCTCTCAATTTACATATGCTGCCTACAGCTCTTCTGCTGTCTGGAACGAACATTTTCTTTCTCTGTTCTCAAAATAACTGTGCTCAGAACAGACAATTTCACTGCTGTTTAGCAACATCTCTGTACTACTGTGAAAAATGTCTACTTCTTCCGGCCAGCTCATTCTGTTGTTTCTTTCAGACTTTGCTTTGTGTTTGTTTTTCTTTTTTTTTTTTTTTGTTTTTTTTTTTTTTTGTTTTTTTTTTTTTTTGTTTTTTTTTTTTTTTGTTTTTTTTTTTTTTTGTTTTTTTTTTTTTTTGTTTTTTTTTTTTTTTAATTATTTGTAGGCTCATAACACTAGTTTTCAGTCTGAGTTCCTAGTTAGACCCCCAAAAGGTTATTTTTTGTTTTCTAGCAAACATCCTATGTTTGTTCTTTGGTGATCAGCCTGACTTTTAGAGACAGAGAGCAAGGGGGAGGCAAGGCGTATGGCTGGCAAGAGGGAAAAGAGGCACCTGCCCAGATATCAAGTCAGGTTGGTGCCTCCATTGGTGTATGAACCCTGGGCGGCTGCCGTGCTGGGGTTAGCCTCTCCGTAGTGAGGTCAGTGCTGTCGTGGTGGGAGATTGGCACAGTTCCTCACTCCTCCTTCTGACGTGGGATGAGTTGAGGCTCCTTTGAGCTGTTTTGGCACTGCTGAGCAGGGCTGGGTGATGCGCTCTTTCCTTCTCTCAAATTCCCCTTCTGTCCCTTGCACCACGGGATGCTGAAACAGCCCCTCTCTCCAACCTCTCAGGTTGTCTTCCCTTTTCTCTCGAATGATGTAAGCATTTTTGGGGGTAGACCCCAGCAGGAGGCTTGGAGCAGGCAGTGAGAGCAGGCTGATTGCTTTCCTAATCTGTCGTGAGTAGCCCTGCTAGTGATAGGAGAGCATCTGTGGCTCTCCTGGGGGGACTGAAATGGGGATGCTGTGCACCGAGACTGGGGCGTACCCCTTAGGGTGGAGTTGAAACAAACACCCTCTTTCCAGGTTGTCTGGGAGTGGGGGAGAAAGGGCAGTAAGGAGGAGGTGAAGAAAGCTAAGGTTGTCCACTCTGTTGTGATAAATCGATCTAGACCTAGTTTGCTCTGGCTGGGAGTAGTAGCTCTTTAAAATGAAGGTTTATGGCTACTGAGAAGGCGCAGGGGCAGTGGTGTGTGTTGTGGGGTAGGCAGGTACTCCTGCTCTGGCTCTGCTTTGGGCTGGCACCATGATGGCACCCGCTTCACAGCGAGGATGAATGAAGCCAGTAGGAGTCTCTGTGGTCCTCATGAGGTGCCCGTGACTTTTAACAGCGAGTATTCTGAGGCAGATTACTGAAGATTATGTCCTCTGTACAAATTCCCTGTTTTCCCAAAAAGCTCTCAACACCCTTTGCAAATAGTGTGCTGTGTGTTACTGAGCAGCCTTTGACAGTTCCCAAAATGTTTTATATCTGTGCCTTAGGTAACAGAAAGGCAGTCGCATTGTTTCTGACTCAGTGGCACAGAGCCGTTGGTAATTGCTTTGGGAAAATTATTCCTTCATGCTGTCACATGAAATAAGTTTGAAGTAGTGGATTTGGAATTGTTTTTCCAAAAATGAGCAAATGTTTGAGGTGAATGTAGTTAACCTGCTCTATGAAAACACTAAAACCCACTAGCTTCATACAGCAATTTCAGTGGATTTGGATGGAAAAGCATTCAACATACAGTCTGTATATGTTGACAGAACTGCCAATTGCAAATGCAAAGGGAAGACAGAATGATCACGCTAGCTGAAGTCGGAGGTGGGTAGTAAACAACAAAAATAGTTGTGTTTGAGAGTGGTAGTTCCTGTAACTCTGACAGTAAACAGGCTGAGGTTGTCAAAGCAACTGCATTATGTATTCATAAAAGAGTGTGCTCTTCTAAAATATGCTGCATGCTGATTAAATACAGCTCTGTCAGATGTTTGTCTCTGAGATATTAACAAGTACCCTTGGTTGTTCCAGTTACTGTTAAGAGAATGCCTTCCTTACAAGTCCTCTTTTCCCAAAGCTTTATGTATATGACCAAGCAAGTTTACTTTTGTTCACTAATTTCTCCAAGCTATACTAAATACGGAATCACTGCTGAAGCAGAGACAAAACCTGGAAATTTTTGTTTGTGTATTTGCTGAACAGCACCAACTGACTTATCTAGGACAAAGGAAAGATAATCAGTCTTACTGGCAGACCTCTGCGCTGTGCCGGTCGCCCTGACCTACGAAAGTGCTCCTGAGCTTTTGCATTCTCGTCAGAGTAAAAATCTGGAGGAGTTGTCTGTTTCAGAGTGATTATAGAAGGAACAGTTTTATATCCCCTTGCTTGTGCAAAGTCCCGTTGAGTTCTACATTGGCTATATTTGGAGGGGGAAAGAAGAGGAGAGTAAAGGTCCAGATGGAAGGAAGTAATGAAATATATTTATTTTATCTATTTCAAGGCTGTTTTGTGACTGAATGCTGAAATCTGATGAAAGAGACAAGTGATTCCCTAAAGGCATACCTTGTGTCAGTGCTTTTTACGTCATGCTAAGCTAGCAGGCTACTTGCCCACTTGACAGTATGTGCTTTGAGACCAATGCACAGGAGAGGCACAGCATGTAAGAAGCCCATTAATTCACAATAGCACTGTGTTATGCAACTGTGGGTTAATGTTTTGGAGAAGTATTTTTGACGACAAAGGCGATATAAGTTTGCTTCAGTTCTCACTGTGAAAGAAAGCTTTTATCACCTAAAGAGCTCTAATTGTAAACTTATTTTCTAGAATGGACTCAAATTATAACCAGATACCTTCGAGAGCAGCTGGCAAAGGTTGCGGAGTTTTATCATGTGACTTCCAGCCAAGGCAACAGCTCAGTAGTGATGCCTCAAGAGATGGAACAAGCCCTGAAGCAGTGGGAATATAATGAAAAATTGTCATTTTATATGTTTCAGGTAATACTTTAAGAAGTGCACGGATTTTTTCTTTTTTTTTTGAGGTTACCATTCTTGGAAAGTTCAATTTTAGAACTGACTGGTAGCTTTTGTCGTAAGACTTGCATAAATTGTAAATGCTAATTCATTTAAGATTTGCTAGCTGAAAAAGCTTTGATTTGCTTAGTGTGCTTGATTGCAATTGCAGCAATGTACTCAACTATTCTGTCTCTTCTGTATTACCCTGTCTTTTAAGGGTGTTTTTACTGATTGTGGATCAGGCTGAGGTCACTGTGGCACATGAAGCTTTGGGAGTTGGAGTGGTGGCCTGGCTGTTCAGTTCCATGCAGCTCTAGCCCGGAATAACTCCCTGGTTGTTTCTACCTAAGGATAGAAATAGCAGAAGGGTTGCTGGGAGGGAGTCTGTCTGTCAGCAGTAAATCAGGCAGCCTGCTGAATTTGAGCTGCAGAGATCGTTGGTGCTATACGCAATTGCTTCCCCATCCACAGGGCTGCCATGATGGAGGCTGGTGCCTGCATGTGTGGTGGGGGCTGAGGGTCTTGGTGGCTTTGTGCTGCCATGGGTGATGAGAGCTAAACCGGAATTGAAATAAAACTTGTAATTACACACCTGCTTGTTTTGTGCTCCCCGTTAATATGTGATGTATTATTTTAAATCCTTTAAGGAGGGAATGCTTGAGAGACACGAGTATTTGACATGGATACTGGATGTTTTGGAAAAAATCAGGCCCACTGATGATGATCTTCTTAAGCTGTTGTTGCCGCTAATGTTGCAGGTACATGCGCGTATTAAAGCCAAAATCAATATAAGTGTGATTCATACATGTTAAATGATTTTAATATTTGTAGCGGTAAAATATATATAAACATTTTTACTTAGGACATTTAGGGAAATGTGTTGCATGGTGCATGTTTGGAATTTATAAACACCTGTAAAATGTTGATGCTTTATGATCCTTAACCTGAATTGGTGGAAGGATTCTGTTACTGTAACTGGTCCTGGAGAGCAGATGAAATTTTTAAGAGACAGAAGTATAGATTCATATTTCAGCTGCTCTTTTCCTTTTTAACTTCTGGACTCTTAAATATTGGAGGTAATCCCTTCTAGTTCATGCATGTTCAATGTTTGATTGTTAAAGAAGATGAATACAAGGAGTAGGCTGTGTAGTAAACTATGCATTCTTTTTAAATTTCAGTATTCGGAAGAGTTTGTTCAGTCAGCTTACCTATCCCGTCGCCTTGCTTATTTTTGTGCCAGACGCCTGTCTTTATTGCTAAGCGATGGTCCTAACCTTGTAGCTGCACACTCTCCCCATATGATTATTGGACCAAGTAACCCTCCTCTGGCAGCCGCAAGTCCGACTGCTCCCGGGCCCGTGGTGAGCCCAGTACAGCTGGCCTGCTCAGACTTCCTCTCCTGCCCTCAACACCGTCCACTGGTGTATGGACTTAGTTGTATGCTGCAGGTAGGCCAATGTTCTGTTGCTCTTTGTTTTCAAGGGTATAACCATTCAGTTTACTGGAAAACAGAGTGCTTTTTCGCTGTGACAAGATATGGTAGTTATGGTTTGAAATGTACCCATGGTCCATTAAAGCGTGAGGATTGGGTGGGTCTGGGGGGAGCAGGAGGGCGGATTCTCCACACAGGCTGAGGCGCGATGCTGGAACCACCTGGAGAAGCTTGTGCTGTCCGTGTGCCTGTCTGCACCTCTGCTGCGGGAAGGAGTGACTCTGCTGCCAGGAAAGGCCAAGCCTTCCCTCTGTGATGGAGTGTTGCTGGTTGCAGTAATGCTCTGTGCATCTCATCACGTTCTCATCACCAGTGAACCCGCGCAGTACTGCCAGACCCGACTGCCTGCGGACTGTGGCTGGACAGAAGACAGCACCATACTGACTCCTGCAAGCTCCAGCCTTTGGGGATTTCATTGCTCCTTCCAGCTTGTCACCGATGCTTCGTGCCACTGCAGGCCACTTGATTTTGGTTTTGTCAGAATTAGGAGCCATTTATATTGCCTTATCAACTTCCACAATTTTTATAACTGTGGAACAGAAGAGACTGTTCACTTGCGCTTGTTGCTCGGCAATAGCAGAATTGTCAAGAGAGTAATTATTTTCTAAAAAAGGACTTGTATGATGAGCTGCGGTTGTTTGCCTTCCTAAGTGCTGACCTGGTGAGACTTCCTCAAACCCTCCTGCTGTTGTCTGTTCAGTTGCCTGTCTCTGGGGGTTGCACAGAGATGCCCTGGTGGTGGTACCAGGAGTGTGCTGATGCTCGAGGGATCACAGAATCACAGAACGGGTGAGGTTGGCAAGGACCTCTTCAGATGATGTCATCTACCCCCCCAACTTAGGCAGGGTCAGCTAGAGCAGGTTCCCCAGGACCACGTCCAGCTGGATTTTTAACATCTCCACCACCTCTCTGGGCAACCTATTCCAGTGCTGGACCACCCCCGCAGTAAAAGAGCACTTTCTTGTGGTACGCAGCTCCCTCTCCGGGGCTGCTGCTTTCCCACAGTTGTGGCAGTACCGGAGGTTCAGCACCTGGAGGCAGGCTGGGTTGTTGCAGAGGAGGCTCAGTTGCGCTGTCTGAGGGGAAAAAAAAGGTGGGAGAGTATCCATATCCCTCTCTGATAAGGATGCACGAGTCGGGAAGTTAGATCCTGCCTGGCTCTCAGTGTGCTGTGACTTTTTTCCTCTTAAACATGGATCTGTCCTGGGAATGTCAGTGTTTGTCTCCATCCTGAGCTGCTGGGGTATGCTTGTGTACTCTGGCAGCTTTACAGCTTTGCTTTGTGAGCAACACAGCTGGTTATCTTTCTGCTCTTCCCATACTATTTGGGGTGTGTGTGTGTGTGTGTTTGCTTTCTTCTGCCCCTTTTTCTTGGGCCGCCAAGCAGGTCCAGAGGGCAGCCTGGATTCAGGCAAACTCTCTGTCTTTTCAGAGGAGCGTTTCTCCAGGCAACAGTTTTGCTAAAGTGCTGCTTGTAATCCAGATCTGGACGAGGGGAGCTTCCCAAGAAGTAATCCAGCAGTCTCAAAAATAAACATCTATAAGAGTAATCAATTTCCATCATTTTAGATAATATCTAAGGTCTGACCCCAAAACACCAAAGCGTTCTGCTTTTGCTCTGTGCGATACCAAACGCCACAGGGTAGTAGGTACCTGCTGTCAAGCTGATGTAAAACGGCTGTTTTGAAGCCTGTCAATGCAAATTCTTTCTTTTGAAGTAAACCTTAAGTTCATGGTGCATTTCAATGACTCTTTTGTGCTTGACAGAAGAGTTGAGTTTGTTTAATTTCTTAGATTTTAATTTTTCACATGTAGCTTCTTTCTGTAGGCTGAACACCAAAATGACTTCTTTTTCTAAAGCCCATTCACGTTTCACAGAAAGGATCTGACTGAAATTAACCTTTGGTGATGTTCTTTGACGGCGTTATGAAGGCAATACAAATGGAAATTGAACGTGTATATATTTAAATATTTTTTTTAATAATGAAGAAGGAAAATAACATAGTAGTTGAATGTTCTGAAATGGATGTTTTAAAGTAATTGTTCATAGGCCTGTCTTTTTGTTTCCTTCACTATAGTAGTTAGACCAAAAGTGATCTTAGTCTCATGGACTCTCTTATTGTCGGTATTGTCTATCACACAGGTTTAGAGAAAGAAATTACTTCTGTTTTGTACTGTTGCTTGCAGACTGTAACTCTTTGTTGCCCAAGTGCCTTGGTGTGGAATTATTCCACAAATGAAAATAAGAACGTTAATCCAGGCTCACCTCTGGATTTACTTCAAATTGCTCCATCTAGTTTACCTATGCCAGGTGGAAATTCAGCGTTTAATCAGCAGGTAAGCTTTTTTTCGTTGTCATATTATTAAGATCTATTTTATATCCCAAAGATCTATTAAGATCTACTTTTAATCCCAGATACAACCAAGTTTAGGTATTTCTGTAGGTCTAGTTTCAAGACTATGGTGTGCTAGTTTTTGATGACCTTACTTTGTACTTCATTCAGGTACTTGTTTTGTGAAAATGTCAGGACTTTTATTTACGTTCAGATGTTTTCTGGTACTAAACTGAAATGACTTTAAGATGTAAAATGGCAAACAAGAGGAAGCTTGGCGTACCGTATTTTGAGATGTGACTTTTCAGACCCACTGAAAGTTAACTTGTGCTGGGTTGAATGTAAGGAAAAGGTGTTTTATTGTACAAGATGGTTCGTAACAGACAAACATTTGAACAGGACGTACTTCGCTTTGTTGTTCCCAAATGTAGGGGCTGTTGTGGAACACTACAGGGTACCTTGCTCCTGCTGAGAAAGCTGTCACAAGCTTGAAATGAAAATTGAGTCTTCCCATCACTAGCTAATTAGCAACTATCTTTTTTACAGGTTCGGGCAAAGATTTATGAAGTAGAACAGCAGATAAAACAAAGAGGTCGTGCTGTGGAGGTGCGGTGGTCTTTTGACAAGTGCCAAGAATCAACTGCAGGTAAGACAACGCAAAATGAAACAAATGTTGGGAGCTTTAGGGTTTACGTCTGTTCTTCTTCTTTGAGTATAATCCTGTTGCGCCATGATTAATTCTAGCAATAAATTTGACAGCTGTATGTAATACAGTGTCTTCCTGTGTAAAACTTTTTTTCTTTTCCCCTCCTCTCTAACTCCCATCTCTAGGGGTGACCATCAGCCGAGTTTTGCATACCTTAGAGGTGTTGGATCGGCATTGTTTTGACAGATCAGACTCCAGCAATTCAATGGAGACACTTTATCATAAGATTTTCTGGGCAAATCAGAATAAAGATAACCAAGAGGTAATGGCTATGTTCTCCTCTCACTTCATAATCTGTAGAAAACGGGTTTTGTTTTTACTTAAGAGAATTGTGTCTATGTGTGTATTTGATACAAAAGCTTTGTGCTTTCTTGGTGCATTTTTTCTTTACTACTTGACATTTGGTTTATCCGAATAAAACAGCTCTTTGCTGTTGTAATTGAATTCTTCAGTTCTATGTACTGTAAACGTCATTTAGGAGAAATGATCCATCAAGGTTTTGTGGTTTGTTTTTTGGGTTCTGCTAAGTAAAATTTCAAATTATTGTTTGATAACTTTTACATCGATTGTAGAAAGCACTAAATTAGTAAGTTATTAAGTATAGTAAAATATTCTAACACTACATACTCTTACACTTTTTGATATTTTTACCTGTGCTTCTAGAACCATTTTCAGAGATCATGAAAAACTTTATCAGAAATTTTTAACATTTTACTTTTTTTTTCTTTTTTTTTGGTGCAGTATAGATGATAATGCCGCTGGGCCTATGTACAATGTCAAACTCTTAAGTTTCCGTGGAAAGTGTTTAGGGAAATAGCCAGCTTTAATAATACACTGTTGAAGTAAAATTTTAAAGTGGAGAATATTAGTGAATATCTCATAGCTGTTCATGCTAATGATTTAACAACTTTCATGCAGAATGGCTTGTTTTTTGAATACACCTGTTTTTTGTTGACTATATGTCCTCAGCAATGGATGGTCATAATTCAGACCCTTTCTCGCACAGAAATACTGCATAGTAATTGTCAATCAGCATTTTAATGGCTTTGCAATAAGCAGAATATAGTGTTTGGGGGATAACATCTATGAAAGTACTTCCAGAGATGATGTACCTGCGAACAAACTCTGGATGTGAAGCTCAGAACCAGTAGGTAGGAATGAAATGTTTGCCAGAGCTGTCTTTGTATTTCAAATACACTGTTACGGTAATGAGAGAGAACCAGAGGAAGGAGAGCTGTTACAGCAAGCAGATGAAGTTGCTGAAAGTTCTTAACCCTAATGCTTGGATGAAATCAGGAGTTCAACACACAAGTTTTTTTTTGTACTTATAAAATGGGCAGGGTGTGATATGCTTTTGTCATTTGAGTGCTGGCTTTTTGTTATCATCTGCTTTTGGGGTCAGATGAGGTGTTTCTGTGCTGTTGCCCTTCTGCTGTTGTATTTGTATATTTTTTCCCTTCTCCCTGTCTGTATTCCAAAAAGTTTTTCTGAATTCCAGCTGCAATTGTACTAACAAACAGTTTATTTGTGTTTAAAAGACAGTGTTGGTAGGGAGACTTCTAAAAGTAAGGTAATTATTCTGTTCTTGTTGTAGGTTGTCTGCTATTGCTGTCTTTGTTTTAAAGATGTGCTCCCCAGTTCTGGGTAGCAAACATTTTTATGAAGGTCTGTCTAGTTAATTTGCAATCTTCTAATGGCATAACATTTTCCTCTCAGATTGGAGAGTACCGAGGAGGAATAAAGCGTTATCATATGTAAGTGATGATGTACCTATGTTTGCACAGTGGTCACAGGAGACTGC
>NW_009648255.1:589474-617333 GCF_000708025.1 Charadrius vociferus
TTTGAAAGTTTGGTCTTGCCTTAGTGGGTCTGGGCTGATAGGAAATCAAATTTTTAAATTATCTGCACCTTCTTAAGCTCCTCTGGAGTTTTCAAGACTGTTAGTTGTTGCTTGGCTCGAGCTTAACTTTTGGCAGCTAGACAAAAGGTTGCCTGGGGGTGCTCACTGCCCGACTGATGGTACTCGTGCGTTTTCACATTCGAACTTCCAAAGTTACATTGAGTTACCAGTGTAGGGTTTAGCTCTTACCTGCCGGGCAGGCTGGTGGTGAGTGCCTGTGGCGGGCGAAGCCCTGCCCCGCGTCCCAGAGAAGGGCTGCGGAGCCGCTTGGTGGCCACTGGATGTCGGCGCCTCCCTGCACCGACTGCGCATCGGCTGCGGCGCTGCAAGGTTAAGCACACAAGGATGTCGCCACATGCAATGCTGTTTGTCTCTGTTTGTCTCTGTTTCCTTCCCCCTTAGTAAACATAGGCTGTTTTTTCTTGGCAGAAAAAGGCGTAAGTTAGGGGTTGCGGGGTCGTGTATGCTCTGCTTTCAGCTGGCAACTCATCTAACGGCTTTTATTTTGTAAATAAGATGTCCATCGCTAGGGTGTCTGCCCAGTGACATCCTTAGTTAAAGCAAAACATGCTTTGAAGGACAGCTGTCTGCTACCCCTGTCTTGATGTGAGCCCTGCTGGAACACGTTTGGAAGCTCTTTCCTGTGCATTTTTCCTCCTGGATTGCCAAACACTGTCACGAAGACTGCAAATAATGGCAGTGGAAGTATATGAGAGTGGTGCTCCAAAGCACTGGGCGCATGCTGGAATGGAATGAAGTGGCTCCTGCTACAAAGTACTTAGGTTCTGAGAGGGACTGAAAACAGACAAATGTGCTCAGGATGCTGCCTTTATACACACTATTGATTTCTTCAGAATTGTTTTAGTATGTAACTCATGACTCCCAAGTGTCAGAGCAAAAGTAAGACTTGGGGAACAGGCTGGAGTGAGGGAGGGTAGGTGGGTGTAGACAGGTTAGCTGAAAGGCCGGGTGTCCTGGGCTCTGTGGGGAGAATGGTTGCTTTTCATGCCACAGGAAGGTGCAGAGGAGTGGTGCTGAAGGCTGGGATCTGGTGACATTGGTGACAGAACATGAGAGAGCAAACCAGAGGAAAATGAGGACTGAGGTGCTGGATTGCGCTGTACATTGAATCTAAGTAGGACAAATAGGGCAGATGGGCAGCAGGCATTGAACAGAGCTCAGATTTTGAGCGTCATGTTTCATATATCAGAGGTGGCACATTGAAGCTGTGTGAGAAAATGTGATGTTAAATCCACATTTTGACCAGACCCGGAACAAACCCACCATCCTTGACCTCGAGAGAGGCCACAGAAGTGGGAGGAGAATCCAGTGCTTCTCCAGTGACTTGGAGAAGGCTTCGCATGGAGGAGCACTGATTGCATTATTAAACGCTGCATTATTAAGCAGACTTTAAATAGGAGATACGAATAGTGTTGCAGTGTCTCACGGACTGTGTCTGTGTCTTAAGAGTGATGATCCCTGTGTGATCCCGTAGGACTGTCTGAGCCTAAATCATAGATCACAGCCTGGGCGCTCTCGTGTGGTAGGATTCCTTATGGGCACGGGGCTTCCATCAGGCTCTGTGTGCAACCCAGAAAGCAGCACTTATTGCATCCGTCAGATGCTCAGCTTTTTATCCATGAAGTTCCAAATGATAACAACAGTTGTTGAATTCTTTTGGTGTGAAGGTGTGACAGACAATAAAGATACCACAATTAATATGGTAAGAACAATTCTGCCTTGTGAGTGTGACCGTGTGCACAGTGTTCAGACAAAAGACCTTTCATTTCTAATTCTGCTTCACTGACTTGTGTAGATTTGGCTGAGTAGGAGGACTCGAAATCTAGAAATCTATGACGTGGCATAAAGCAGTAAATTCACTTTCATTTGAGATGGTATTGCAGAGAAAACTACTGGCCTTATTTATAGCCGCAGGTATTTTCCATCTGACATTTCCTTGACTCAAAACATCTCTTGTGCACAGCTCCAGAATGATTACCACTGTGGTGGTTACTGTGGAGGTATCTTTAAATAAATAAATCCAGTAAACAGTTTGTATTGCTACTGTAAAGTTTTAAATTACAGTAAAATTGTGTTGTACTTGTCCAGATCTGGAACACCTTTGATTCCTCTCCACCCCATTTTAAAGATCACTCCGTCTGAAGGCTTGAGTCAGTTTGTGCGAAAATAGAGTCCTCAGAAGAGTGAGCTAGAGAATGTGATAGCAACTTTTTCATAATGTCTGTGAAAGTTCCTCTTTCAGTTCACCTGTCATCTTCATGTGGCTTAAACCCACTCAACTCTCACCTAACTTCTGGTTATAGTCTTTCATAGGTACAACTAAGGAAGGGAATTGAGAAAGGTTGGTTGTCTTTTTTTTTTTTTTTTTCCCAAAAAACAAATCAGTAGTAATCTTGGCCTTTCAGAATGAACTGTTTGGTTAGGTATAGTTTGAAATACACCTAAGTGGGAGGGATACCCAGTAAATGAAACTTCATACCGGTATTTTCTAGCTAGTATGCAGTAGTAGATGGATGAAAGGAGAGAGTGCTTCATTTTTAAGGACTGATATTGAATTTCTTGAAGTTATTATGTAGAATCCTGAAACTTCGTGGGTACTTGCGCACTCGGATTGCTTTTAAAGTTTCGATCTCTGAACTTGTATTTAGGTCTTGCGTCTCATGTTGTCTTTGAAATCCAGCTGCATTCTTATGATGCCAAGAGATGTTTTTCATTTTAGAGTGAAAAAGTCCTGTTTTGAACTTGGTTCTCACGAATAGGACTTGTTACAAATGCAGAGAGTTAATATTTGTCTTTCTGAGATCACTTTGCTGGAAATGAAACAAACAAACAAAAAACCCAACCCCGCTGCGTCTGTGGGAAAGGAGGTCTAATGATGCCTTTTTAGTTAGTAAGCTACAATTTAACAGTTTGCTGCTACATCAGGGACCTGAATCTGAGTGTGTTGGGATGTGTGACGGGTAAGAAGGACAAGATGAGCAAAATTGTACAGATTGAAATATCTGCAGAATCAGAGTCCATTTCCATAAGCACTGAGAAAATAGAGCATGTTTGGAGCATTCTTGTATTTTTAATACGCAGCTAGCATTAGTTCAGTTGCTTGAATTGCTTAGTTATCTGAAGCTTGTTTGTGTGGGTGTTTTCACCCTTTATTACTTCAGTAAATCCAATGTCAGATTCCTGCTCACCGAGGTGTCTAAGGGAGTTAAAGTACAAAATCTCTCTGGAAGGGAAAAATTTATTCTATGACTTAAATAACAGATGGGGTCCTTAGAAAGAACACAACTTGTTTTTTCTTTTTATATTAGACAACTTCAAAGCGGTGGTTAATATTTTCTTGGACATGGTCTCATAGTTTAATGCAAATACGCAAATCGTACTCCAGTAACAAGGTTTGTCCCTGAGCTGTCGTCAGTGCTGCGGTGTGTAGGCAGAGCACGCCTGCCATCCTGCAGGGACCGTGTCCCTCTTGGGCTGCAGTCAGAGGCTCTTCTTCACCTTCCGTGTTTTAGTCTGCACTGCTAGTGTCAGTGCATTTACTTGATTTAAAACCCCCACACTTTTGAAAACTGCTTTTCCATAGAGTGTAGTACACCTCGAGCGCTCCCTTGTTACAGATACACAGGTGTGTTTTCAAATGGAATGAGCTGTCCTGACTGTTTCTGTGAGCGGCGTCGACTTGTGTGGATTTGGGATTCTGAGCCAGGCATTTGTGGATGGCACAGCCCCATTTTTTTCCTACAAAAATCTGATAGTGCTCTTGTTCCTGTCTCTTGTTGTCTTTCCTTACCCGCTCTCTGGAGAAAGGTGGGTTGTACTAACAAATGTTGCTGTATTGTAGCCCTTCTTTGTCTCCTTTAATAAAAATACGGCTTCTGAAAACCCTTTCTTGTCTTCTTAGAAAGCAGATTTGGAGTTTAATGTTAAAACTTTAATTTTATTTCACTGAGGAGTTAATTTGAAAATGCTAACTGGAATTGTGATTAAAAAAATTATTTAGCTACTGTACCTTTGGAAAAAAAAATAGCTTAGTATTTAAAGGGAACATTCTTAAATGATAAAATTCTACACTAGAAATAAAGCAATCTCTGTTTTGAGACTGAGCTCTAGCGTACTAGGAAAGAATCGGAGTTTTCATTGTTGTCTTTTTTTTAACCTTCATGATTTAAGGACAGACTGGCTTCCCGCGACACAGACTTTGCAATAACCACCTGCTCAGATTTGTTAAATGATTTGATTGAATATGTTTTCAATATCTTCCTGTTTTGAAAGGGACAGGAATAGCCATATAAATATATATATACACACATATATATCTCTGTGTGTACATATATGTATTTACAAAGTATTTGATTTATATCCTCCCAGGCATCTGGTACAGAGCACGCCTGCTACAAGGTGGTTGTTCTCCCCTTCCGACCCGAGAAGCAGCAGTGTGTCCCGGGTAGGAGGAAGGTTTCCTCTCTGTCCCTCGAAAGGCGCGGGGGCCAGCAGGCGCGGCGAGAGGCGCCGAGTTCCCGTAAGGGGCTCCCAGCGCAGGAGGGCGCTGGGCTGGGCGGCAGCTCCCCGGTGTGCACGGCAGCCCGGCCAGCAGCGGTGACAAACGGCACGGGCATTCCCCGGTGGCCCTGAGTCACACACTTGGCTGCTTTCTGGGGAGGTTTCCGTGAGCTGGGAGGAGGTTGGGGTTTCCTTTCGCTGAGTGATTTGAGCTGCTGGGCGTTACGCCCTGCTCATCCTGCCTCCGCCACGAAAAGGTAACTTCTGCAGTCCAGGTGCCTCAACGGTGGCCTTAGCTGGCACAAAGTCAAACCAGTTCCTTAGTAGCAAATGTTAATTAAAAAATAAAAGCAAGGACTAGTGGGAAAAGGGCTGAGAATTAAGGAAAGCAGTTTTAATAGTACTTTTGGCTTCCTTTCTCCAAACCTATCAGGAACAGTAACGTTTAATACTTTCCTTTTCATACTTTCCTGTGTTACTAATTGTGGTGCTTTTTTAAAAGTAAAACCAACCCAACTCTTTTCTTCACCCGCCTTCTGCTCCAGTTATACGCTGGTGGAAATGAGGCCTTGGGTTTTCTCTGAAAGGGGCTGCCTGGTGGCTCAGAGGTTGCAGCTGTTCTGGGTTGTGAGTGAGTCGTCTAAACTTGAAGTCTTGCTTCGAAGGTGTGTGCTGCCTGGTGTAGATAATCTCTCCTGGTTGATGCCACCTTGAAGGGTTTTTCTTTCATTAGGACTTGTGGAAGGTTTGGGAATCTTGAGGAAGGGTCTCATCTGTGGGAGAGCTTTCCCCAGCCCGAGGGAGGTGCAGTTCCTGCCTGTTCTCTGCTCCAGCACCTTATGCCTTGTCTTCCCTGCAAAACATAGTCATTAGGTAACGTGTGAACTGAGCTTTTTGTTTTCCTGCCCTGGAAATTTTAAGGGTACAAATGCGATCTTCATGCTGCTCTTCAAGGCAGTGGTTTGTGCCCCTCTGAAATGTGGTCTGCACTTTTCCAGGCGAGACCGTCTGTGGGTACGAGATCCCAAATTAGACAAATCCGGAACCCGATTATTCTGAGAGGTGTTACGTAATTACATTCTTAGCATGTCTAAGTAAGCGCGGTGTGGGAAGGGAGGAAGCCATGAGGTACAGCTATGGTGGGACGGCACGGGGAGGAAGGAAGTCGTGCAGTGGCTGCGCAGCGGGGCCGGCAGCTCGGGCTTTCCCACGTGCGATACCAGCGTCACGGCTGCCGCCGCCCTGGCTCCCGGGAGCAGCACAGCCTGTTCACGCTCAGCAAGGCAGCGAGCACTCGGCGCTGGACTTTCCAGCAGTGGGCTAACTCATTTTCCAGTTTGTGGCCCTACAGATGAGCTGTGGGTTGCTTAGCATAATCTTCCACTGTCTGTCAGCTGCTGTAGAGGCAAACTTGCTGTATGTGTTTTGGGTAATTGTTTATATTGCAGGGACTTGATACAGCCTTCAAATGGAATTGTTATTTTCAGTCAAAAGCAAAATAAAGTATTTGATGGTTAGACATTTCAACTTTACTTTTCTCAGCCGCTGCGGGGCCCCGTGTTCCAACAGCCCGGGGTGTGGGCATGGCTCTGGTGAGGCCAACTGGCCCGACAAAAGCCTGCATCGAGGGTTCGAATCGTTACTGCGCTCGCGTAACTTTTTTTTGGTTGCTGCACGTCTCAGTTCCTGAGAACCAAACTCACTGGTTTTAGGCACTTAAAAGTGGTGTGGTTGAAATTCTTAGATGGATAGACACCTTGATGTTTCAAGTATTTATGGTGGCGTTTTTCCCTTCAAAAGAGGTTATGTTCTGCATACCTATGAAACTGCAGCATCAACACTGTGATTTTTAAGGTGTGTAATCACTTCTAGGTGTTTGTTTTGTGGTGATGTTGGATTCTACATCTCTGAAAATGTAGTATAGGCCTAGAACTGGGGATTTATTTTTATACTTTTGCACTAATAAATATCACAGTGTTAGCAGATGACTTGTTTAGAATCAGCATTAACTGTCTGTTTTCTTAACTGTAGAGCTGTGTCTAGTTGTTTAATTTTAACGCCACCTCCACCACTCCCACCCCAAAACCCAGATAGTCCCTTGAAAATAAGCTGCTTGAAGCAGATCAGTCATTCTCTGAGATCTTCTGAAGTTCAGGTAGAACAGACGAGGAGTTAATCTATAGTTAATTTATGTAGACCTCAATGCGGTCCTGCCCAGGATAATTTCGTGTTACTTTCTTGTGTGTTGCATAAAGGTCTGTCCTTTATTTATCCCTTTTGTTAAGAGAATTTTAATACAGAGCTACACATGGAAGTGCTGTTCAAAAGTAAGGATTCACAGCACTTCTGAAGTAACATCCAGCTTTAACAGAAAAACATCAGCTTGCCCTGGGCTTTGTCCTTTCTTTGGGCTATCGAGTAAGTCATTTATGCAATCTTTAGTTTAAAAACATAGAAAGACAGTGGCTGTTGCTGGCGTAATACCTAAAACTCTACGTCTGCAATTTGCTGTTGATCACAATGTTATTTAGTTTCCACTGTGCTCCTTGTGAATGAGCTTCATGAAAGACTGTAAAGCAAACCACCCACCGTGAAAGAAATGTGCTTAGGGGACTAAGCCGTAGCTCCTGATGGCAGACAGTTGGGTGTGCAGTTGTTAATTACAACCTGTAAGTACAGACGGCGTGTCTGATTACAAATGCTTGCGCCCTCCTGGCATCTGGCTTTGTAACCTGGGGGTGCGCAGGCTCGGGGGGCTGTGGGAGCCCCCCCTCAGGTAGGTCGGTCTCGTGTGAGCTGCTTCCCCGACGCGCCTGTTCCCTGAGCAGGGCGATGGCCGTCGGGGACTGGAGGGCTGAGCAGCGGAGGCAAGCCCAGCCCTGCCGAGTCCTGTGTTCGTAGTGCTCAGAGGGAAGCGGCACAGGCACGAAGTTGCAAATAGTACTCACTAGGACTCCAGAAACACGGGCATGGGAAATTTGGGTTGAATTTTGTGTGTGTGTGTTCTTGTATATGGTGACTGGAGTTTTACTTTGGGCTGTTCTCACATTTGTCATAAGGCTGAAACGTCCGTTGCCTTGCGCGGCGGGAGCAGCAGCAGTGGAAGTGGTTAGCTCGCTGGCTGCCGGCTTCGGTGCTTTTGCTTGTCAGTGCTCAGTGTAGCTGAGTGTAGCTCTGAGGACAGTTGAGTAACAGCCTGATATTCTTGGCTTAGTATCTCAGGCGGTGTCTGAAGGAAATATTTGCACATGTGCACATGCATATGTATTCCTCAGTGTCTGTCTGCGTGCTGGCAGTGTTTGCACAGTGTGTGCCTGTGCCTTTGAGGAAGAGCACCCTCGTTTCTCTCAAGAGGATAATAATTGAAAGCCGAAAAATTGACTTTCTTCTTCTATGGTTTGACACTTCCCACAACAACCTACACCCTTTTCTTTGGGTCAGAACTAAAGCGTGTTGGAACACTTTAATAACCGTACCCCATGTAAGTCTTCCTTTAAATGTCTTTTGCCAGGATTTCCCTCTCCGTGTTTGCCCCAGCATGGTGAGCTGTGACCTTTGGCGTTAGTGTCCCATTGTCGTCCCTCTTCAAGGCTTTTCTTTACTTTTCTGAAGGGATTCCACTGCGGGAGCATCACCTGCTCCTTGCTTGAGAAGACAAGCTGCTCGGCCATTCTGCGAGAGGTGCCGTTCCCGTGAGAAAGAGGGCGAGGGAGGTCCTGTGTTGCCGTCCCTGGGAGGCCACAGGATGCGATGCGGCGCGGGCGCAGGTTCAGGGGACGGGTGACCTGATGCACTTTGCCTGAGCTCTGAGTTGGTGTCTCATGCTTGAGATACAGAAGCACGTGTTTTTGTTGGCATGGTTTCCCTTGTTAGCAGAAAGGGAAAGAAGTCAGTGTGAAGATCAGACTCTTTCTGGTGTTCTGCATTGCCTTCAAAAATATATAGTACCCATACTTCTGTTGTTAGCTGGCTGCATCTAACCACATCAGTGGGGACGTTACCACGTCACTTCATTGGGGTAAGAGAAAAGCATTTTCCCCTCTTCCCTCCACTTCCCCACCCCTAGTCATTCAGTATCTCTTGCTCGCCTGTTGAAGCGTATTTACAGGAAACTTCTCTGTGTGATGTGTGTGCATCTACACACCAGCCTTGTTTAGCACACTGTTGCTTTTTGTATTTTTGAGGAGGACGACTGGGATAGCTTTGAAGCAGTAACTTTCATACTTGGGGGTCTGTAACGCCTGATCACTCTGAAAAAAGTATTTGCTTTCTGAGGGTGCCGTGCTTGACTCTAGCCCTTCTAATATTTACTTGCAGGTGTAGTTTCCACTAATCTTGGGGAAAGAAGAAAAATCACACCTGCTTAATTTGCCGGTTGGTCTTATGGTTAAGTGTTCAGAGATGGTAGCCAGCTGGGGCAGGAGCGAGGAAGTTCAGCAGATCCAGTTCAGTAGCACACAAGAAGAAAATACTTCCAAAATGTGGGTGGTTAGTGGAAGCAGAGGTTGGATGAACGCTCAATAGATGTAAACATACTAGGTCCCGTTGCTGTTCTGTAAACACGGATTTTTCTAAAGACATGTACCGTTTCTTAAAAATGTCTGTGTTAGGTCAGAAATAAATTGAGCTTTTGGGGAGTTTTTCAGCCTTGGTTATCTGATAGATACGCATTTAGAGGTTAGGGTTGTTTTGTTTTGTTTTTTAAATAAGTCAGTGGGATGCAAGTAATGGTCTGGAAACAGACGAAGGAGGTTTGGAAGAATTAACGTAAGGAAAGCATAAATTCTGTGTGGTTAAGTGGGTTGAGAGGCTCTGTATGGTATGCTTTTCCTGTTTATCTTGCTCAGAAAGCAGAACACTCTTCTGGTTTTGTGAAGCAACATTATGATAAAGGAAAATTTTGATTTGAGTATCAGCAGTGTGAAACCTGAGATTTCCCTCTTTGGCTTCCAGATTATATTTCATTTGAAAACAGTATGAATAAAGCAAATGTGTGCATCTGTCAGGACTAAAGGGCAAAACCCAGCTTTTGTCTTTGTCCCCCAGAGCAGTGGCTGCTGCAAGCTGTTTGCTCAGAAATAAGCCTGCTGGCTGTGTGGGTGAAACGGTTTTCTGTCTCTGTTCTTGCACTGCACAGGTAGCCCCGAACGACGAAGCCGTGGTGACGCTGCTTTGTGAATGGGCTGTGAGCTGTAAAAGGTCCGGTAAGCACAGGGCCATGGCTGTAGCCAAACTCCTGGAGAAGAGACAAGCAGAAATTGAAGCAGAAGTAAGTTATTTCTACTTCTACAACAGTGTGAACGGTATGCTTAGAAAGCTAGATACTTCTGAGGTAACATGACTTTAATATCTACTCATTACAAAACAAGTAAGTTTGATGGCATTTGGAGCACTGGGGATTTTTGTCATCAGTTTACAGTTTTTTAAAATTCTAGATAGATTTAAAATGGAAAAGCCTTCTCTTTAAAATAAGAAGAAATTGCAGCCTAACTCAGAGCGGTCTATGTTAGCTGGTTGATATCTGTTTCTTTGAAGTGTTTCACTCCTGTGAACTACTTGCCCGAATAAAGGGGTGCCACATAACTGGAGTCCCTTAAAAAGAGGGGTGTGGGTCCGGCCAGTGGGGCAGGGCTGTTCGGCTGGTGGGGGACTCTGGGAGGGTTCCAAAACTCGGATCTATTTTGAGGCAAAATTCGAGTGTAGCTAAATCTTGCATTCTGTAGAACCCCTTTGTTTTCAGGGGAAATGAAGCGTTTCACTGGAGAAGCAGGGAGCTGCAGTGACATCTTTGATGCAAACTGCTGTCGGTCTGTTGTGGCCACTGGCCCTACTCCAGCTTGCACGAGCTGGCGCTTCGCCTTGAAGCTTCGGTCCTGTTTCATCTGCGGTGTAGGGAGGATTAAAGAGAGGCGGTGTGTTCACTGCAGCCTCGCATTGCCACAGCATTCCCCGGAGCCCAGAGCACCGCTGCCTTGGCCTCACCTGCATGCGAGCAGCGCCAGCAGGCAGTTCGTACTGCATGGGGCTTCTGTTTAGGTTTGTTTTTTTCCTAGAAGAAAGGGTCCCCAGAACGGGCTGTGTGCTGTCCGTTCAGCCCGGGTGTGGGCCAGGCAGGTGAGAGCACTTGCAGAAGCGCAGCTGTGCAGACAGACATACAGACAGCGTGAGGTGCAAAAAGACTTTCACTTTCCAAAGCCTCTCTGCTTTGTCCGCTCCTCACCACAACCAGTAATTAGGGGGAAGGGAGCTTGCTGTACTGCTTCTGCCTCACTCGCGCCGAAATCCGCTCGAAGCAGAGATGTTTGCCCTGGCTGTTACTATAGTTAGTGTAATTTGCACAAACAACAGGAGTTACCTTTTGTATTCACATTGGTCTTGGAAGTTCCGTATCTTAAATTTTTGCTTTTATATGAAACCGTGTCGTTGCAGATGATGGTACATGTCTCAGGCATTCCTTTTCAATAAGTATTCCAAAGTGATTAAGTAAAACACCTTAGAAATAACCAAACTAGGTAATGGGAAAAACCTGTCGTTCTAGAGCGAGTCTGGATTTTATGAAGAGGTAGGAAACAATTGCACGTACAGTTGCCTCAGACGCAAATTGTAGGAATAGTATGTGCATTTGTGTGTAGATACATGCTTTTTTTTGTTTATTTAACTGTGCAGAGATGTGGTGAATCTGAAGTCCTAGATGAAAAGGAATCTCTGTCTTCAGCCTCCTTGACAGGTTCCAGTCTTCCTGTTTTTCAGAATGTCCTGCTAAGGTTTTTAGACACGCAAGCTCCCTCATTATGTAAGTATTAATTAATTTATATTCCAAAGTAGGTCAGAAGCAACTGGTCTGCTGTCTGGCTGCTGAAGTTATTGTTTTGCTGTAGCGGGTGTTTCACAGTTTCCGTGATTGCCTGCTCTATTTTCATACGCACATTTTTTTAAAATCTGCCTCACTAAAGGATCTTTCTGTGATTTTTATTTCGTTCTTTTCACAGAAGGAAAATTGGCAGAAACTATGTTTATTTCTGTTTAACCTGTAAGAGATTTGGGGAAATTACTTGCACTCTATGCATATTTAACATCAAACACTTGCCTCTTTTTGACACATCCACATTTGAAGTGACTGACTTGGAAATTACACACAAGTGTTAAAGTCGAAAGCTGTTAGATGACAAATAGGTGGATTGAAAACAGGAATTTTGTTCATTGCAGTTTGCTCTATGAAATGTCTTGGTCTAATAAAACTGTCTGATATTGTAGTGTGTGTTTCTGCTATCTTAACTACTGCCAGTACCATTTTTTATTTCTGGTGCCCTTAAAGTAAAGGGGATTTTAAGTGGTTTGAAACATGATACTGAAAACTCTCAATATCCGAAAAAGGAGAAACTTCTTAAAAATTTGTTACAGGCTCTGAGGTATTGGCAGCACTCTATTTTCGTGCCAGTGGTGACCCTGGTTTTAATAAACCATCCAAACTATTTGTGTTATTTGGAGTTGTGTTTCTGATCTGCTTGTTTCAAAGGCGGTGTCATCCCTCACCCGGGTAGCTCTGCAGGGCAGGGAGAGCCGCGGGGGAATGCTTGCCTTGCTTGAAATATTCTTTGGTGTTTTTGAGCACTGGGCAAGTTATGTGGTATTGTATAGTTTTTACGGTGGTTGAGCTTGTGTCTCCAAAATGAAAAGCGTGCCACCGCTATGTTTTGAAGGAGGGCAGATGGCCTGCTCTGCAGGCGTGTGTGTTGGGGCGCTGCTCCGCGCAGCGTCCAGGCGCGCGCCTTGCTTGGGGCGCGGGTCCGGGGGGCAGCTCCGCACGCGTGGGGCCGGGGGGCCGCGGAGGAGAGTCCTGACCCCGAGCTGCTGCGCTCTTGGGCTCGCTGCTGCAGCTTCTGTCCTGCTGGGTAATGACAATTTCTAAACACATACAGTGTTATATATTGAACTAATTTGAACTTGTAAAGCATAATTTGCTTTTAAATAAATGTTGATGATTTGGATTTAGTCATTCTGTGGCTGGAAATTTTGTTGCCTGGCATGGTAAAAAACTATTTTCTGCTAACTGCAATGGTGCAAAACTTTCTGTGGTACAGAACAAGTCAAATTAAATATAGCTGTGACGAAGGAAAACTTAACAAGATTTTATATGTTGTGTTTCTGTAGGCTTTGCTTTGGCACTGGGGAAATAACATGCATTTATTTTAATAAACTTTTTCCTGATGTGCGTGAGCACATTTAATAGATAAAATACACTACACTAGCAAGCTCTAATAAAATACCGCTTTTGTGTCTTGGAGGCCTGGCATGTAGAGATCTTGAGTTCTTCGAAAATATTTTAGAAGGTTTTCTGTTATGAATATAGAAGTACTATAGATAAGACTGTAACATTTACTACAGTTATATGATTTGGGAGGAAAGGACAACCGTTGGGTGGTCTGTTATAATCCAAAGCTTCAGCTTTAGTTTTTTTCACCCCAGGAATGTCCTTGCCCCCTTCCCCCCTCTCTTTAATTTTCAGAAGTATTTGAGCATTGTCCTTACCTGCTGACACCCACCCACCCAGGGCAGATGTGTAGGGGTAGGATGCTCTGTGAGCCGCTGCGCTCTGAAGTCTGTCTGGTGTCTGGAGTGGACAGCAAAGCGAAAACATGCAAATTAGATGGGAGATGGTTTCTTCTGTAGAGACAAAGAGAAACCTGTGCAGGATGCCCGAGACATTTTCAGTAGGCCTTTAAAATTAACTTGCCCTTTTTTTTTTTTTTTTGGGTAGCTGACCCCAATAGTGACCATGAGAAGACAGAATTTGTGAATTTGGTGCTGCTTTTTTCTGAATTCACTCGTCATGATGTTTTCTCCCATGATGCGTACATGTGCACTTTAATATCACGTGGAGACTTGTCAATCACTGCAACTACTAGACCACGTTCACCTAATGGAGAAGCTGTGGATGAACACTATTCCAAGGATCATGATGTGAAACTGGAGGTAACATTTCATGCTATTTCTCTCATATTTGGTACTCCATTTCATTAAACGTAGATTTTCACTGAAGCATTGGTATTTCAGATATAAGACACTAAGTTTTTTAATCTCTGTCTCCTTGTCTCTTTCTTTGTCTTTGAGAAGACTGAAAGTGATCCGCTAGCTTCATTTTTGTCTATAGCTGTAAATATTGCCAGTTTGGTGCAAATATACTGAACTGACAGTTTTCTGGTGACCTAAATAACTCAGGACAAACAACAAGGCACAATGTAGACTTCTAAATGTACCAGTGGAAAAACTTATTTGCAGATGTGCTTCAATGAAGAGAAGGGAGAGCTCTGAGGAGGAGGAGGCAGTGGGGAGCCTGGAGCGAGCCCCACGTCCTCTGTGTAGCGCGGGCCGTGCCGGCGCGATGCCTGGTAATCCGCTCGCAGGTGACCAGGAGCTTGCTGTGTGCTACACAGCCACCGGCAGAAGACTGTGAAGCCAAACCTCATGACTCATACGTGCATGGTCTGGGTGCAATCCTGAGTCTTCCATCAGACGAGCAGTTCGTAAACTTTTTTAAAACGAGAGCAAGAGGAAGGCAATTTTAAACTCAGGACTGCGGACCACATTTGTACTGGTGTGATGAGATGTAGCCTGTTGTTCTGCTCCACAGTCCATGTGGAGCCTCTGGGCAGCTAAAGCATCCTCTGATATTTCTTTTAAATTTCTTTTATATATCTCTTATGTCGTTCTCATGGCCAACCCCCTGAAATACAGGGGGTTTCTACAAATCGCCTTTCCTGGTACAACAAAGTAGGAGATAGATCCTGGGAAGGTACAAGAGTCAGCTTCCTGTTCTGTAGGTGTCCCTGGAGCAGAATTGCTCATGGGGATATACTGTAAAGTTTTGTTTCCCTCTTTAGCTCCTGCCCTTTTCTGTGCTTTTGTGGATTTAGGCTTGAGAAATACTTTTGTGAATTAAGCTTTACCATAAAGTCAGTATCTGAGAACTTCCTACCATCAGTACTTTTTCTTAATTCTTAAATAGGTGGAATGCTTGGGTTTTCCTGGGATCAGTGAAATGAGTCTTCAGTAAAATGTGACTGATGTTTGGTTTTTTTCTGGCAATTTTTAGGATCATAGTATTATGGAACACATGGGCATTGACTCAGGAACCGCTAGCATCTTTGATGATGTAGACAAGAGTGACTTTAAGACAGATTTTGGTTCGGAATTTCCAGTAGGTTTAACTTTCGATTTTCTGCATGCCTTTGATGTCTGTGTCTGCTGCTTGCTGTTGTCACTGAATGCCTCTCCGTGCCCCCAGCACCACCTCGCTTCTTCCATCGACAGCCGATGTCCTTTGGCATCCAGTCTCTGCCGACTTCTGTGCCAGTGCATCGCCTCCTTTCTCCGCACCTCTGCTGTATGACAACTTACTGCTCTTCTCTGTTTCCTCCAGTTGTCCACCTGCACACATGCATGCGTGCTCGCACACACACTCCTCTCTCCCTCCTTCCCTTCCTCCACCTTGCCTCCAGCATATTCAGTGCTGTGTATTACAGTTAAGCATGAATAAATACGCAGATTTACGCACTTCTTTGACATCGAGGAACGCCAAATTGATACCATATGCTTTTCAAGTGACTGTTCTGTGTCTTGGATCTGTCTTCCAAATGTGCTCCCGTCTCTTTCTCGTTACGGTTAGCCTGACCCTGCATTACTCTTGAATCTCATGGTTTCTTCCTTTGGACTGGTCCTCGTTCTGCAGCTGCACGGACTCCTGTGCCCAGACCTATCAGTGCAGACCCACTTGCAGGGTATCCAGACCCCTCTTTCTGCCTGACGTCTGTCCTGTTGGTGGTTTCGAGCATATCCATGCCTGCCTACAATGTCTCCTGTCACCTCCCACTTCACCCTTTTCATTATTTTCCCTCAGTCACTGGAGTATCTCGGTTTCTGTGTCACAGCACCATAACAAGTGTGGAGATTGCTCTGAATCATAATGTTGTTTTTTTTTTTTTCCTGACTGAATATCGCTAGTTTAAAACTTGTCTAATAACAATGGAGATATGCATAGAGGTATAATGTGTATACATATCTTAATTTTCAGGCTTGATTACAATTGCCCTTGCTTTGTCTATGTTTGAAAAACCTCAGATGTTTAAAAAGTAACTGTAAGCAAGAGCAAAATAGTATCTCTGAATGCGATTGCTGGATTTTGAAAGCTAGAGGTTACACTTACCTTAAACGTTTGTTTTACATGACTTAGATTTTTTCTCCGATGCCTGGGGAGTCCTGCGAGAATGTGAACTCTTCTTTAGACAGAAGAATTTCAATTACCAGCGAGAAGTCAGTCAAGAGGGAAAGACTGAGAGAACTGATTTTCCCATCCAATTATGACCTCCTCCGCCATTTGCAATACGCAACACATTTCCCTATACCTCTGGTGAGTGACCTCCGTACTTGTGCATGTAACGGTGGTGCCTGATGTGACAGCAAAGCATTTAAAGGAAGAAAAGTTCACTGCCTGAGGAGAGCTGGGCTGTGCGGCCCCTGCCCGAGGGCTCCCGGTGGGTTCGCGTGCCGCTGTTGCTGCCAGTGTGGCACACGCTGTGCGCTGCGGGCTGGCTTTAGTGCAGCGCACGGGCACCTCCGTTTTATCGGAAGGGGACAGGCTGGAAGGACACGTAAGGGGTATGATAATGTGCGATGACTAACTCAAGTAAGGAGACAGGCACTGCAATAAAACCACCACGTCTCGGGGTCTAATAAAATTTTCCTAAATAGAAAATGTGCTATTGTGGTTGGCCAGAGGCATGAATACCAAACTATCTGAAAGAAGTAGTTCCGAAACATAAGGGACAGAATAGTCTTATTTCCTCCCACCCGCTCCTCGCTGTTTGTAGCGTGGATTTTTCACTGCTGCTGTTGTGTTTGTCTGTGGGCTCTTGGGAACTGAAGAAAGCCCCACAAATAACATTCCAGATCCCAAACCCTCATGCAGTTGACTTTTCATGTTTTCTACTGTGCTGGGAAAAGGGCCCGAACACTGAACACGCCTCGGACGGGAACATATCTACTTGAGATTTTTTTGTTTTGTTTAAACAACAATGATAACTTTTTAACAACGTGAAATCCTACCAGTACAGGAAGTGTCATGAGACAGTATGGTGTGATAACCGCAGTTTTCTTTGCATTACATTTCTGACTCCACAAACTTTGGGTTCTGATTTATTGCAGGTGAATTGTTATGAGAATACTGAATGAACTATTTCTGTTCAGGACAGTTTTGAATGCTTGGTTAAAGTTTGATTTATATTTTGCCCATTTTAAGGACTAGAAGAAAGATGACTTGATTTGGTTTTGTTCCTGAAACGTTTTTGATTTACAGGTGGAGCTAATACAGATAGCTGGATTTTGCCTATGCAAATTGATATTTTTTTTTTTAATTTTACTTATTGGATATTCTACAGATGCATTATTTTTTGAAGTAATTGTAAATTAGAATATGAATGAACTTAGTTGCCGTTTTCTAAATTTTTATAAATAAAATAAGCAAAGAGAACACACTGGATATTTATACTTACTCTTTGTCTTAATTTTAAAATTTCCTTGAATTTTCTGTAATAACATGTTAACTTTTCATATTCATTGAAGCAACAGCAAGGAAAGGCAATGGAACTTGGCAAGGACAAGAAATTTATTTATAAAGGCTGCAGGTGTGATGTAAGCAGATACAATAATTTTTAATCAGTGCAGCTTAAAATCACTTTCTGGAGTAAATAATGCCCTCTAAAATGCTTTTGGGTTAATTGTATCCGTGAAAACTTTGCAGCGTATGAACTGCTATTAAATAATCTCTTCATTTGATTGCACCAAGTCATTTAATATAGTAAGTATAGAATAATTAACTTAGAAAAGGTGAGTTCAGGTGTTTGCCATAAATAACTAGAAGGTATGTTTGAGTCTGAACGTGTTGTATTCGGAAGTGTTGCAGATCCTTGGTAGGTCATTGAACATTCTGCTAGTCCAGACCTGCTGTGTGGACGTATAACGAAGCCATTGGTGTTGCTCTAGTTTTTTCCTTCTGCTTGGACTTACTCAGCAGGCATGTGGTTGACCGTGGTAGCCACGCTTGCAGTGGCACAGCGGCTGTTCGTACTGCGGATTTGCATGCTCTTATGATGCATTTTAGAATCCGTACTCTTGCTTCTGCTGGTCGCTTCTGTGTTGCACCTCTTCGTCTGTGAAAACCTTTGCCTCTTTGGGTGCTGCAAAAGTCTCAGTGACTTTCAATCTGAACGATTTGGAAAGATGGTAATACAGAATAGGGTCAAAACAGAGATTTGATACTGCAAACAGCAAAGTAGATTCTTTAGCTTTAAAGAGAGCTTGTTTCAGAGAGCAGCTGGTTATGGTGTCGCTTTGGCTCAAAGTGTAGGGGATACGAACGATGTGGTATGGAACAAAACACAGCAAGTAGCCTGCAGTTACAAGCAGGATGTTGATGAGGGCTTTCTTCACATTTGCGTAACTCTCGCTGTATTTGTTGCGGTAGAGTTGTCTAACAACAAGGAAATTGGAAATCAGTATCACAGCTGAAAAATTCAGGAATATTGCTGTGCATATGAAATTAGTAAACACGTGCCAGTCTCTTCCAAATTTTGTTTTGAAATCGATGCATCCTGCACCAGGTCTTTCTTCAATGGTTTTTATTGGAATAGCCATGTTAGGCACTGTTATAAGGAGGACCATTGTCCATACGACTGCAGACAACATCTTGGCAAATCCAGGCTCTTGAATGCGGTAGATCTTACAGCTGTGCATTAGCTGAAGGCAACGATCCATGCTTACGAATCCCAAAAATATAATTGATAAATACATATTCAGGTAGATGAAACAGGCTGTAACTTGACAGTGGAATATTCTCAGTTTCCAGGACGCAACTCCTAGGTCAACAATAATCTTTACTGGCAATGCCAAAGTCAATAAAAAATCTGCTGTTAAGAGGTTAATTAAGTAGATGCTCATGCACTTCTGTTTCTGGTCTTTTTGTGTGAATGCCCATAGTGCGAAACAGCTTCCAATAAATCCCATAAGAAAAATCAAGTAGTAAAAATAGGTAAAAGGTTCCATTTCTTCACCGATATGGCAGTGTGAAACATTGCTTGACATTGTAAACTTCTTGTGCAAGTTGGTTTTGCTGCTAGGAGATTATCAAGAACCTATGAAAAGAACCAAGAATACATCAATGACATCAGCTTTTCCTGAGCATCAGTAGTTATTCTCTGAGAATTTTGTTTGATGAATTTCATGGAAAAAATGCAATTGGGAAGAAATATTTTTCTCCCTCTTCGTGCTACTTCACAGATATTCACGAGGGCTTTGTTCTCATGTTGGAAAAGTTTGGAAATGTGTTAGGATTTGTTCTGGAAAGCATATAGACTTCTGAGAAACGTTTCCACTAGAGCAGTCTTTCTGTGTGAGTGTTTGTTCAGCGCTCCCCCCAACCAACCAAAACACCATAAAAAAGGTTTGAATCTGTTTAAGATAACGTTCATGCTAAAACTTCACAACTTTTGAACAATTGAAACTGTGCCTTAAAAAGGGTGATATTTGTAGCAGTCTTACTCTGTAAAAAATGTATCGGGAGTTTTGAGGTTAATGTGCTGTCAAACCAGTCACGGATGTGTCAGATAGGTGAGCAAAAAGTTCTAATCAGTCCGAAGTTTTTTGCAAACTGCTCTCCCTTCCTACTTGAACAGAGGGTAAATAAATCGTATGTTTTTATGAAGCCTTTAGAAAAAGCACATTTTGAAAGAAGCTGCTATTAAGTAATTTTGCTTGCTTCCTTTTTAGGCTTCACTAGAAATTATAGGGAAGAACTGTTCCGTGACTGAGGGGTAACGGAGTTGAGTTTGGGCGGTAAGCGCAGTGTGAGTGCGGAGCAGGCAGCGCTGCCGGAGCCGCTGGCCCTGCTGCCCCCGTCCTGGGGCGGAGGGAGTTCCCGGCGCTGGGGCACCGTGCAGCCCAGCGAACTGAGCCCTGAAATACGGGGGGAACCGGAGCCTCCGAGGATACAGCGTGGCCGCAGCCAGTAACGCTGCCTGCGGGCAAGGCAGCGGCTCTGTTGCTGCGTACCTCAGCCGGACTTCCCGTGCGCTTGGCACTGTCAGGGTTTCAGGCTGTGTATTTATGTAGCTCTAGATCGGCTGGAGCAGACAAAGACTAAAAGCACATACCTGTCTTAGTGGTCTCTGGGGTCTTCTGAGCATTAGTCTGCAAAGGTCTGATGTCTCTCGGCGACTGCTCTCGCAGTCCAGTAGCGCGTTAATCTTTTTCTCCAGCTGCGTCTACTGGTTTTCTAAACCGTGTCTGTGGTTTTTAAATGTGCTGATTGACGCAGTTAAAACCAGCATTCAAATAACTAAACCACGTGGAAGTTACCTAAAAGAGAGGTGGCAGAAAATTGTCAGTGTTCACGGAACAGCCCGGAGAGACCGCTCTTTCCCGTTGCTGGTGCAGGAGGTGGCGGCTGGGCACGGCGAGGGCAGCGCACGCTGGGCACCGTGGGCGCTGGGCTGGGCGGAACGGAGAGCCGTGGGGAGCAAAACGGCTGCGAAAGACCTGCATTAGACATGTTGATGTGGTCAGCAGCAGGGTTTATTACAATTACGGCAATTCAAAGTATATTTTTGTGGAGGAAGGATGGTCAGAGTTGCTTGCCCTGTCTGCACCAGGCGGTGGGCAGGGATGGGGGACAGTGCTGTCAGCTGGCCGAGACCTCGCCGGCCTGGAGGCACTGCAGTTTTCACACTCTCCTCCTAACATCAAGCCTGAAGATTTAGGTTTAAATGTTTGTCATGTGTTCACATGTGTAAGGATGACAAGACACGCGTGTTTTGGTCAGCCCAAGCACGGGGGCTCTGTCTCCTAGTTCCTAAATCTTCCTCAGGTTGGTCTCGGCATCTTGACGTGGGGCTGTAGATGTGTGACCTTGATGGCCGTTTCTTTGCTTTTAAGAATCTGAAACTCCTCCCCCCCTTCCCCTGTCTTACATACAAAATCTTTCTGGAATCAGGGGTTTGTGATGTGGCCCTCATTCATTACAATATTCCTGCTTGGGATTCCAGTTTTTTCTGGAGTTGCAACCTAATTTGCAGATTTAAAGGCACATAGGGATTCTACTGATAGCAATTAAAATTCTAAACCTTTGGACATTTGCCAAGCACTATTAAAAATACAAATGACACATTAAGGGTATAGGGGAAATGTTTATAATTAAGCTTCTTTTTTTTTTTTTTTTTTTCCTTAAAAAAACCAAGAGAAAATGTCTGGCGGCAGGCTGGGGGGCTAAGGTGCTGACAATACTGAAACCCCCAAATGGTAGCACTTTGTTGTAGTTGGGAATCCACAGGAATTTACAAATCACGTACCAGAGCTTTGTGAAGAAACAAATTAAGAATGTCTGGTTTTAAGTTTAGTCATAAGCTTAAAGTTCAGACCATATTTGTCGAAATGTTTGCAGAGCTTCATAGTGTGGAATCATCCTGTGTTTGGTTTTGAGCAAACATGGACTAGTTTTATGGTGTTATGCTCATCATGCAAAACTGATCTTTCCATACTTGTATTTTTCTTTTTTTTTGGTAGCGTTCCGTCAGTTTTTTCCTCTGTGTGTGTGTTTGTGTCTCCCCTTTTCTGCTGAGTCAGTTTACAGCTCAGAAAACTTTGCCAGGTCTAAAAAGACAAGGTGATGGTTAGGTGACCCTTTACTGAAAACTGGTCTGCGCTTCCTATAGAAGTGTTTCGGGAAACACGAAAACGTGAGTCTGCTGCTGAGTGGTAATTCTGTTTTTATTGTGATTCAGTGTATGTCTAATTTAAAAGGCCATTTTAGTTCATAAATTAGAGATGCAGATGGTAGATTTTGTTGTAATTAAAGTTGCTGAGCACTTCTCATCATAAACCCCTATTTTTTGTGGTTTAAACTTTGCTGAATTTTTGACTTTTGATTTGAAATTTCCCACGATGTGTGCCTGCTTTGGCTGGCTCCTGGGACTGGGGGGTGGCGCGGGGAAGGGAAGGGGTGCTGGTGTGGGAGGGAATTAGCCAAAATGATTAAATAATTTCTGAGAACAAAGCTAGGAAAAAGAACATCTAAAGCTTAAAAACCCCTAAATCTGATGACCTTTAAAAGAGCATCAGGAGCCTCGTGTTTTGAATTGGGCACACCAAAGGTTTATGTGGGCGGTTCTTGTGTCCGATCACTTCTGGTACCTCTCCACATGTCGCATATTCATTTGGAGAAAGGTTTCACCTCCAGAAAAAGTTTGCAGAGCCTTCCTGGAGCTCTGCTGTTAGTAGGCTGTGACGTTATTCGCCCCCTGCCCCGGGCACCCTCCAGGGCAGGTGTGGTCCAGCCGAGCAGCGCCGCTGGCTCGGAGCAGGGAGCGGTGTCCCGGGAAGGGGCAGCCCCGACGCGGGCGTCGCTGTAGAGGAGGGAGAGCCTGGGCTCGCTCTGAGAGCCGTGGGCTAGCCCACCCACGGGGGCGGCGGGCGGCGGGTCACCCACGGCGGGGGCGGAGGAGCTGGGCGCAGGGGAAGGGTGTGAGAGTAGCCAGCGCGGATGGGGAGCGAGTTCGGATGTACCTCGGAGTCCTTGTGGGTTTCTCCTTGCCCCGGGGTTGGACTCTGACACTGTGCGATGTTATGTCGCAGCATCGTGTGTGGGGATGTTGGGGCTGTGCGGGACGGCGCTGCCCGGGCGTGGGAGAGCGGCCGTCTGCCCGGCCCGGTGCCGCTCCTTGTGGGTGAACGCTTTGTGCAACGATCGCGTGACATCCCCGGCACCCGCTCGGGGGGCGCCAGTGCCCAGGGTGGCTGACCATCCCCCCAGGAGACGTCACCTTCTGTTTTCTCCAGCTTCTTCAGCAGGTTGCCTCAGGGATTATTTACTCAAGGCTCCTCAGATAAGGGTCCCGTGGAACTTATTTGGGATTAAAGTTAATTAAAGATGGACTGTAAGGGGTGCAGTTAAGTTTAAAAGGACAGCTTTCTTTAATTTTGAATTGGAGGAGCAGAGGCAGGATTGCCCAGGAGTGTGCATTTACAGCATGTTCGTCCTTATTTCTGTGGCTGCCAGCCGGGTGCCGCTTATGGTCAGGGCACGTCTCTGAGCCCGTTTTTGTTGTGTGTTCCTTCTCTTCAGCCCTGGAGAGTGTTAAGTGTTAGCCAGCACTGGCCAGGCTAAAAAACCCACTTGCGAAGACTTGGTTTTCTTTCAGCTTATCTTCAATCGTGAGAGAAGTGTTCCAGGTCAGCGTCAGAGGCGCAGTAATGAGCAGACGGTACGAATTAGTGCTGGGAGAGTTCTCCTCGTTCTGTGCACGGCTGTGACAGTCGCTGTGGCGCTATGGGGGTGTGTCTGTCAGGAGCACTCTTGGAGCTGTGTCTTTGCTGTCCTTTAATCATGCAGCCAAGAAGTTTCTCTCATACACAAACTAGCAAGTTTAGTGTTTTCTCTTGCAGCTTTTCATGACTTTCATTGACAGATTAAAATTTTTAGCCCATTGTGACTTCAGCATTGTAAATGAAAAATAGGCGCAATCTTGGCATAAGGTAGTTATGAATTCTGAGCAGAAATAGCAATTTCTGATGAAGAAAAAACCTATTCATGTATTTATTTCAGAGCATAAGGAAGTAAGATGTGTTCAGCGTAGGCTGTGTCACCGAGCCTGTCAGAGAGTGGGGACCTGCCCGGCTTGGCACACAGCGCCGGGTGAACTCCGGATACTGCGGGTGGATAACCACGTCCTGGGGGTGAACCTCAGCAGCAGCCGGCGGAGCACACCCGCCTGCTGCCAGATAGCGGGTACCTCCTCAGCCTGCCCTGTCGCCTCCTGTCAGCTATCAATATTTAGTTCTGATTGTTTAAACAGTGTTTTACAGATATGCGGTGCCCCAAAGTGATGATTATTAGATGTGCTAATGAAGATACTCCCATAAAAATAATAATGTATTAATAATAACTTACGTATTGGGGTGAGATGGGAGAATATGTGTTGAGGGTGTTGGCAGAGGAAGACTAGCCCTTCCCTCCTGTCCCTTCTGGGTTAAAGTCAGCAAATACACGAGGTGCTCCCTCACTGCCTCTGCTGGTTGTGACTGTGTAGCCTTGCTAGGCAGATGAAAGTGCCATCTGCCCCCTCCTTGGGGAGTTGCTTGTGTTGGCTTTTTACAATAGAGATCATTTTTTGAGATGGCATCCTGCAAAATTAAACTCTGTGAGAGTCTTATTGCTCATTTCTGCACAACCAGGATTTTTTTTTATATTTTGAGGCAGTTGTGGAGTGAGCTTTCTCTCCTGGAACAGCGTTTGGGGGAAGGGTTTCCATTTGCTAGGTTTAGCTCTTTTCCTGAAAAATTGCTGTGCTCTGTTGGTGACAGAGCAGATGGTCCATTTTGAAGCCTTACACCACAGTATTAGCAGAAATAACCCATTGCACAGTACCTGCAGTGTTGCCATTTGTGCAGCGCGATGTTGAGATGGCTTCTGGGCAGACAGCTGTGCGGTGTCGGTGAAGGCTGGGGCAGGTTTATGCGGTGATGTATAGTTTAAATGTGAGACTTACGTGCTCAGCATTTATGGGCTTTTTGAAGCAGATTTGTGCCAGCCCACTTGGGTCTTATGTCAGGGGCTTGAACAGCAGAACAGTGTCTCCGTACAAAGGGATGACCGGTAACTCCACTGGGCTTGGGGGAGGGAGGCTGAAATGTATGAGTGTGACAGCCTCTCTGTGCAAACGTGTGTTTGACATCTCTCGGCAGCCTGCGATGCACGCTGGTTCTTCCCGGGGCACCACGCCTTCGCAAGAGGTTCCAGGTCCAGCTGCGTAACTCCAAAGAATAACCAGACCAAACCCAGCTTCTTGGTCCTGCAGTGCCACGGAGCGCGTCACGAGTGAGTCAGGAGGATGAGCTGCAGCTGGGGACCAGGTTGCCATCAAACGGGAACCTCGTTTAGCTCTGGGTTACCCAGAACTTTCACTGCAAGAGCTGTAGGGAAGTTCCTCCAGGTGGTAGGTTGACAAGACAAGAGCTGGCACTTCGTGTGACTACAAGACTCGTGGGTGTCGGGGGAGCTGGCTGGGTTTGTCTGAGGCGTGATGTGCTGGGAAAGGTGGGAAAGCATTAACTCACCCAGTGCAGAAAACAAATTGGCCCCATACCTTTCCGTTCTGGTTCACAGTGGACCAAAAGCTAGAAATTTAGTGTCACTTTTTCGAAAGTGTGTTGGTCAGCAGACTTTCCCCTGAGTGCTTTATGTACATCTTTGTTGTTCTAATATCAGTAATCTGGTGGAGTGAGGAAGCAATTTTACAATATAAATAATTTTTTCAAAGCTTGCAAAATAACTATAAAGTTACACAAATGTATATTGTGGAAGTGTTTTCATCTCTGTACGCCTCTGTGCTTTCACAGCCACAATTATTTAGATTTACGCAGGCGAATACCAAGCCGTGCCATGTAAGGAGCTAAATGTTTTTGCCATAAATGACAAAAAAATCTCCCACAAAGCAACAGAGTCCCTTCCCCTGCAGACTATTTCCCTTGCTTGGAGAGAAGATCCTGCGAAGTCTCAGTTTGACAAGAGTCAGGGAGCTCTGAAAGATCCATATAAATAATCTTTTATGGATTTTCTTTAAAAAAAACACAACCGAAGCGCAGCTTTCTCCTGTAGTGCCTACGGGCTGGTTCGGGCCGGGGCTCCTGCGGCCCCTGCTGCCTGTGTGTGGGGCGCTGGCGGCTCGCTGGGTCTGCGGGGAAGCGCATCAGGCAAGTGGGGAGCGTGCGGGGTAACCAGGCTCCACGGAGGTGTGCTGGAACGCAGCGGGCAGTTCGGAGGTCTCCGGTCCTTTGGTTCAAATGCCGTCCTGTGTGATGGTAGGATACTCTTACTGTAGATCGGTGGTCTCGGAGCCAGAGAAGTTACCCACAGCCTTGGAGAAGGTTCAAAGACCATCTGTTTAAAAATCCTTCACCCTGAGAGATTATCTGTTAGGACTAAAGTGAAACAGTGGCAGAAAGGTGAAGCGCGTGCGATTTCTGTTCCTCTGTCTTCTTTGTTAAGTAAAATGAAAGCATTCAGCTTCCAGAGCCATTGCCTGAAAGCTCTTGTGAGTACTTTATGCACAAGTGTGTTTTCCCCGTACAATGATAAAATCAATCTATCAATCAAAAAAAAAAAAAAGGTTGCACTGAAAAATACAGTTAAAAAAGATTATATTTATATAGGGAAGGTTGGTGGCTTTCAGCTATTACCTTTGTACAGAGCAAAATGCTTTATCATTGTGCCAAAAGCAGAGGAAAATCCAACAAATCATTCTTTTTCGATTTAAATATACCCCAGAGTTTCTAGACAGCTGTACGTGTGTGTTTTCAAACGGCTCCTCGAGTGTTCTTACCTCCTGCAACAGCAGCAGGGGAGGTACTAAAATCCCAGTCAGTTTGGTGTCAACATTTGTGGTGTACACCGTGTTATTTCGGAAATGTCCTGAGTCCAGTGTAACCGTGCTATTTACTTTATAGAATAATCCTCTTTAAACATTGCTTGTATTGAGCATCACATTTTGTAGAAGTACTCTGACATTTGGTGCCTAAGGGTGACAAACAATCAAGTTTAATTCTTAATTTTATAGAATGTTTCCCTTTAGAAATTGTATTTTTTTTTAAAATAAATACATAAATACCTATATAAGTTTTACCGAGGGTTTTTCAGGCTTTGTGCACATCTGAGGATTTGATCTGTATTTTTTTTTTTCTTTTTAAACCTTTTTTTTTCCCAGTTGTTGGAAGAGAGTCCTTCCTTAAGCTGCATGTTGCTTTCAGCGCTCCGCTCCGTGAGCTGTTAAACACACCGAGCGCTTCCCCTCAGGGTCTCTTTTCTGGGCTGGTGGAGGCCAAGTCAGAGCGACGTGTGCTGAACCTCCTGCGATGGCTCCTGAGGGCTGTGCGGCAGTGGCGGTGGAGCCATCACCGTTCCCAGCCCTTCAGGCCGCTTTGATCTCCTGCGTGTCCTGCCTGCCTTCCTGAGGAGCAGCAGCAGACGAGCCCGATTCCCGGCTCTGGTGGACAATGCGGGCAGAGCGCCGCGGCCTGGAGCTCAGAATGGGCTGTTCCGGTTATTCCTCTCTTTTTTTCAGATTCTGATGGGTCATATCCCACTATAATGCAATCGTAGCATCAGCTGAAATAGCACATGGTAAATGTATTGGCAACTTGCGGTAATGGTTTTGTATAGAGAAAACAGCACCTGGTATTTTATGCTGAAACCTTTCTTCTGTTTTATTACCAGTTCTCATCTATTCAGTTTCTTTGAGACATTTGCATTCTTAAATAACCTTCATAAGTGTGTTATTTCACAGACCTGAACTTATACTATATTTATACTTTCCCGAAATGTATTTGATCTTCTGGATTTAGAAATTTCAACCTCCCTTGAATTTTTCAGCTCAAGATGCAGTTTTTCATACAGCTTTTCTCTAAAGGGTAGGCAGAGGAAAAAATAAATTATGGGGTCGAGGCACACGTTTGCAGCAGACAGTAGGAGAGTAAACTCCTTGGTGTAGAACAGAGCCTTTTGTGACTGGCAGGGGAACTGGGAGCTGGTTTGGCTGAGGGTGTATGGTATTCTGCAGAGGTGATAGGGTACAAAGCAAATGACAAATACAAACATGATACTGAATATGTTACGGCTGGTTTTTCTCTTGGTCACATCTGAGTTCCTTCTGAATTTTTTATAAGAGCTATAGATTTTTTTTGATATAGAAGTGTAAAAAATGATTAGCAGAAGAAAAACAATCCAGAAAATCCCTGTACAGATATAACTTGATGCTTTGTGCCACTGTTTGCCAAGCTCACTTTTAAGACCTATACATTTTCTGGAATAATTTTCTTTAGCGATTTCATTAGTTAAAATCATATTTGGAAATGATATAAGAATTAACAACAACCATATGATTATAGAGATCACCTTACTGTAGTTAACTGTGTGAACAAAGGAGGTGAATAAAGGCTTTACAATTTTGTAGTATCTGTCAAAACCTATGAGGCCAAAAAATGTTATCCCGATATACATGTTTGTGTAAAAAACAACAGCGGAGTATCTGCACACAAACGTGTTGAGCTGTGGAGGTGCAATTTCTGAATCGGCCAGTATTTTGAAAGGAAATGTCAAGCTCATTAGGAGATCGGCAACAACAATGTTTTTGAGATAGACAATAAAACTCTTTTTGCTAGAAACATATAGAAAGATCCA
>NW_009648255.1:617382-651584 GCF_000708025.1 Charadrius vociferus
GAATGACTGTCGTAGTTACTACTGTGCTGTGACTGCAGTTGTTTCCCGAGGAGTCTGTGCTGGAGTTGGACATCTTACAGTATCTTTGTTCCTAGAAGCAGAGAAAGATTATCTCAGTGAGATGAAAAGGTGCTAGGCTTGCCAGTAATTAGTTTAAGATTTCTACCCTTACTTCAAAATAAACTTTGCATACTTCTCAGCAATCACCACATTTCCACACTATATTATTTCCCGCAGGGATGCACAGTTCGTATTTTCCAAGTGGTGCCATCTCGCTTTTTGATGATGTTCGAGGGTGTGCTGCGGCTTTGAACAGAGAACCCATTTGCTTCTCCGTTTGAGTTGAATCCATTGTCTCCCAGCCCTGCGCTGCCCCTCTGCTGCGGGTTTGAGCCTACGCGCTGCAAACCGGGAGGGGGACTGAGCCACAGGGATTTCGTGACTCTAAATACATCTCATTAACCCTGATGACCGGTAGGTATTTTTAGCACTGGCTTACCAGGAAGCATGTGAGGGATATGAGTATTCCTTGTACAAGTGTTCTCTTTTGCATACAGGCATAGAAAACACTCCTCTCTTAGTCAAGCGTGCAAATAGCTAGTCTATGCCAGTATTTTCTAACGTTCACTTGAAAGAGAGCCTTATGCGCAGCTAGCACAGCTTGCTTTAAACTTTAACTTTTAGTAGCACGATGCACAGGAGTGTGTCTGTGTTAGCATAATGTAGAAGCTAGAGCTGTCCTCTCAAGTCATTCCGATTTAAATTTTAGGGGCTGTCCAAGAAGAAATCACATCTGCTGTCTGCTTTCCTTTGACAGAATGTTTACGGGGGTGGATTGTCCTCTGTCGGGAAGGGCAGAACAGATACAGATACAATGCTGCTGTATTTGGCAAATGAAATCCTAGGCAACTGCGAAACACATGCCACGGAGCTGGGAAAAAAATCCCACCCCATCTTTTAGAAAACAGAAGAGTTTCCTTATTGCCACAATTCAGAGTCAGTAGCAGGTGCCTCTGCCTAGCAGATGGGAAGCTGAATGCAACCTTGCAATAACTAGAAATGGAAATTTTCTTTCAAATAGGTAAAATTGTTTGCTATGGTATGTTGTTGTTTTCTGCAAAAGAGATACAGAGACCGTAAATGCTGACCAGTTGTGGCGTGTGTGGGGATCAGGGGGCGATGGAGCAGGTGTTGCCTGTGTTCACACCCCAAGCCTGTGGTTAATCGCTTCCCCGTAGTTCTCCCATACGCGTCCCTGCCCTCCTGCGTTCATGTGTAAGCCCCAGTCACCAAGGCAGTTGGCTTTGTTGGGTTGGTTTTTTAAAGGAAGATGGTGTGGAGAGTGGGTGTTCGCTACCGTGTGAACAGGTGTGTTAGGATTAGGAGGTAATAACGGGTAAGGTTTGGGGTGACACTGCTAACACTTGGAGGATCTCCCTTTTTCCCTCTTTATCCTTCAACCTTCCACTCAAACAACTGGAAAGCACCAATAATGAACGCTGCTTTTATTTAAGGTGGTAACACACTATTTACAAACTGTCCTCTTCCCACTGCTGTCTGCTGCACACATGTTCTCTTCCTCCTGGCAGGCTGCCTAAGCAGGACCCGCTCTCTGCATCTGCTGTGTTTGGCAGTTCCTTTTCTGTAGGGTTTCCTAAACCAAAGTACTTGGAGGTGGGTCTTTCTACGCTTGGACTTAGTAGCAGATACTAAATGGCTTATGAAGTTCATGAAGTATTTCTTGCGCTGAGGCATCATACAACAAGGGATTATTTCAGGAGTGGGTGATTAAAGATGCGGGTGTTAAAACTTTGTAAAGTATATTGTGTCTGTGCTGCAGGGAAGACACCCTAGGCAGAGGTTACATTTGACACCAGCGGATTTATCAACTGTCTGTGGTTGAGAAAGAGGCCAAAGTCCAAGCTGGACCCTGTAAATCTTTCCGTCTCAGTGGCATGCCTGCTTACCTTTCTCGATTTGACTGCTGTGGTGGTTCTTGTTAAGGGTCTAGAGTGCCTTCCATTCTCGGGCACAGCGCCTCTTCTCTTGCTGGGAGACCTGTGTGGGAGACAGGAGAGTGCAGCTGGTAGGGTGGTTTATCAGAATGTAGGACAGTGTAATCCTGTGGTGCTGAGGGATTCCCACATTGCAACGCCCATTTAGACCGCCTGATGATCAGTACTGCAGACAAGTCTTCAGGTCTTTCAGGAGGACTTAAAAATTGGTTAGGGACAGACTCGGAGCAGTCATGTTCCACCTAAAGCCCGTCACTGCATGGTTAAGGCTAGAGGCTTCCCCCCCCAGTGCATCACATCATTTGTGTTCATGATCAATTTTATCTGCTCTTTTTGTCACCTGGTCACACACTTGGCTCATTCTGAAAGGCCGCGTCCCTACCGCTCTGAATAATTCAGCGTTGATAGCGAGCACTGTCACCTCACCAGGCTGTTCCCTCCATCAGTTGTGGCTCCCAGTGTGGATCCTGTAGGAGCTATGGTGATGTGGTGCCGCGAGGTGTAACTCCTGAGCTCTGGTAAAGAATCAGTCTGGCAGAGTGGCCTTCGTGCAGCTGCTTGGTGCTTCTGGATCCTCATAACCACAGCCACCGTGATGGCCGCACTCCTCTGCTGGGCGGTGGGTTGCAGAGATGGGCTGTGTGGAGTTGGCAGAAGGCATGCTTCCACTTTATAGAGGAGCTGCCCTGTCATGCTTGTTCTGGTTGCATTCTTGTTCAAGCACCCCTTAAACCTTCTCAGTGAGAACATCCTCTTCTCTCGTGAGAAGGTGAGAACTTGCAGTGGCTCCACCAAGTGATATGCAGCTTGAAATGAGCATAGGTACTCACCGCTTGTCCCACGGTGGGGTCATCTGGAAACTCTGAATACTCCTAGTTTGATGTTAATTGGTGGGTCAGCTTAGTACCTTGTTGTCCAAATGCGATGGCTAAGTGTGTCCAAATGTGATGACTAAGCTTAAGGATTCTTGTTGTGTTTTGGTTCCTCCCCCCCCCCTCCCCTCCCCCAATTCTTAAAACACTGCTGGATTTGGGTTCTTTTTTTGCTGCTGCGTAACTGCTGTTATTTGCTGGTGTGTGTTGGAGGGGATGTATTAGCACCCAGCAATTTGTGGGGGGTGTGTGAGAATAGCCTTTCATACCTCCGCAGCATTTCATGTTCAAATGCCTCGTCCAGCATAAAGTATATTTATTCTACGTAAGTAATACCAACTAGTTGTGCAAAATCAGCAAACTTGATTCACCAAATTAACAAGATTCATTTGGTAAAAATACGTAGAAGTTTTCAACTTCCTCAGTTTTGCATGTTGTCTTGGCAAAATACACAAAAGGAAAGTTGCATAAACCATTAAAACTGCTTAGGTTCTTCTGTCTTCAAGCTCTTAGGCTGTATCATTTGTAACCCTTCCAGTGTCATTAAGGTACTTTTTCTTGACTTCTGTAACTTGCCTGTCAAATTTCAAAGTTCATGGCTGCTTTACTGAACGTAAGAGTAATATTTACAAGTATGCATTTTTTTTTTACTCTGAATATAACAAAGGTTCTGTAGTACTGACTGCACATTTTAGGCTATTTATGGAAATTAATGCGGTTGCTTGATAAATAAATATGCAATGCAATTACTGGGTCAGGAATTGTTGACAGTCGTCGCTGTCCCCAGAAACCATTTTTGAACTGCAAAATGGAGTTAATCAGGGAAGCGGATCACACCAAACGTTATCTCTGGTGTTAGGAGAAATCTAGAGAAAGAGGAAGCGCAATACACAAAACACTGCAATTGTGAGTTGTGCTGAGCTGTGCTAAAAGAAGAATATTTTTTTTTTTTAAACTTTTCCTTTTTTTTCTAATGTGGTAGGAATATTGGTGGGGTCTGAACTTGCCGTCCCAGCCACGCTGGTGTGACCCAGTCAGAAGGCAGCCTCCCGTCTGGACCTGCATCCCTGGGCACTGCGATGGAGCTCCTGCGCTGTGCGGGGCGTGGGTGGCCGCAGGCTGGGAGCCCTCAGGGCGGGCTGCTGGGGGTCTCCTGCGGGGCTGGACGGGCTGGACATGCTCACTTGCTCGTTAGGAGCCGGCCCAGCGGCGGGCAGTAAGAGCAGGGTCTGCCAGCCGGGGTTTGCCGGCGGTGGCGTCCTGTCTCTCCGTTCTCGGGGTGTCTGCGAAGGCGCTGCGCTGGGTGGGAGCTGGCAGGGGCCGTGCAGGGAAAGCCCTCTCCTGCGGCCGCCCGGGCACGTCTCAGCTCAGCGCCTGCTCAGGGCTGGGCTGCCCCTTCCCGCTCCTCCGCGGTGGTGCCGAGCTGGCAGCCGGCGGGGGGGGTGCCGGGCTGGAGACGTTCGGGGTCTGTGGGTGTAACCGCTGCTCTCCGTTGGGAGGCTTTTTTTGCAGTGACTGTGGAGATACGTTGGTACATTTGACTTCTTGCAAGTTTGCCAAGAGACTAGGATTTCATTATTTTTCTGTTCTTATTATAACACTTGTCATAAGGCAATGTCTGGTTTTTAATACTTAAGAGAATAAAAGTATGCAAAATACACCATGTACTATTTCAGCCCTTTAAAACGGCCTACGGGTGGTAGTTGTTCTTGTTTGCCATAGATGCATAGAATGTAGTGGAGGAAAACGGGATGGACAGTCGAATTAGGATGACAGAGAAAAAACAGCGTTCCTGTTGCAGGAGGTCGCAAGTGAGTATCTGTGAGATAGCATCGCACGCAGTGGTGCTCAGCGCGCGCTTCCTCTGGCGTGGCTTAGAGAAGAGGGGGACCGATGTCCCCCTCTTGTGTGGCAGTAACATCTCAGGGGTCTCGGTTCCTTCCTGCTGTGCCTTCCTGCTCTTGCTTTCGAGCCCGCTCCCGTCTGGTGTGGGGGGACAGAGGGCTGAGCGAGCCGTGTTTCTTCTCGGGCTGTGCCCCGCAGCGCCCTGCGCCAGCGGCTGGGAGAGGCCGGGTGTCCCGTGAAGGCGGCTGCTGCTGCGTCCCCAGGAGTAGCAGTGGCTCCCGCTGCCCCGGGTGAGCCTTGGTGGTGCTGCGGGGATGTCCCGTCTGCGGCTACGGTTAGCAAGGGGAAGAACAGAAGTGTAAACAACTCTTTACATCGTAACAGTACTTCTCACTTTTGATCCAAAAAGGCAAAATTCAGGATTTCCTAGGGAGGTAGCAGTTGGTGGTGGAGGGTAGTATTTTTTTCATGCTATGCTATTTTATTTACAAACTCCTGACTTCCCGAGCGTGGGAGGAGTCAAAAAAAGAAAAAAGCTGGACTTGGAATGCCGTCCTTGGGGGTTTTCTTAGGATGGCGTGCCAGTCCTGCTGGTGCTGTCAGGCCACGTGAAGGGTCTGCCGTGTGTACCGTCTCTTTCCTCCTGTGTGCCTCTCATCCCCAAGCCCTACAGTTACCCCTCTGCCAGTGTCCCCGCTGACCGTCACTAATGCCTGTGCAGGGACCACAGCCCTGGGCAGCAGCAGGGCGAGCCTGGACTGGCTGTTATTCCTTATCTCTTAACTGAAGGGAGCAGTTGACTTGCTCGGTTTGGAAGGAATTGGCTATATCATCTAACCTTGAAAATGCTGTTTTAATAAAAAACATGGAATAAAGCCTTGACAACTTTTGTGACATCTCTTTGCCGGGACCGTATTTGCCCCTGGCTGCCTGTGTTCCTTGGGTTGGGTGTATAGCTCTTGGGGAGGTGGTGTGGGTGAAGATTTGAACTTCTTTGTATAACACAGCCGATGTTCATAAATCCTTATGAATTAATGGTTATATCTGTGTTTCTCATTCCTTATATTTGCAAAAACAATTCCCAAGCTTTTGAGTTCAGTGCATTGCAAACATTTCCTGCCAGTGGCTGAGAGGAGTCCCGTTAACACCTTTCAGAAGTACGCAGTATTGCAGTAGAAAGTCTTGCCTTTTTTTACGGTTGTGAATGAGTTCTCATTTCCAGTTGGATATAAAACATCTGTTTCTAAAACTGATGCAGATCTGCGTACCGAGTTTCTGTTGTGCTTGCCCCCCTCCTTCCTTCCTCTCCTCTGCTCATCTTCCTCCTCTGCTCACCCTTGAATAAAATGTCTCAGGCTGACACTTCCAGGCGATCCAGCGATGAGGAAAACAAACGTTTCTGTCCCCAGGTTGGTTCCCCGCAGTGTAGGGTGCCGCGTCACCCCGGCGGGAGGCAGGGGTGCGGGGAGGTGCGGAGCCCCGGTGCCCTGTGCCCGGCAGTGGGTGGTCGCCTGCGCCACAGCCACGCGCCCGCTGCACCGACGGCTCCAGTGAAAGGCGCTCTGCTGATACCCGGGCAGGAGGCGGCGTGCCACGTAAAACAGCAGCAGCTCCGCCAGCCAGCGTTTAGAATTGACAGCGCTTCATAACAGATTTTCCTGACCAAAGTTATTGCAGACAATTAGGTCATACGTGGTGTTTTCTTGGCGTGAGTGGTTGATTTCTGGCGTTCTGAAGGACAAAGCGCGTGAGGAGAGCCCACGGGGTAAAGAGCAGCTGTAGATAAGATTGTTTGTTTCTTGTTAAAACAGCCGGCTCATGGAAGGGCAGTGCCGGCTCGTTCGGTGTCAGCGTGAGGACACCTCAAGGGCAGAATTTTATTTCTGTCTTGCAAAACCCACCAGTAATTGTTTCATTCCTTCTTATTGTCCAGGAGTCCCTATGCTACTTCTGAAATCTGAAATTTAACAGCCGAATCCTCCTGATAAGTTAAATTTTTCATTCTATTTTTCTTTCTGATTTTTAGACCAGGGCCTAAATTATTCTAAACCCACAACCTTTTAGCATTAAAAGATCAGAGCCTATGAAGTGTCTGTGTAAACTCTGGTGTTCACACTGAAACTGGGCAATGGGCTCAGCTGTTTGCATGTAGGATCATTTTCAGATCTAACCCAAATATTCTAGTATTTTTAATTAAGCCTCAAAAAAACCCCACTGAGACCCTTCCGATCTCCCGTCAGTTACAGTACCTGACTTAGGGAGTAGTGGATGTAAGAGGGAGAGTTAGGACCAGAGTACTGGGAATGGTCAGTTTGATTTGGTATCAGAGGATTAAACAGGCCAGTTTTAGAAGCAACTGTCCTATCAAATTTGTAATTATCCTAGTATAAGTATGTCAATAAACCATTAAAATGATTAGTAGTTTTATTGTCCTGAAACTGGGTACTTAAAAGATCTAAAATGTCGCTCAAATGAAGAAATTGTTCCCTTTAATATTCTATTTTAATAGTAACACTTGTCATTTAAATATTTGATTTTTAATTCTATTTTCCAGTGTTTTAAACTATGAGTTTTATATAGTTACGTTTCCCCAGTCATCAGTTAAAACAAAAGTAGAAGCTTGAGAAAGACACCTTTTGCTGCGATACTCGCTAGAGAGCGACCCTTGCCTGTGGGTCGGCGGGCTGCGGTGGCGCAGCTGGAGGCTGTTCGTGTCTCGCACTCGGAGGTGTGGGAGTCTGCCTGCCTTGGGTTTCTGTGTTTATTTACAATTATGACTGCTCTTTTGTGTTCTAAGTACTTTGTTTGTGGTTTGCATAATGCATGGATGATTTCCTTTTCACCTTATTTGTCAATTTAAAAAAAAAAATTATAGTGGTGGTTATTTAAAAATTAAAAGAGAATGTTGAGAGCACTGGTAAGGCACAGAAACACGTAATGAAGGCAGAGCCTTTCACCTGGAAAGCAGTATGAAATTGCAGGGGTGGTCCCTCTGCAGCTGTGAAGCAGATTTACAGAATGAGCCCTTTACAACTGCCGTGTAACGCCGAACACCGTGACAGCGGCGCAAGCTGCAGTGGATTCTGGTACTTACTGGCCGGAGTGCAGGCTCCTGGCTGCTCCGCGTCGCCCGTGTGCTGCTCCCGCACGGCTGCATCAGCTTTACTTCTGTCCGCGAGTGCTCTGCAGTGTTCTCTTCATATCCGCTTCGGCAGGGGTAGTGGTTGCGAGCGTGCTGTATCTCCCCGAGCAGGCGGTCGCCGAGCGGGTGAGTCGTGCTTTGCCGCTTGGCCAACTGCGGTCGAGATCTCCAGTGCTGCAGATGGTCAGTGCTATTTTCGTGTGCTTACGCGTACTTCCACAAAGATCAGCGTTGAACTGGTTTCAAGAAAGACACATTTGTGCAGTTGGCAGAGCAGTAAGCGATCTTAAGCTGAGGGCTGCTGTTTTCTTTTCTTGAACTGTTCCCAGGCCTGGCTGCGACCTCTTCTGTGAAGTTTACTGCTCTGATAGCTTCTGCTGCTCTTACTGGGAGTGTCCTGAACTGGAGCGCACAGGGTTTCGTTGGGGCTGCGCAGGGCGTGCTCAAAGGCTGAGAGATGGATTCTTGGCATGTGATGAATGTTCGGTGTATGGCTTTTTCTTTTTCTTCTTTTTCTTTATCTTTTTTTTTTTTTTCTCTTTTTTTTTAACCTTAATCATCTGTCGGTATTCCTCCCTTCCCGTTCTTCCCATACGTTTATTTGGGAGGCTTGGAGATCAAGCACAAAATTAGTGGAAGTGGAAAAGCTAATATCTCTTCCATGAACCTAGGAAAGTAGTATATTTTGAGAGATCTGCGTTTTGGGGAGAGAAATTGAGATTTATATTTCTTTAAAAACAAGTGAAATGTGTAAGTTGCGTACATTAATGTTAATAAGCGTTCAGTACGTGCCTTGAGCTCTGCTTTATTTGTGTAACCCCGGCCTCTGTTAAATACACAGTCTCCTCATGGACTTCCCTTCTGTGAGTGTTTCTCACCTTACAAGGAGGGGCCCAAAGGCACGGAGAAATGAATGTGCCCTGGGCTAACGCATTGCTGCTGCGTGCGCATCCTGTACTCGGAGCCAGTGTTGTGAACCGCAACCGGTAGTCTCTTCCTGCCCCCAAATTTCCTTGAATCTTTCTCAATGAAATAAGGGGGTATCTTCAGAGCCAAAATTGTCTTTATGTTATTGTCACTATTCTTGCCCCTCCCTTATTTCTGAGACTCCCAGATCAAAGCCGTAAGAGTCAATTGCTCGTTGCTTTTGGGTAATGAGTTTGGACTGTCATTCAAAGTTTTTATATTTGCCTTATATTCTGTTTCCGCGGCAGTGTGAGCAGTCAGCCTTTCTGGGAATCTGAATCCGCGCTCTTCGGGTCTGGTAGGCAGGTGCTGAGATGTAAAAGTTTGGTTTCAGTTACTTTCTTGGGTGTGAGAGGCAGCAGCACACTCTGGTCCTCTCTCGGCTGCCTGGCACCGGGCTCCCTCCTCTGCGGGCCCTCTCCTCGAGCTGTGGCTGCTCCTGCGGGGTTCCTGCGATAACAGCCGGCTTCACTAGCAGCCTGTTTCACTGCCGCTTCTGCACTGCATCTGCCCCGTGGGCTGCTGGGCTGTGGCATTAGGATTCGTGTCCCATGGACTTTGTGTGTCACCTCATGCCGTCAGCCTTTAGTTTCAAGCAAACTGAAGGAGATCCATCTGCCCTAAAGAGTCATAGCTCCTCATGTGCCACAGGAGGAGAGAGGGTTAAACTTGTAACTTAGGAAGAAGTGATGAGTGCCAGAGGTTGCAGGTTTTAACCCTCCTCCTGAGGGACAGGGACGTGCACCCAGTGTCTGGGGAGGGCTTACAGGAGCACTTGCACGTCCCTTTACCCTTTCCCCCCACCCTGCACCCGTCTCAGGCGTGTAACCCTTCCAGCGTGCCTGCCCAGTGCGACCTGTCCCGCTTCATTCCCAGTGCCAGTGGCTCCCCTGTGCCTGTGCACGCCCAGCGTCCTCGTGTGCCTGCACCCCTCTCTGCTGGGGAAGGCTCGATGGAGACCGTCCCCCTGCTCTGCTCCGGCACAGGCGGTGAGCAGCCGGGAGGAGCCCCGTTGCTTTGAGCACGTCGCAGACTGGGGGGTCACCGGGGATGGCGGGGGGCTGTTGAACTGCTGTTGCTGGGATTGTGTTCCCGTACTGAGGCTCAGTGTGTTGGTGAGGGCTTCAGGCGGGGCAGGGGGCCTGGAGAAGCTGTTCCTTCTCCTCTTAGTTGTGGGGTATTACCTTTAACAGAAGCACATTTTGGAAAAATACGGATTCTGTTTCCGTTCTCATTCTCGTTCCGAATGTGGAAATCAGCTAGAGAGGAGTCATGCCTGTGAGCTGGGAGCCCCGTTTCACACGGGGTTGGAGACACGAGTTGGTGACGACGTGAGCTGTTTCTTCTTTGCAGCTGGGCTGAGGGCCCGTGGCGGCGGAGCAGGTTGGAGGCAGCCCAGGCTGTCGGCTTTGCGACGGGGACGCGGCGTCGCGGGGGAAGCGCTGCCCTTCCCAGCCTGCGCTCCTGCTGGGACGCGGGTCACGGTGCCACCGTCTCCTCGAGCTGCGGTGTCAGGGGCTGCCCGTGTCGGTGCATCGAGGCCCGTTCCCTGGGAAGCCCCGCTGGAGCCGGCTGCTCGGGGCTGGGCTGCGGAGCGAGGGGACTGCCCAAGGGCAGGGCTGCCACCTTTGCATCTCTCTGACCTTCTGCAGCCAGGGGAGGATCAGGCAGGAGGATGCACAAGGCTTTTCAGGCGCTCCCCAGAGCGTACCCAGTCAGACAAACTTTCAGTCTCTTTCCGTCCACCCTATTGTCATTTTTTGAGGCAAGGAGGAGAGGAATGGGTCAGATGAGGCTTTGGCTAATCATAAGTGCTTTAAAAACCTCCGGCCCTCTGAGACAGAGTTTATAATTCATTCTAAAAAAACCCTTTCCTTCTTTTCTTGTTTTTCTTTTCCCCAGAAACAGCAGCAGAAGCCTCAATGTCCCTTTTGGGACCAAGGTCAACTCTCAGAGTGTGACCTGCAACAAACTTTTTCCAATAGCTTCCTCATCTAAGCCTAAAATTAAAATAAGCAATATTCCGTTTGTTTCCAGATGAAATCTTGCAGAAGAGGAAGAAAAGTGCAGTCTGCCAAGGCAAGTGAGTTTGAAAGAGAAACATAAAAGAAAGGATAAGAGGAACTTCTTGGCAAAGCAAAGTTGTCCACCAACCTCAGTTAAATCTCTCCCTCCCAAGGGCAGTTCTCAATTTATGGGCAGCACCCCAAACCTTCTGTCCAAGGAGATCATTGTTTAACGACCTAGCAAAAGGGAAAATTTGAGCAGTAAGAAAATAGTTTAAACATTCAAAAGGTTTTCCCATTGTTTCAAGCAACTGAGTATTACCAAAAAGCAGAGTAACCTTTTTTGTTGATTCATCAGAACATCAGGAGTTGAGCCTGCAGCCAACAATTTGGATCAGGCTACCAACCTTTGTGCAACAGAAATAGTCTTTCCTGCGGGCTAATATGGCAAACTTATCACTGGAGGACTGGGCTCTGGTAGGTTAAAATTCCATGCAACAAAACTAAGATACTTGTTTGAGGACTGAGTGCCTCAAAGCAGACTGGCAGTGACGTCCAGCGCGGAGCCCCGGCCGGTACCCAGCTTCTCCAGGTTTCTTCCAGCTTTGATTCCCAGTGCAGAACAGGTAGCCCTTCTCGGCACCCTCCTGCCCGGCTGTTTTCCAAAGGCAGCCCACAGGCTGCTTTCCCCCGTCTCCTGTGAGGGGCAGTAACAGAAGCAGGACTTTTACCCTCCGTTTCTGCTTGAAAAGAAGCTGAGAAGGTGGTTACAAAGCAGCTCTAAGACGACGGTTATGCTTCAGGGGCCTTTTGTTCCCTAGGCAAAGCGGGGAGGAAGCACTGTTGTTTAGTATGTTATTTCTACCCCCAAATTTTTTATTTTCCAGTTGCCCCATAGTGGCCCAAAACCACCTGTGAGCTTTCCGTCGGCAGCAGAGGTGACTGCGCACCATGTTGGACCTGGAGGTAGTGCTGTGGTGAGGACGTGGAACTCCTGCCGGAATTGCTTGGTTTTCTGGAGATGGCTCTTCCGCTTCAGCATGCCCAGGGCTCGTTAATGTTACATGTACGCGCGTGAGAACAGAAGTCTCTTCTGCAAGATCCACATTACCAGTGATAGGGCGTCTCGGGCTTCCTGCAGGTGTGCTCAGGCCAGGCCAGGAGATGCAGATAGAGCGAGCCGTGCCCTGCTCCTGGGTTCAGAAAGCCTGAGTTCGATCCAGCTCTTCTCTACAGTGCAGAGCAGTTTCTCCATTATGTTTTTCTGAAGCACAGTGTTTGGTCTTGGGCTGGTTAGCTGGCAGACAGTCCAGTCATAGGCCTCCATCCCGGAATGACTCAGTAACTTGTTGGTTTCAGATCTATACAGTAGACCTCTCCCACCTGCCCAAGGCGGGTGTGAGCACAGGCAGGGGGTCCGGGGTGCTTGCGCTGAGCTTGCGGTACTCCAGCTCGGGAAGGCAGGGCTCAGACCCGACCGTGCCGTCACGCCGCAGGTGGGCTCCCTGGTCCTGCAGGGCAGGAACTGCCCTTCTCCTCTGCACGGTCCCGTCCTGGGACTGGTTTCTGTGCAGTCTCACCGCTGTGGTTAGAGGGAGAAGCGCGTCCTGCTTACATCTTCATCTGAGTACGAAGGAGATCTCAGTTTTCTCAGGGATGCCATTGGCGAATAGGCATTCCTCAAGGCAGTAACCAAGTGACCATTAGGAAACAGAGACACTGAGTTCTGTATGTGGTTGTGTATTGTCTTTCCTTTCCAATGAAAATGGCTACGGAGCCTTTCAGTCATGGGATTCTCTTGTCCTTTTATTATAAATAAGAACAGTAAACTTCCTCCACGCTTTGCCTGCAAATTTCCTTTTTTAGAGTCATAATCTCCCCAGACTCGGGCTCTGTGCTCTGCAGCGTCTTAATTGGAAAGTCCATGAAATTATCTGTTGGCACTCAAGAGTTGTGCATTAAATATCTTGGGCCATCAGAGGATTTGCCTGTTAGGTTTACACTTAATTTTCTTTACTAGCAAGAGGTTTCCTGGAAATGTCACATCTGGCAATCATCTCAGCAGTGCAGAGTCATCTCCCCGCCATCTGCCCAAACACGCTGATTAACTGATCCTGGAAGCCTCTGAGTCTGCACAGACTTGAAATGGCCAGTGCCGTGGGCGGGCATCTTCCTCTTCCGAGAAAGGTGTTTCTTCATGGAGAAACCTCCTGGTTTTGACGTGTGGCAGAGTGTTAGTCCTGGGCTCTGCGGCAGTGGGTACATGAGAAATCCCTGCAGTCCTATCGAGATCAGGCTCTGGGACTGCGAGGCTGGAAATGGGAACTGGTTAAAGGATTTGCCAGTTCCGCACGTAGTAAAGCAGTAAGTCTTACGCAGCTGACGTGTCCGGTTATGAGTGTTGTCATCAGTCATGAGGTGTTCATTTGTCAGTGGGACAGAACTTGTGGTTTAGATACTTTTGGCTCCTAACGAAAGCACGTGGGCAGAGTGTGACCGTAGTACACGCCGATGCTGGGGCAGGCAGAGCTGGAGCAGAGAGCTGGAATTGATCTCCAGTATGAGGCAAACTGTAAGACAGTTTTGATGGCATGCTTGGTGCATGTTTGGGGTTTGATTGCGTGTTTATTATTCCCTGTTTGAAAGGCTCAATTTGAATGGAGAGCCTGACTTGAAAAGTTCCCGCTTTCTAACCCTCAGTTCCTTTCCTGGGCTCTTCAATTTGAGACGCTCTGTGCAGCCTGGGAACGGGGCTTTGATGTTGTAAAGTAGATAGATATATTACTTAGTTTGGCTCACAGTTGTTTGGATCTCCTTTCCCATCCCTCTCCCTGCTGCTGCGCCCCCCTCCCCCCTCCCCCACCAAGAAAAACTGGAGAATGCTTTGAAACCGAAAGTGAAACATCTTGTTCTTGTCAACCCTGATAACATGCGAAGAAAGCTGTCTTGTGGAGCGTGCATATGGCAGGGCTGGCTGCTGCTTCGCGGCTGAGTGTCGAGACATACTGAGCAACACGTGCGCTGCAAATTGCTGCCGCCCGTCTGTCTGTGTCAGCCGTGCGTACCGGAGCTCTGGGAGCAAGCGCTTCTGGGGGTGAGGTGGGGTGAGCGTGCGCTTAACAAACTCTGGGTTTGTGCTGACTTCATTTCTCTGAAGAAAACAATGCTAGCACTGTATTTTGACTAGTGTAGAATATCGTGTAAATCATTTCTACCGAGTAACTCGGAGTAACAGTGTGAGCATGTTGGTGCTGCGGTTGCTGTGATGGGGACCAGGTTGGCTTTCTGCAGACTGATGGGCTCTTAGTGACGCAGTGAAGACTGGAGCCCGGTACTCCGAGGAACACGGCGTGCCTGTTCTCTGCACGGGCAGGCTTCACGTGATCCCCAGTCGCCGTTCCCAGCGCCGTGGCTTTGCAGAGCAATACCCGCTGAAACGTAATGAAATGTTTTTAGAACAATTTTTGTTTGGCTGTGCTTATATAATGTGCATCCCCGGAAGGAGAGTACGGAAAAGTTGTTAAACAGCCTGCCTTTGAACGGAATCTTAAATTCCTTATTTCTGGAGGTGGAAGTCAAAAGTTGCCATTTAGTTCTTGCAAAGTCGAGGGTTGTTTTCTGTGCTTTGCAAAATATTTCTGGGGAGTTGAACCCAGAGTGTTTTAAAAGAAATTGAGCGGGATCTTCAGACGGGCAGTGTGGCCCTGCTGCTCAGGCTTGCAGCTTAATGCTCACTAACTGTATTGCCCGGAAGGAAATAACGATAACAATGTTTACCTTTAATAGCGGGTGAAGACCACAATTTTGTATGTGTGTTTACTCTATTGAGGTAAAGGAGGAAAAGCTTAAAAACAACCCTCAAAATGCGCCTTTTCATGTTAAATGTTCCAAGCTGTTCCAGTGGCTTTAAATAGCCATCCCGTGTGCAGTCTGGGTAGTGCCATCGCCTTTCTCCCTCTCGCTTCCCTTTTATCTGATGTGTTATTTTTCCATTTTGTTTATTGTTTGGGGCTTCTGATGACTGTCACTGTACTTGACACACAGTACAAACTGAACAAAACACTTCACGTGTTATCAAGTTTGTTACTTAATTTGAAAAAAGTGATTCCACTGTATAGTTCCAGCCGACTGCTGGCAGAGGAGTTTATCAAAAGGCTACGTGTGAGTAGTTCTCTACAGATGTAGGGGTAAAACAGACATACGTTTAGTATGCGCACACACTTTTTTTCTCTAAAATCTGGTCACTTGATTATTTAAAATGCGATCATATTCTGATAGAAACATAAAATGGCTGAACTAACTCAAACCAGTATACTAATTAACTCAGAACTTGTTTTTTATGGTGGTTAGAAGTCATTACTCAGGGAGAAGACAATAAAAAGGCAGGCGGTGGTGCCCGCTCTGGTGGTGCTCTCTCTGTAAAGCACTCCCTGGTTTATAGGCAGCCAGAGCTCCGGGCTGTGTGTGGGACCAGCAGGTTTTATCGCCCCGATACATCCAGGATCTTGTTTACATATATATTTTTTGCAAAGCTCGCTACCTTCTTCAACAGGAAAGGGGAAGACACTAGATGAAACCCGTAAGCCCCTGTGAACAAGCCAGTGCTAATTAACGTATACCTTCAAAATTGCTTACAATGGCAACAGTTCCCAAGACTTGAGTTGGGGGTAGAATTTTCATTTCAAGCACTACCCAATGCAGGTGTAAGCCCAAGCTGGGAGGATGCTCGTTCCCATTTAGCTGAGCCGAGGGAGGGCCGTAGCGGAGTGCTGGGAGCGGCTGCGTCTCCCGTGGCCGGGCTGGGGGCTGTGCCGGCCGTGCCCTCCGTGCTGCTCCCGTGCAGGGCCGCCGCAGCGAGCTCTGGCCGCCGCAGCAAGAGAAGCAGAGCACCACTTGCCCAGGGACAAGAAGTGAAGCGTCAATGGCCTTCCTCTCTGAAGATCACAAGTAGCCAGTGTGTACTGGAATAGGAAGGCAATTCTAAGCAGGCAGAGTCATCTCAAACACCAGCTGAAGTGCTAATGCGTGCGCGTGCTGTGGGGTTTCTCTCTGGGAAGTTGTGTGGGTCTCATCATGCAACGGACAGTTCGAGCTTCGTAGCCATTGGTATGAAGTTGTTTTAAAAATGGTGATATCCTGAAAGGTAACAGGATCCAGGGGTGAGCAACTTTGGGAATGACTTTTTCATACTTTATATTTTGAAATTATGTCATTGTAGGATTGCCTAATGGCATGGCCGTACTTTTTGGTTTGAAATGACATTCTCGGCTAAAACTTTTTAGAATTGTTAAACTAGAACTAAGTACGTCAGTCACAGTGCTGCCTCCGGTAAAAGATTGAAGTGTGCAGCTCTCCGTGAGTATGTCAAGTCCCAAACAAAGGAGAAATGCAATGTTTTCAAGTGTAAGCTGCTGCTCTGTGATGGATTAAACGTTGCAGCATGGATAATTTTTTGCATGCTTCAGAGAGAAGTAAGCAGTTGTCCAGGGCAGAGGATTAAGAGCTTAAAGGGCGGTTAGGACATCTCAGCTCTGTGTACAGCTTCACCCGTTGGAACGACTCTAGACAGCAGGGCAAACTGGAGGGTCATTATGTTACGCAGACATGGATGTTTTTCCAAAATGCCAGCCAAATATAACATTTAAGGATCTAAAGATACAGCTGTGATTTCCAAGGGGTTAGAAAGCAAGCAGCGAGCATGATTGCCCAAAGACCCCTGCTGTATGTCATATACTTTTGGTGGCTTAAGAACAGACTGATAACGTGGTTTTGCCTTTAGCCATACAAGCCTTTTTCTTCACCCAAAATACAAAATTCACCTCTTCTGGTCTAGCCATCATTTTATTAAGAAAATAATTTGAACTTTTCGTATGAGCTTGGTGCCTATGAAAGGAAATCTTTTTTGTGGTCTTGCTGATGGATTCTGTATCAGAACTGGAAAATACATATTCATAGACAGACACGGGAGAAAGCCGATGGTGTATCAGAGCATATCTGGTGACTGAAAGGGCTGGTGGCGGTGGTGATTTGGTTCTTCATGTGTCTGATGACAGAAGTGCAAGTTGGGACGGCAGCTCTAAAGCCTTTGATAACGGGAATGGGGCTGATGGGTTCAGACTTGTTTTTTTCCTAAATGAAGGATCTTATGCCACCAAACTGTTGCCATCTATAAGCCAACATCTCGGACCACTGACCTTCTTATAGGTCTGTGCCCTGTTATGCAAACCTTCTCATGAAGCAGTCAGTGCTTCCAACCCTACTAAATGTGAAAGCACATAGATTGTATTGTGTCTGTGACCAAACTCTGTGAATTCGTCAAAGCAGGATGAACAAGATGAATATTTTCATAGAATAATCTCACTAGAAGGCATTCTAATTACAGAAGTATTGCAGGACTTCTGGATTTTGTTTTTTACCCTATCAAAGCTGTTGGCAAATACTTTCTGCCTAGTTGTGTTTTGCTGGTGGGGGGATGTCTGTGCATCGTGGCTGAATGGCCTTCCGAGGCCGTACAGGGCTCTGTCTGAACCTCAGTCATCGGGTCTTCGGCCGAATTCCGATGGCACCGCTGTGGCTCAGATCGCAAAGGCTTTGCCTTACAGGGTGGCACAGGGTCCGGTGCTGGGGAGTGGGGCTGATGCACGTTTGAATAAGCCCAGTTGCTGTTCTGCTAGTTGCGCAATTATGATTACTTAATTAATGAGATTCTGATGTGCGTCAATACAAAGATACATTTTTAGAACTTCCGAGGTTTTAGTTTCCTTTTGTAAGATGCCTGGGAAGCTGCACTGATGGAAAGCCACAGTAAAGGTTACTGCTAGAGAAACCTCGGAAGTAAAGGGCGTAGTATGTGTGGTGACAGAAGTCTTGCGCAGTCGTGCTCTGGAGCTGTCTCTATCTATGTGTTCACATAATATTTCTTCCACAGTAACCCCACGGCGTGGAGACTTCTGGCTGGGCTGCTCTATTACAGTGTAATGCAAAGTTTCCTAAATGAAAAAAAAAAAAAAAGTTCATGAGTTGTGTGCTCCTTGCATTCTTGGGTCTGATCTGCTGTCGTGCCTCCACCTGGAAAACCATGTTTCCATATGGAAAATGGGAGTCTCACACTGCACAAGCAAAATTTACATGTGCTTCTGTCCTGGTGTGGTTCTCTGAAACGACAGTGATAGATCAGGGCCTGAGACTTTTCCTGTGAACTTTCTTGTACCTTTTTGCTTTCAAGAAGAACTTCTAAGGACCAAAATTCCATGACAAATCCACACAAATTAAATATAGTTATCCGGTATTTGGGGATTAGGATATTGTTTTATAATTCATTTTTGGCCCTGGGAAAATATTTCACAAACAGCATCTTCAAAGAATTGCTGTATATGTAAGTGCGTGTTTAAACCAGTGATAAAGGATTATCACAGATACATCCTGTCAAGATAAAGTAAATGTATTTTGGGGCTGATTTTGCAGTGAACTGTTGTATGCATCCAAGCTGTCAGGCTTCGGAGCAGAGACTTGCCCTGGCTGCTCTGCGTGCGGGGGGAGCGGCTGCCTTTTCCCTTCCCAGTGCAGGATTTCATACAGATGCCTCACTGGTCCCTTGTAGGACCACGCTTTCCAGAAACTACTGGTGGCTTTATCCCTCTGGTCCCCTGGAAATGGTATCTTCAGGCCGTGCTCTGAAGGGCATCGCGCTGTGTGCAGTTGCTTTGGGTAATAGATTTCTTGGTGTAGGAGCCTTACTTGGGACCAGCAGTACTGTTTCTCCTAGGAGGAAATCCTACATAAATGCAAGCTTCAGTTAAAAAAGAGGTGGGTAGTGAGAAGGTGTAGTACGTGTGCATGTGCATCCTGTAAGGAGAGCGTGCAGCATGCTGGAAGAGATGCAGGTGTTTGGCTGGTCATGTTTTCAGCCGCCACTGAGCTTCAGCATTCGGTGTGCAGGCTCCGCCGGTGTGCGAGGGAGGATCCTGAGTCCTGCGCGCCTGGTCTGCCGTCTCCTCACCTCTCCTTTGTGCCCCTCGTTAGGGACGAACGGGGATGCTTCCACTGAAGTAGCTCTTCCTACCCAACTCCAGCAGAGCCCGAAGTCCGCCATCCACCTGGAAAACGGTTGCGATTCTGCGGGGTTCAAGCTTTCTTGCTCTGCATATATATGATGAATCCAATAGTGTGTATGTGTACATACATTATAGGTAGAAATATCTATAGTATATAGAATACTGGAGAAGGCTATAGGAAAGTAAAAATACGATGATAGCCTTCTATCTTGCCTGCTGAGCCCACGGAGCGGGTGAGGGACCGTGCAGTAGCACGAGCCGCCCGCGTTAGCCTGGTGGCGGGTAATGTGCACGGGGAGGGGAGGGCACAAAGCGGGGCGGCAAAAGCTGCGGCCGCGTAAATGACTGATGATTTTGTGTGGCAGTCTCCCTCCGTGGGAGCGGCAAGCTGTGCGTACCTGCCTGTTCCCGTGGGCGTTGCGAAGGGGAAGAGCTGCGAAGCAGAGACCGGGGGTGGTGGGGTGTGTACGCATTTAACACAGCAATTACTGAGCACGATTTAACAAGCCATAAACCCTTCCGTGATTTACTGTTACTTGCATCGTAAAAGGCAGACCAGAAGCACTCGGTCTTGGTTTTCTCTAACCATATAAGACTTAGTAAGAGAGCCTTTGGTTGTTAATGTCTGTGTGTACATAACTTATCTTCCAGTCCTAAATATTACCATCTCACAGAACCAACCCAGTCCGCTGTTCCATTTCGTTTGGTGCTCATGAGAATTTAAACTATGCAACCCAGTCCCCAAAATGGTTCTCTTAAAATGATGTTATATGAGCATAGACCCGTAAGATCAAAATGGCAAATTTGATCCCAGAACAAGTCTTTGAGGTTGTGTGTGAACATAGTTTTCTACAGAGCTGATTGGAAGACATGGTTTATTCTGTGGTATTTTAGCCATTTAAAATATTTTTATTTAAAGTAGGATAAATATCCAAATTATCCTGTCTTCCTTTCCAGAAATGATCTCCCCTGAACAATGTATGTAGCTTTATAATAATTGCATTATTCTAAACAGTATAATACTTACACTTCAACTTTTTAATTATGCATAAAACAGAATCTAAAACTAAATTAGCAGTCTTTTTTAAAAAAAAAAAAAGAAAAAAAGAAACCCTTGTTTCAGTAGAAAACTTCATCAAAGGTGTTCTCATGCAGTATTTTATCTTGTTATTTGAATGCTGCATTTTCATGATTTTCTTGTCAAACCATTTTTTTCTGTGTTCAAAGGAAAGCCCTTATATGAACAAGGCACTTGATAACGGGCTGTTGCCATCTTCTGTTTCTTCAGTTGCACTACATTGCATAAGATACGTATAAAAATTAATTGCTCAAAACACACGTCAGCTCCTTACAATCTGCATTTTTTGAGTTGGCTATTTATTTTAGAGCAGCTTTTACTCCAAACAAATCTGATTTAATCCACGCTGAAGTACAGGACAAAACGATTCACGTAAACATTGTTCCGTTCTCAGGGTTGAACACAAACTCATCTTTGTAGCCTCGAGCGGCCAAACGTGTCCTCCCCGCAGCTCTCTGCGGGTGCGCTCAGGATGTCGGGGAGGCTGTGGGGCGCGGGAGGGGGTGTTGGCCCGGGGACCGCCCGGGCACGTGCCTGTGCCACTCGGTGGGAGATGGCCACTGTCAACGGAGGAGGAACTTGTCTTCCTGCCTCTGCTGTACCCTGAGAGGTCCCCACACCACCTCCCAGGTGGAGAAGCAGCTGGAGCAGCCTGGGACCCCGCTGTGGCTCTCGCCGCCCTGTTGGTGTGGGTGCCCGGCCCGCTCGGCCGCCTGCCCCGCTCCACCAGAACGAGCTGGTGCAAAACCCGCCCGGGAGTGTTTGCACAAGCGGTCGTGAGAAGTGGGTTTGGTTTCTTCTGCCCTTGGTGCAAACAGATCCAGAGTGCTGTCGACTGCCCGCGTGGTGCGGAGCCTGCCAGCATCTCACTGAAACATCTCGAGGTGTCCCGGTCAGTGTTAGCTCTGCAGGGAACGCTCCAGGACTTGGTTTCTTCTTGTAAATAATGTGGTTGTTAGTCAACACTTTCTCATGCAGCAGCTGCCGTGTTGGTCTCTTATTATTCCTTTCTTCTTGCCTTGATTTTGGATGCTCTCCTTTAACGTTTCCTCTGCCCTGGTTGTGTGTACCACAGTGTACAGTAACACCCTGAAGGTGTTGCCTGAACTGCTCTCCAGAAATGATTTCACCTGCTTATCGCACACAATTGTTGTTTCCAAGAGCTGAAGGCAGCTGAAGTTATAAATAATTTTGAACAAAAAATTCCTAATTCTTTAAGTCACGCTCCTGTTGCGCTAAGCGGGCACAGAACGTGCCGGGAAGTGGAACTTCTGGTTTGATGTTGATTGCTCAGTCTTGTCACATGCCAGTCTGCCAAGGGACGTTTTTTGTTGTGTCCTCACTTGTGATGAGATTAATGGGAATTAAAGGCCATTTTAAAAGTCTTTTCTTTGGTTTCGGTGTTGGGGTTTTTTTTGTGTGTGTGTGTGTTTTTGGTTTTGTTGTTGTTGGTTTTTTTTTTTTTTAAGAGAAGAGACTCAAACTAGGGTTTTGTTTGAATCTTTTATGTTTGATACTCTGGAAGGGGTGTGAAGCACTTTGGTAGGAGTGATCTGTGGACGAGACGGGGCTGCCAGCACCATGAATGCCCGAGAGGAAAAGCCGAGATGCTGTCGGCCGGCAGCAAAGCGCTGTTTCTGGAGACTGAGCCCCACAGCTGCCCTGTCCCGGCAGCCGCCTGCCCACGGGCGCGCCGAGGGGTCTCCGCAAGAGTGGGTGCCGCCTCCTCCCCTCTCCTTCACCTGCCGTGGCCGTCCGCCGGACCCCGAGCGTGTTGGCTCGTCTCGTTGGATCCTGCTCCGAGGCCAGAGCTTGTCCATCTCGGCTGGAGTCTCCTGGAGCTCCAGGTTGCTTTCCGAGCTTGAGGCGTCCTTAGCTTCTGTTGGCCTTTACAAAACCAGCTCACCAACCAAAACAACCCCCAAACCCCCTCTGAAGTGAACCTGACCTCTGTGTGGACTTAAGCTTTTGGATGTTGAGATGGATGTTAGTGAGCTGGAACAGAAAAGCTGTACATGTCTGCACATTCCTTAATGAACTTCCATGGTCCAATACTCAAAGATACATTTTATTTACACGATATACAAACATTCTCACAAATTAGCAAAAGTCTCTGTGCAGGTGACTTCAGACATCAGTGTATTCATGGTATATGCGCACTTCTGATCTTCTCACGCTCTGAAGTGATCTAATACTCTCACTCCTGGTTCGCATGTTTGATTTTCTGAACAGCCTTCGTGAGAATGATCTACACATGAAAAAGTAAATTATTGGATCCAGACAGACATTACACGCGGACAGGAACAGTGTCATTTCCTTACAGTAATACAAGATTTTATGTGCAGAGTCGTCTAAAATTTTATCTAGATGGCTAAAAGTAAAGGGTATTCTGCACAAATGGTATGGCAGAAAGCAAGTGAAAAATACAGCCACTACAACCCTTATACTTTGATTGTGCTTTCGCTTTCTGCTTGATGAGCTAATAAATTGTTTGCTCGATTTATAAATGTACCTGGATATCGCAATATAACATCCTATCAGTACTATCAGCACCACTACGAACATGCAGGTGTTGATGTAAATGACGGCGGTGTGCCACTTGACGCCCAAGGGAGACTTCAGCTTGATGCAGTCGTCGATGTTTTTCTTTGTCGGGTAGCCGTTGGTAAGAATCAGGTTCGGTAACGCGAGGAACGCCATCACAACCCAAACACAGGCAGATAAGATCTTGGTGAAGGTGATGCTGTACATCCTGGAGTCTCCAAAAGGCTTCACGACTTTCAGGTAGCGGTCGATGCTGATGAGTCCGAGGAACACAATCGTGGTGTACATGTTTGCGTAAAACAGAACGGTGGTGTACCGGCACAGGAAAGAGTTGAAGTGCCACGGGCCCAGCTGCGAGTCCTGGATTATCTTGAATGGGAACGTCAGTGTCATGAGAAGGTCTGCAACCACGATGTTTTTGAGGTAAAATATAAAACTCGTTTTGTTTCTGATGTGGAAAAAAATCCACACTGCGAGGCCGTTCAGCAAGATGCTTGCCAGGAAGATGATGAGGTAAAGCACAGGCAAGACGATGGTGGTGAATTCGTTGTGCGTGGCGTTCCCGGGTACGCCTGCTGTGGAGTTGGGCGAGGTGCTGTTCTCTTGGCTCAGGGGATCGTCTGTGGGAATGAGGGAAAACAACAAGTTTGAAGTATGTTCCTACTGTTTTACAAATGGGACCGTTTTAGAACTGTCCTCTAGAAAATGTCCTGTCTCTGGGCAATCCTGGAGGCTGCTGGGATTAACCACTCTGGAAAACCTGAGTTTCAGACAGTGCTCCGAAGTCTTGCACGTGTCAAAACAAACGTGCCTGTGGCTTGCCGGCCTCTGAGCACGACGTCTGTGCTTCCCGCGGAAACGTAGATGTGTTTCTGCAAATAGTTTGATAGGAAGGTAACGCGGTGGGTGAGTGCGCGTGTATCCCCGAGGCTCCCGCACCGCCCGTGCGCTCCCTGCCTGCCCTCGCGGCCGCCCCGCGGGGAGCCCCGCCGGCGGCGTGGCACGGCCGTGGGCAGCAGCGCCGCTGGAGCGGCTGCAAGTAAAGATTTTTGCAGTATTTGAAGAAGGTAAATAGCCTGGAAATTCTCTGTAGAGAGAACCAGTGAATCTGGTTAGTGACATGTGAGAAGGATCTGAGTTCCCTCAGTCCGGCTGCCATCCAAGCGGCGCTGGCGCTGCCCACGTTGTGGGCTGAGCTCTGCGGTGCGCGGCGCTGGTCTGGGGTGCGGTGGGGGTAAATACAGCTGCACACCGGCGTGTTGGGAACGAACCAGTCATCAGAGTGACAGGGTGTCAGCTCTTGGCTGTCTTGACAGAACACACCTGGTGAGCTGAGGTGATCTGTTTATCGAGAGACGGGACACTGGAGAGACTCTGGACCTATTTAAACACTGATTTAAGACTTCGCTTACTTAAGTGTGTTTAAAAATCACAGCCTCAGGGGATTTTAAGATTTCATGTGTAAATGTTTGTGAAAAAGCTTCAGCCTTATAAATGCTCTCATAAAACTATAACACATTTTACTTCTTATTGTTTATGCTCTGAACTTGGCTGGTGAGGCAGACCAAGGCTCCCCCCGAGGCTGACGCCCACGGGGGCAACACTTGGAGCTGCCTTTAGAGAGCCTTTTCTGAAGTGAATGACTTCTTTAAAATGTTGGTAGGAGCCCACAGTAATACACTAAACACTTCTCAATCACTTACATTTCCAACATTATTTTACCTGGCAGTTTTCCATAGGACAAATTGTACCCCATCATTTGCGTTGCTGTAGGTTTTCAGCTGGAATGCGTCTCAGGAGTCCCGCTGGCAGCCGGAGATCCAGGATGCGGCATGGGCTGTGCCAGCGTTACAGTCTGGGGAAAATACATTGGAATTAAAACCAAAGTGAAACAAAAGACCCCACCTTCCTCTCCCCAGCGTGGAGAGGAGCTTTGTGAAGTGAGCATCCTCTGGAATTCCCAGTGGAAGGGTTGATCTCTGGGCACTGCACAGCTGTTCTGCTGCCGAGGCCTTCACTGCCACATCTGCACGTACAGCTGTGCATACGCTGCATCCTTGCCGGACATCCGGCTACCTTAGTTTTTGTAAGCCCATCAGTTTCACTGCTAAATCTATTTCCCTTTCTCCACCTCACTGACAAAGCCGTGCTGGAGCCTTAGTGCTGTAATATTTAGCAACATTATTCTAATTTCCAGCCTCAGTGTCTCTGTGGCCGCTTTCTGACTCGTGTATTTTCTTACTAGTGCCTTTTATTTAAAGAATCCACCTCCATCTTTGATGCTTAGCCCTCTGCCTGCGTTTCTTACTCTATTGACACTTCACTTACTGTGATGAAGCCCGCCCGAACCCTGCTCGTAATTCAGTAAGACTTGAAGATACCAGCCCTTCTCTGCATCTGCTCCAGTTCAGATAGTCTTCCTGAATCCCGTTGACAAATACCGAGCGCTGTTTTACCGATGATGTTTAAGAAAAGCTTGTTTCGTGGTGGTTGGGTTCCTTGTTGCCACTGAAACACCTCATCTAACACTTCCTCAGGTCCTCCTTACGTCTGCACCAGGTAGGTGGCGAGCGGCTGTGCTGGGATCCGCTCTAACGCGCTCTCTGTGCCTCGGTGCTTCACAGGGATCGTGGCAGCGTGTAGCCGGCTTTTTTATTGTCCTTAGCTGCATGATCTTGCTTTTTTTTTTTTTGTCCCAGCAAACTTCAATTCGAGTTTGTTAACTTCTGTAAAAATGTTGGATTTCAACTCTTTGAAACTTGTCTTCCTTACTTTGATTTCTTTCAAAAAAATTTGGACTAAACCTTTGCAAAAGCCTGGGCTGTGAGTAGTGAGCCTCTGACAGCCTGGCCAAGGATGTTCTTTTCTTAAACTGGTACTGGGTTTGATAGTCCCCAGGTGGGTATTTATACACCACCCTTCTGAGCTTTAAAAATAGGTTAGCCTACGAGTATTGCAAACGTACCGCGCTACTTCCTGCAGTAGGTGAGGTTTGTCTCCTAACTGCCAGAACGTGCTGCTCTGATGGCTTCATGCCTCTGTGGTGATCTGCCGCTACAGCTGGTTTCTGACTCCTTGGTGAAGGCCCTTGACCTTACTCCAGCATAGAATCATAGAATTACAGAACAGTTTGCATTGGAAGGGACCTTAAATCCCATCGAGTGCCACCCCCTGCCCTGGGCAGGGCCACCTCCCCCCAGCCCAGGTTGCTCCAAGCCCCGTCCAACCTGGCCTTGAACACCTCCAGGGATGGGGCAGCCACAGCTCCTCGGGGCAACCTGCCCCAGGGGATCACCGCCCTCAGAGTGAAAAATTTCTTTGTAATCTCTCAACTAAATCTGCCTTCTTCCAGTTTGAAGCCATTCCCCTTGTCCTATCGGTACATGCCCGTGTAAAAAGTCCCTGCCCAGCTCTCCTGGAGCCCCTTTAGCATCTCTTGCTTGGACGTCATGTTTCTTTATTTGTGATCTTGGGCATTTCAGTGACGGATGCCTGAGAGTGGAATTTTTAAAGTTTATCATCTCTCATTTCTTGAAATAAAAAAGTTTTGTATATAATTATGAGAGATGTGTGTACAACTTTATAAAGTATCCAGCAAACTGGGGTGGAAACTGTAAGCTCCTCTTCCTTTCTCATGGTTTTGAATGAAGTGCTTCAGAAGCCAGCCTGCAGGGGAGACTGGAAAACTGCAGAATCTAATTTATGCTGTGATGGCATTATAGTGTTTTGACATTGTTCAAAGAAATTTTGACAATACTGATTTGTAAGACTACATTCCAGACTGTTGCTTTACCCTTGCAGTACGCAAATGCATTATTTTTTCCCTGTTTCACTTTCTGCTTACAAGTTTTGATAGGAAAACTAGCAAAGCAGTTCAGATTTCAGCACTTACACTAGACCTGACCGCCTCTCGTTTGGGAATGAATCGATGATAAAATTACAGAAGCGCTTTCACAGATCTAAACTTGTTTTATGTGATTATCACTGTTCGGAACTGCGGGGAATTGTCACTAGATGGCACTAAAGCAAATCATTACATTCTAAAGTGTCAGTAAAAATTTTAATTCTGATACTTTAAGCTTTTTATCAGTTTGGCTTCTTGTGTGGCATTGTTTGCTCTGATAATAACTGCGGTCCGAAATGAGATCGTCGGTGTATTTTAGCTGTTTTGTTTTCTCTTGGTCTGAGAAGCAGTAACCTGTTGCTTTTTTGCTGTTGTTCATAATTTGCAGCTATCCTTATTTTGCCCAGGAGGCACCGAGATCAAAAGAATATATGATTTTATGAAAAGATGCATATCTGTCTTCTTAGGCAAATAAGATGCTTGTTTCCCTGCTTTTCAGAGTTCCTTTTAAGTTTGCTTAATTCCTGGTCCTGGTCCCTGGCAAGCTCCCTGCTCTCAGGCTCTTCGGGCAAGCACGCTTCCGGATCCTCAGCCCAGGGTGCGTTGTGTTCCTCGGGATTCGAGGCAGTGCCACTGCTGACTCCCGTGTCCCCATGCTGCAACCCTGGGAAACACTGCCGGGTTCCACAGACCTGGGGGTCAGATCTGCGCTAAACGGACTTTGCAGGTACTGTCAGTTACTCTGGCTGCTCTAAATCCTGTCAAAAAAGGCTCTTTCCTTTTTCCACCTCTGCATCCATCCTCTTAGGTGGATGTTGTCTCTAAGAGAGCGTACAAATCCAACACCGGGTAATATCTGGGAATGTACAGACAGCCCCTACACTCTCCAAAGGTGCTGTCTCCGGTTTTGCATCAGAAAGCTGGTGGGTGTTTTCTGACACTGGTGAGAAAGCTCCTTTGCTGCAGGGGATCTCTGCCCTCTGCCTTGCCCTGCTGGCGTTCCCGTCTGCATCCCGTGCTTCCCTGTCAGCACAGAGGGGCCATCCACCTCATCCTTGAGACCCGGAAGCCCCTGTTGAGTGTGGATCACAATTCAGTTTCCTTCCTCCGCGTGGGTAGTGTCTCGTTTCTTGGGTCCCGTTACTTGAACCCAGCGGGCTGTGAGTCTGAGTTGGGATTTAGCCTGTCGTTTTATGGCAGAAAACTCCTGCCGAGGTTGGACTGCAGTCGCTTGGAGCAGCCCTGGCTAACCCATGGGGCAGGAGGCTCTCCCTGGACAGGCGTGCTGCTTGCCACCCCGGGGAGCGCGCCCCAGTCCCCGGTCTCTGGGGGTCCCTGCGCCTCTCGGGGTGTGGTAGTGCCAGCGCTGCCCCGCGCTGTCCTGCAGCTCCTCCGCTCGGGTGCAGGCCGCCGGTCGCCCCGGTCTGTCAGAGCCCGTGCGCGCTGAAGCAGCCTGGCTGCTCGTTCGTGGGCTCTGTCCCTTCCAGACGCGGCACGGGCAGGCGCTGCGTGGGTGACGGCAGCAGCACCAGCAGCATCCCAGTCTCTTATGCTTTTCACACCAGCACTGCTTACTTTTAGCAAAGCCCATATGGGCTGGGTGATTCCTGCCCCGAGTACTGGCGGGGAGGGATCCCTGCCACTCGCGTCCTCCCGGCCAGCCAAGATGTGACCGCACTGTAATTGCCTGGGGAAATCCAGGTCACCTGGAAGCCGCGCTGGGAGCTTCCTCCTTGTTCCTCCAGACCAATTAGGATCAAGCCTCTGATTGGATGCCTGTGTCATCTTATTCCTGATGGTTTTAATGTTAAACCGTGTTCCAAAAATATCCCAACAACATACGGATTGGAAAAACAAAGCAGCAAACTCTCCACGAGCGTAAGCCGTGGCAGGTAAACTCCACGAGCAGCGTTCTGTGCCTTGCTGGCGCAGCCGAGCTCAGCAGAGGCCTTGGTGTGTGCATGGGGTGCAGGTTGGAGACAACACCTACCACGGCTGCCCTAATTATGTGCTAAAGACTTTCCCTTATGCTGCTGTAGTTTGAAGCTTTAAAGTCTTAAACAAACAGGTTTGTGCAGAGCAGCAGAGAAGTGCGGGCGCGATGCTGCACAGAGCTCCTCCTGTGACAGCAACGGTTTGGGACACAGAGGTGATCCTGCTTCGACTCACCCGTCCGAAGGGGATTCCGTGGTTTCCTACCCAAGTCTGTCAGGCTGAGGGGGACTGTGACAGACAGAGCGCTCGGAGGAGTGTGCCTTCGTTATTTACATGGGTGGGTGGGTGAGCAAGGCTCACGTGAGCCAAATCTGGCATATCCCTTTACTCCACGAGCTTCAGTTCTTCTCATGAAGACCACTATAATTGCAGACACGAGGAGCAGGAGGAAAGTTATCCCGTATGGAGAATTCACCCTTTTCTGTGTGTTCTCTTGGAATGGGAGATGAAGACTGCCTTCTCTTTCAAGAGTATTTTAAGATATTTTATGATTGTTCACTGACTATGAGCTCTGATAGTGGCTTTTTTACTTTTTTAAGGTGGTGTTTCTGTGCTGAGCAAGGTTGGTTTTCCACTCCTTGTCCAGTTCTCCAGACGCTTTTCTTCTGACCAATTTCATCTTAACTGGCTGTCTCCATATAAATATATTCCGCTTGGATGGTTTTGAAGATGCAGTAGAAGCTGCTCCTTTATTCAAGGAGCTTTTTCAACCAGAATACTTTTTACTTCTTGTAGTTTATGCACTTGGTTGGTTGTTTTTTTTAACCCTGTCCTTCCCCTAAAGGCTGTCAACTGCATTAAATAGAAGTTAAGTACATTCTGTTTCACAGATGAGGTAATCTTTTACTGCTGATGTTGATAGACTGGTTTATATGCATGACTGATACAACCTCAGATGAGAAATTAAATAATAGGCTGCATGGCAGACTTCAGTGTCATATGGGTAGGGAATGACTGTATAGTTTTTCTAATGACTAAGGCTTTAAGTTGCCTCACCGTTTAAAGAAATTCTGTATCCTCAAATCTAATTGCTCTTTCTTCATCTTATTTACAACTTTTTAAAAATTAGAAAACTCCCTTTGTGAACTAGACTAGGTATTCTAGGTCATAGGGCTGCAGAGTTTTTAAGTGATTTTTTATTTGAGCACATGACTTCGTGATGTGTGGCCTCTTGCCAGTCAGTCTGCATTCGTCACCGTAAAGTTTGGTGAGTGGCAGAGTTAATGCGAACACTAGAAATGTGAGGCAGTTTATTACATTTGCTGTTGGCTGGCTGCAGTTATGTTCTTCTCTGTGCCCATCAGAACCAAATCACTGAGTTAATTGTGAAGGTCTAGGGGAAAAAAAGCATTGGTGGACGTGTACATGTGCGTAAAGTCTCTGTAAGCGAAGTGGAGCCTGTGTCCGGCGCTCGGCTTTGTTTCAGTCCGCTCCTGTACTGCGTCACCTGGGCGAGCCGTAATGTTCTGTTCTCCCCTGCTTGCATCTATTTATCTTCTGTACTGCTTCTCCTTGCTCACTGAAAGACAGCCCAATCCCAATAACTAGGACACTACCTCCTTTTCCTTCCCCGGAGGCCTCCGTTGAAAATTGTCCGTCTCCCTTTTGCTAAAAGTGTATGTTAATATAATGTTAATGCATAGTGGAATAACTTGATATTCCTGTTGGAATTCGTACCTACAGCGAGCGAGTATGTGCCTATTACTCTCTTGTGCTTTGCACACTGTCTTATTTTTTGCGTTTTCCTAGCTGTCACATCCCCGTCCTTGGAACAACGCTGTGCCAGTGCTGCCGAGAGACGCCACGCTGCCGGCAGCAGCGCCAGGGTTGTGTTAGTCAGAGACTGGGGCGCACTGCAGGACCACGGCCGCTCGTGCTCGGCTGTAATCGCGTACCGCGTCTAGCGTCTCTCGCCTGCGGAGGGGCCGGGAGAGCTGAGGTGGCTCAGCCTGGGCCGGGGCAGGATCAGGGGCTCCACAGTCCCCGCGGCTCCCTGGCAGGGGGAGCCCGGCTGTCTTCTCCCTGGTGGCCACTGAGCGGGCAGGAGGCAGTGGGCACAAACTGAGACTCAGGAAATTACATCTGAGCGCAAGAAAACACTTTTTAACTGTGCGGGTGGTCAAACGTGGGTGCAGGTTGCTCGTGGCGGCTGTGGATCTCCATCCTGGGAGGTGGCACGGCCCCGCAGCCTGGCGGCGCTGGTGCTGCCTGGGGTGGGCTGGGGGCTGCAGGGTGTCTGACTCAGCCAGCTGGCACGTGTCGGCTGCTTCAGACCGGGAACTGCTTCAGCGCGGGTGGCTGGGGAGGGGGTGAAAATGGCCCTCGGTGGGGCTTTGCGCCCTCCGGCTGCCCTCCCCCTCCCTTCCCTGGAGAGCGGTGGCGGAGGGGCGTGCAGACAGCGTGTGCTCGTTCCCTGTGACACAGGAACGCTGCCATGGCTGATGGCGGAGAGGCTGAAAAATAAGAACTGGGGTATAACTTCAGCTGTGGCTTACGGTGCTTGTCTGGTTAGTCATACCCAGAAACAGGAACCACTGCCCTCTGCTCATGGAGCTTCTCGTCTGCTTCAGTATCTAGTAAAAAAAACCCTTCTTGGTTTTCAGGTTCCTCCTTGAACTTCCCTCTCAATTCCAGCATGACTTTTCTCTCGTGTGTCTGAACAGCAGTGTCCTGGCCCCGGGCAAGCTGTGGTGCAGCCTGCCTCCCGCTGCTGGTGGAGCAGCTTCTTTTGTCCCCAGGATTCTGTCCTGTCCCTGCCCTCTCCTATGCATTTGTCTTCCATGGAAGACACACGACGCAGTGGTTGGGGAGCGTACCTCCCCGTGGAAGCCTCTGCCAAACGCCGAGCGGACATGTGTGTCGGTACACACGTGGGAGCAGCCGTCCCTCCGCATCCGCATTGAGACACGCCGCTTGCAGAGACTTCCTTCCCCACGGCCACCGTGCCCGAGAGGCGCCTCTGAGAAAAATTATCTATACAGCATTCCTGTAAACTAGAGAGCTTCCCGCATGCCGTCACTTCCTGAAATCTGGGGTTTAGTCTTTCTTGGTCCTTTGTACGTGGCAGCTAAAAGTACCACGCGCGACTCCAGTGCCTGTGCTCCATGTACCTGGCACGGAGTAACCAGCTGAATGGGCTCAGTTACGCTTCCCGCGTCAGCCCCTGCCCCGGCTGTACCGCAGGGAGTGCCGCAGGTCCCACATTCGGTTTGCACCTGTAACTCAGTTGTTACACACTTGCGGGACAGCCTGAACTGGCTGTAGCAGTAAGCATTAAATAATACTATTTAATATGGAAAATTCTCAAATTTAGAGGAATATGCCTTTAGGATAACATGATTTCCTCACTTTTTTTTTTTTTAAAAAAAAAGGGCATCTAATTTTCTCAGAGTTGCTTTTGGAATATTTTGTCCAAATGTAACCATTATTTTTTTTCTCATTTCAAGTACATCGTTATAAACCCTTATTTTCCCCTAAGTGGGATAGCTCTGACATGAGACCTATTTGGGATGCTGCCTGAACTATCAAATTCTCTCTTTTTTCTGTCTTTTGAACTGTCCCTCATTATAAGTTCATAGATTGATATTACCTAATTAGTGTTACTTATTTTAAATCAGATTTTCTTTGCAGAGGTTACAAAATCTGGTAAATGTTGTTAATCATTGCTGTAAGACTGTTTTTCAAACTTCTTTTCAAAACCTAGAGATGTGTGAATTCTCTTTCCTCTTGAATATGCATTGTCATTCTTAAGCAATGCTGAAGAAATGCTCTCCAGCCCTGTGGTGCATGCATGACAAGCATGGGCACTTTTCATGATGGAAAAGGATCGGCGACTGCCGCACGTTCATCGTGCGCTGCGGTGTCGTGCCCGGCGCGTTGCTGCGCGCAGGCTGGCTGCGGCAGTTGCCTGTGTGCGGGCTGGCCGTGTCTGTGGAAGAGGCCAGTGCTTCGACTGCTGTTTCCAAAGCCGCGTGGTTTGAAGCGTAGTGCTGACATGCGTCTCCTTTAGGCTGCAGCTGCTTTTACGTGAAGAGTTAGTGGAGAGCTGCCGACAGAAAGGGTGTCCCGTTGGGCAGCAGGTGAATGGCTGTTGGTGGTGGAAGAGGAGCTATGTGTTGCAATTGTTTGCCTTTTTTCCCTTCTTTTTTTTAAAAAAAAAAAAAAAAAAAGAAGCGAGCGCAATGCAATGGTTGGCAGAGTTGGGATAATTAATGTTTTCTCAGTATGGCAGCCTCTAATTAGATGGGAGGAAAGGATTAACTCTGGAATGTTTCCTTTGCTTCTTTCTAGAAGATCCTGGTTGTTTCTGGTTGCACAAAACCTACTGATAGTGGAGCTGTATTGTAACCCTACACAGTTGCTTTCTTTGAACCCCCGTGAAGAATACGCCATGCATGATGCAGCTCCGTGTGCAGCGCTCCCGGCAGGGTTGGGTGTAGGTGGCCGCTCCGCAGTTCTGAGCAGTGCGGTGCTGGCCTCTGTGCTGGCACCACCGCCCGCTCGCTGCTGCCCACTTAGCCTCCTCCGGCGGTCTTTCCACCTCCTGCCTGCTGCTGTCTTTCGCAGTTGCTCATCAGCTCCAACTCCCCGCTCGGAGCAGCGTCGGCTGCAGGTGGCTGCGCAGCACCATGTCCGGTCGGCGGTGAGTATCTCCGAGGGTGGAGACTCCACAGCCTCTCTGGGAAAGCCGCGGCTGTCACACCACCCCAAAAAATAAAAAAAAAAAAAAAAAAAAAAAAAAAAAAAAGACCAAAACCAAAACACTGCTACCAACAAAAAAAGCTGTGTTGTGATGGAGCCTCCTGTGAGTCAGCTTGTGCCCCGTGCCTCCCGTCCTGCCCGGGGCACGGCGGCAGGAGCCAGGCTCCGTCCCCTCTGCACCCTCCCTGCTGGGATTTGTACGCGTTCACAAGATCCTCCCGAGCCACCTCCTTTCCTGGCTGAACAGTTCCAGATCTCTCAGTGCATCAGATGCTCCAGGACCTTAGTTGTCTTTGCGGCCCCGTGCTGGGCTCCGGTGTGTCCATGTCTCTCCGGTACTGGGGAGCCCGGCGCTGGACCCGGCACTGCAGGTGCGGCCGTACAGTGCGGGGCCAGGAGGAGGACGGCCCCTCGACCCGCTGTGCCCGACGCAGTGCGGGAGGCTGCTGGCTCGCCGGCCGCGTGTCTGCCAGGTCTCCCTGCGGAGCTGCTTTCTGGGGGCGCCCCAGCGTGTCCGGGCGCAGGGGGCTCTCCCTCCCCGGGGACAGGACTGTGCTTCTCTGTGCTGAGCTGCATGAGGTCCCTGTAGGCCCACTTCTCCGAGCTGTCGAGGTCCCTCTGGATGGCAGCACGGCCCTCTGGGCTGTCACCCAGTTGGGTGCCGTTTGCAGACTTTGTCCCCTTTCCATCCCACTGGATTGCAGTTCTTTTGCTGGTTGGAAGACACAGTTTTAATCTCCCACCAGTCACGTTTCTGGTCTTCCCTTCCAAGGGGGAGGCCAGAAGCAGGTTCATGTTTACATGCATTTCTCCAGAATAACGTCAACTTTTTCTGCTTTTGCTCTCTCCACAAGCTTCTCCCCCAGCCTTTCCCTTCCTCTCCTTGTGTTTTTGTGGGCTCTGTTCTTGGCACAATGGGCAGCATGGAAATCTTTGTCAAGAATCACCCGTCAGTTCCATAGGCTGTTCCGTACTGATCCCGTGTGCTGCTTTATCCCAGAGTCCTACTCTTTTAAATGTAAGAAGTTTTATAAACACCATAGTTTGGGCAAAAAGCAAAAGCTGGTTATTAAGTTTCAGCATGTGGTGCTTGGGTGGTCTTGAGCTCCTTCCAGGGAAGCTGGCTTCTCTCCAGGGGAG
>NW_009648255.1:651632-653389 GCF_000708025.1 Charadrius vociferus
GCTCCCTGGCCGAGACCCCCCAGAGCCTCCGTGCTGCGGCGCGCCTGCAAGGCGAAGACTCCTGGGTGTCAGGCGAGGTGTGATGGAGCTTTTCGCTGAAAATATTAGCTTTTAGGTTTGATTATTGGTATTATGCAATGAAAAACATTAAGTTAGAAAGCTTGTAATGAAACTTTAAAAAGAGTCAAAATGTTGTCTGGGTCACAAAGCAAAAAAAAGAAGGTATGTGCGTGCTGCGGCGCGCCTGCAAGGCGAAGACTCCTGGGTGTCAGGCGAGGTGTGATGGAGCTTTTCGCTGAAAATATTAGCTTTTAGGTTTGATTATTGGTATTATGCAATGAAAAACATTAAGTTAGAAAGCTTGTAATGAAACTTTAAAAAGAGTCAAAATGTTGTCTGGGTCACAAAGCAAAAAAAAGAAGGTATGTGACTGATGGCATTACACCTTCAGTAGCTCTGGCTGTTGTGCGTCTCTCACGTCTCTGAAATGCTACAGGGGATACTGGGAAAACACATCTTGTGGGAAAAAAGTATTATTATTGGTATGTGCGCGTAGACGGAGCCATTTAAACTTTTAAGTAATTCCAGTCTCACTTTCTATGTGCTTTACTTTGCATTGAAACAATTTCTATTGGTTTTTTATATGCAATTCTAATTCACATTGCAAAAGGACAAAAAAATCCTCATCTGCTGTTGTCAGCTGGGTTTTTTTGTGCTTCAGTATCCATTTCTGTGACACAATTAACCGTGTGAGCTACTTGCAGCAACATCACTATGTCAAAGAGGAAGGAAAAGGACACGGGGATTTTAGGGTATAGTCTGGAGAAGTTCAGCCTGGTACAACCCCGATTTTTCACGAGCAGCCTGGAGAGTCCCCACGCAGTCTGCTGCTCTCAGGGACGGGTGGACGGGTGGCATATCCCAGGGGGGTGTCAGGGTGCTGGCTGCGGGGGGCTGCGGGGGGCTGCGGCTCGGCCTCGGGCCCAGCTGCTTCACCAGCGCTCGGCTGTCCCGTGGGTGGTGGCAGGAGCTGCTGTGCAGTGGAGGTGATACAAGTCTGATTTATACTGCTCATCATCAGTTGTCGCTTTGGTATGTCACTGACATTTTCCCGAGGAAAATCACGAAGTAGTGGTTGTTGTAGTATCTCACGTGAGGTTCAGTGTTGGTCAGATGAGGAAACTTACTTTTGATAATTGAGGGTGTGACGGGTTTTGGTTTGTGGGGTTTTTTTCCGTTTGTTTGTTTGATTTTTTTAAGAAGGTGCTGTAACTTTTTATGTTGGGAAGGGTTAAGTGCTGAAACGTAGGAATTAGTATCGCTGACTTCCTCTAGCGCTCCCTTGGCAGCGCCGGGGTTAGCGTCTCTTGCAGCCTGGTTTCCTTTGGAGCCCCGAGAGCTGACAGCAGCGTGGTGGGTCTGCAGCTCTTGGTTTATGTCAGGCGCATTTTCACTTAGTTCCAAACTTTTAATAAATATTGCCCACTTCAGGTTTCATGCTACAGTCTTACTGCAGATGTCTTGACTGGCTTTTCGTACTGCTCACTTGGTCAAACAGGAGGCTCTTCTGAACTTTGCTGTGTGGAGGTTAGCAAGTGACTTGTCCTGAAAAGCGGAGAAGGAGCTCCTGCCTTGAGTTGTTCCTGGGGATATCTCATCTTGGGCGACGTGCAGCGAGTGGCGGCGGCTTCCCGGCTGAGCAGGAGCATGCAGCCTCCGAAGGGCTGCTTCGGTGTCGGACAAACTCTGGACTGTGA
>NW_009648255.1:653521-659416 GCF_000708025.1 Charadrius vociferus
GGGAAAGGCAGCGCTCCGCGGGCAGGGAGGAGCGGCCGGCCGCCGGTGCTGCTGAAAACGCGCTGCTTTTTTTTCACGCACCCCTAATGCAAACAGATGCTTTCTGTTTCTGAGGTCCCCGCACGCCCTTCGGCCTCCCTCCCCTCCGCTGCTCCCCTGCTCTCCTCTCCCTCCTGCGGGAGCTGCCCCACGTCCCCCGCGGCGGGGCTGGTCCCGCTCCCTGCCCGTAGAGGAGGGGAAGGTCCGGCGCGAGCCCGAGGGCTGCTCGCCCACCCAAAGAGCAGGGTGCCCGCCAGAGCGGGCGCGTAACCAGAGACGTGCTGGCGGCTTTCATGGCATCCGGGGCCTGTGCTTCGGGGAGTTGAATCCATGACCTCAGCTGAATGCTTGCCTGAGTTTCCTGGTTTCCTTTTTTAAAAGAAGATTGCAGAATCTTCCTTAAAAGGATGGAAAACAGCGTGAAACGCTACCAGAGTTTCCAGACCAAGCATATGTAACACGAAGGCAGATGTCTACAGCCTAATGCACAAATGGCAAGTCATTTTTTAACAAAACCTTTAATTGCACTGCTGCTTTCAGTTCTTCGTAACTAAGAATAACCTTTTCAATTGAAAATACTCCTTAAACTGCATAGGTTTTTGAAAGTGCCGTGTATATTTCCCAAACTTTGAGACTAGTCAGCCATATAGTTTGTAAGTTGCTTGTTCAGAGCTATGTGGTTTTTCCAGTGAACCTGACAAGTTTTAACATGATCTGAGTGAAGTATGAAGGGAGAAAACCTTTATTCTGTATAATATAATTAAGAGAATTCAGGTATGCTTTCCTTTACTGAAAGAGGTGAAAAGGAATACGGTACAAACCTTTTATACCAAATTCATATGTTAGAGTTACTGAATCCTGCTTGGTACGAATTAAGTTCTGTTGGGAAGTTAAGGTATTAAACCCATGAACCCTCCTGCTCTTCGATTCATGTCTTAGGAGGAACGACTAGTAGAAAAACATTTTTTTTTGTCATTGGGAAAAAGATAACGAGTAACGTTTAATGAATGAATAAAAGGTTAGTAAAGTTGTGCTATCTTGAGGACTTATCACACTTTTCATTGATCTGATATTCAGTCCCAAGTCTGGTTTTCAGCAACTGCATCTTAATTCCTGTTTTCTTTTCACTTGAGGGTGATTAAGAGCAAGAAGATTCAGAAAACAACTTATCAAAAGCTTTTCAGACGCTCAAAGATCACTTACCTGTCACCATTGTCGCCTTCCGCTTGTCTCGGAGCTGCATCTCGAAAGTGCCTTAGACTCCTCCAAAATGCATCTTGAAACTCCAGTAGGCATCAGAGTATTTCTTGCGATAAGGTGGTTAAATACACCATATCTGGAAGTAAGCTTTTTTGCTTCCGATGGCTTTTTTTGCGATACCTGATCCGAGAGTCAAAATTCCCCTGGCCAGGAGCAACTGGAGCAACTGGCTTTCTCATTCCTGGGAATGACTCACATGCCAGGGTCGGCGAGCGGCGCGCTCCCGCTCACTTCCTGGCTCCGGAGCGCTCGGGCGCCCGGGACGCAGACGGTGATTCACCTGAGAGGTGGGTTAGCGCCTGCGAAAGGCAGCAGCCTTCCTGCAGGGAGACGTTGCAGACAGGCTGCAGTCGTGTTTTACAGCAACCTGTGCAACCCTGCCCGTGCCTTGCGCTGAGCACGGGTTTGTCTGCAGGGTGAACGCGAATTTAATGTGATACTGCCGAATCCTGTGCGGGGTAGATGCAAATGTCTGCTAATCGAGATTATCATGTCAATTATCAATTTGACTATATTTAGACATCTTTAATGTGCTTTCACCAGATCCTCTCTTCTAAATAGCGTGTGGGATGAAAGCAAAACGTTAAGTCTGTAACTAAATATTTCAGCTAAAGCGACCAGACTGTTTGTTTACTGCATACTTTTTACTGTCACGGTGTTCTTTCAGACTCCGTGAGCCCGCTGGTTCTTGCAGTCCCGCTCTCAGTGGTCCTGCGTGTACACACGTTTACAGTAAGATAATTTAGTACCTTAAGAGCATTGAAACATGGTGGTGGTAGTTATGTTAGGACAAAATTTTGCTTTGTGTCAGTGGAGGATGAGGTGGTTCATTTCCCATTTCTGCTGCCTGTATAAAAAGAAAGCAAATATATATTGTCTTTGTTAAATCTTCAGGAGAAAAGAAATCTCAATGCTATGAGAGCAATGGCTGCCAAGTCACTTTTCTCGGACTGCTCTGTCTGTTCTGCCTTTTTCTTTCCTTTTTCTTTTTTTCCTCAAAGACGTGGGGGAGTGAATCCCCAGCCCCACTCTCTTGAGACTGGACAGCCTTCTGCATGGGTGCCCTGGGCAGCGGCGTGGAGCCCTGGGAGGAGCGGGAGCAGGAGCAGGAGCAGGGGCAGGGGCAGGTCCTACCAGCTCCCTGCCCGCAGTGGGGAGCACCGTTCCCGGGCCGTGTGTCCAGCGGCCTCTGCTAATTTCCACGTTTGTGCTAGTGGGCAGAGCGTAAAGGTCTGTCTCGCCACAGGACCTCTCCCTTGAGTCAGGTACAGTCCCAGATCGTAGGAGACTTCTGCCGCAGCTCACCTTTGAAGACCAGCTTTTGCAAGGCAAAGCAGCGAACGCAAATGAAGCCATCAGGAACACGTGTTAGACTTCGGTCCTGTGTTTTCAGCTTTATTACTGCAAGCTGCCAAACTGATCTCAGGCGCTGGATATTCTGACGCTAAGCGATGGTCCCTGTTGCATGCGTGGGGTGGACTGCACACATCACATCTCCTGAGGATGGAGACGGCTTTTTCAACAGTTAGGGAGAGGAGACTTGGCAAGTCTCTGCCTCTCCCAGACCTTGCACAAGGCTGTGCGGGACAGTGTGTGCCAGCCACCATTTCACCTTCTTTCGGCTGTCTCTGGTGCTCCAGTGTTTAGCAGCTGCTTATTTTGTTCCTCTCCCAGCTGCTTGTCGTGTTTCTAGACTAATGGTGCCTTCTGTTTTTCCTTCCAGTCTTTGGTTCACCTCCTCCAGGGCTTTCAGCCATTTTCCACCCTAATGTTACTGTGGTGATGCAGTTCTCTGGCCTTAGTGGAGCCTGTGTCAGACAGGAGTATGTGCCTGACTGATGCTCTTGTAGGCTGCTCCTCCGAGCTGAGAAGTTATCCCATGGAGAGGGCAGTGAGAGCTGTGTTGGGCTATGGTGGTGAGTGCTGTCATCAGCCAGCACAGCTCAGGTCGGGTACGGCTCACTGCATAGCCATGCAAACCGCTTGAGTTCTCAGCATTAAATGTGTTTTAAGGTGTTTCTCTCCTGTCTCTGTAAATCACTTTATTTGCGCTCTGATCAGTGGAGACCTCGTTCCTCCTCTGGGGAGCATACAAGGCTGTTTGTCTTGCCCTCTCTCCTGTGGCTCTGCAGTAGCTGGGAGGCTCCAGAGCAATGAGAATATCTGGATGGGTCTCCTGCTTTGAGCTCCTTGGTTGACTTGCAGCATGGTTGGGTTTACCTGAGGACAGGGTGCTCTGCAAATTCTGTCCTGATTTGGGGGTTGACCTCATCTCCTTCCTTTTGAGAACTTCAGAGGTTTCATTTCAGTCTTTCCTTGTTTGTTTGCCCTTTGGGGGATTTCTCAGATCTCTTCCCCTATCCCAGATGTTTGATGCTGGAGTCAGACCGGTATATACTCAGCTTAGCACCACCATCACTGTGGTCTCCTCTCCAGTTGTCACTGGTAAAGCAACCGTTGTCCAAAGGGTCTATTCTTTGCCTTTGTCGCAGTGTAGACCTGTCAGTAGACAAGCTTTGTCTTGTGTTAGAGCTCTGTGAGTTTAAGCTCGGACAAGGTGACTTCTTGGTCTTCTTCCGTGGGAATTACCAGGGGTGATTTTTCTGTCTGTATCTCGTGGGGCCTGACTGTGCAAAGGACTGCTGTACTGGGGCTAGCTGAGTAGTGTCGTGCATGGACTGTGACTGCTGTTCCATGCTGCACATGGATTATCCTCACCGCATCTCAGGCCAGTTTCCCATTTGGTGCTGTTGGGTTCACCCCTCTGATACTGCATCTTCTCAAGGAGCTGCTTGGAGGTCGGGTTAGCGTGTAAGTGACTGCTGCCAGCAGGCACACGGGCCCTGGGGATGAGCGAGGAGAACAGGGCTCACAGTCCTGGTGCGGTCAAGCTGCGTCCTGTCTCTGGATGACTCTTGACGAGGGAGGGTTGTGCGAAGGTGGGTTCTGGTGATGGCTTATTGAAAATTGGCTGGGATTAGACTCTTCAAAATTCCTGTCTTTCAGAAACGTGGCTCTCAAGAGCTATGTCTGAACACTCATCCGGGTGCCATGGTGAACACCGCTTGTTGCAGGCCACGTAGGTAGTCCTTCAGGTTTTCTTAAGAGAAGCCCTCTGTTTCATGTTTCTGGGGAACACTGCTGAAGCTGCAGGAGAAATCAGCCTCTTTCTTCCTTTGAGATATCTCATAATACACGGTTCTTCTCTGGGATGCTTGGACAACCCAAAATTCCAGTGGCACAGGTCCTTAGAGGAGCCGTGACTCCACAGGCTGGGCACTGAGCAAAGCATTCACGCTGTGTTGGTCTTGCTTCCAGAGTTTGGGTGCGCAGATTGCCTGACGGCGTGCCCCTCCGCAGGGGGGGCCGTAGGCGCCCCTCTCTGTTCCAAGGAACAGCAGAGCCCTTTGACCAGCGGCTTGGGAGCCTGCAAGTCTGAGTGCCATAGCTGAGGGCTGGAGCAGATTTGCAGATAGAGCATAAACAGCAGTTTTAACCCCAAATGTGAAAGTTACGCACTTGCCTTGTGTTTTGCACAAGAGAAGCCGGGTGCCGTGCTGCATCGCTGGTGCTGGGCACGGTTCTCACCCTGGGGTGGTGCTGGCGGATGTGTCCACTCCCCTGGTCTCAGTCCTGCAGGCGTCAGTCACAACATGTCACGATGGTGCGTTATGTTGTGATTTGTGCTGTTGTTCTTCGGGCACTTCTGATGCTGGGGTCTAAGAAACAGTGCTGCAGGACAGACATGCCGTGGGGAAGAAATCAGAAGTGGAAAATGAAATTTTTAGAAAATATAATTTAATTTCTTACAGAGACCCAAGCCTTTAATAGTTGGTACTCTGTGAATGGGGTTTGTGTGTTAACAGTGGTCAAGTAATAAATAGATTCATAAAACCTACATGAGAATGGGGCTGGTTGGTTCGTTTGTTTGTTTTTTGAATGTGGTGCAATGGCACATTAACTTTTCTTTAAAATCTTTGTATTTTGGTATATTGGTAAAACTTAATGGATTAGAAACCACTGTAATAGCAACCTCGAGTAGGCCTTTAGTTCAGACGTGTTGTTTGGCTGTTCTTGGGCTGGAGCAAGTCAGGACTAGCCGCCACATGAAAAGGAAATGCTCTGGAGCTTGTCGTAAAAACAGCGCGAAAGAAATGTGAAGCTCTGATGTAAAGAAAAGCTGAAAGCTAGCCTATAAATTTACTATTGTTCACGTTATTTCAAGGTTGGATGTCCCTTTTTGTATTCTGGTGATTAGAGAGCAATTCTCAGATTTCATAAGAGCCTCAACAACGTTATTACAACAATTACTGTGTTGCTTCATTCTAAAACTCCTTTACTATCGTATTTAGCAATACGAACTACAAGGTTATTTTTAAAGCAGATTAGCCACCTGGATAATGTATGAGACTGGCTTTTTCTTTGTTTTAAATGTAGGAGAGTGGTAGGATGATCAGAGCTTGCAACACTGGGATGATTCGTCCAGCGTTGTACCTGCCGATGCGCAAGATGGAGGTGCTGGTGTCGGTGAAGAGTCCTGGAAGAGTCGGACACTTCCCCTTTCCTTAGGTGGTTTCCTTCCACCGCTGTTTTGGT
>NW_009648255.1:659463-695402 GCF_000708025.1 Charadrius vociferus
AGAACTGACTTTTTAAAAGCTCATTGATTTTTCTCCTCTCTCCTGGAGTCGCTCGCGTTACGTGGATAGGTCACCTGAAGTTGCGCACCTTGGCTGCTGCTCCTGTCTATGGACTGAGGTCTGTTCCAGCGCCTTTGGTTTCACATGCCGCTGGCTCTGTGTGTTGGTGTGTCGTCGCATGGGTAGTGTCTTGGTTGCTCGACTTGGCTTCCCAGCTCTTACTCATTATGCAAATTGTTGTTTTGCATTTCTAATTAATCAAAGTACTGCTGTGTGTTATGAGAGTTTTCTCAGTACTCGGAGTTGTAGGAGCCCTGATGGAGGGATGTGTGTCGCTGTGCCAGAGTCAGGACATGTGTGAAGTGCAGAATTTGTCTTGAGGCATTCAGGAATTAATTTGCTGTCCCTCGGAGGAGAGGCAGTCTGATACAACATCTGGGAGGCTAGATGGTGCATTTAGTAGGCAAAGGTATAATAGATTTCCTTTTTCTGAAATGCGAATAAAATAAAAAATACAAAGAAATATATGTAAGCCTTTGTGTACCCAAATAAGACTGATTTCCTACAAAACTCAAGTGCCTGGTGTCCTTGGGGAGCCCAACAACCTGTAAACATGTTTAGTGTCAATAGTTTTCGTGTGAATCCTGGACCATAGGAGCCTGGAATAAAGTTCATCTGTCTGAACAAGTTCACGGCCCGGTGCCAGTTTTCCAGTTTCCAGGTTGTCTGTTGCTTCTCGTCTGGAGCGCCGACAAGCCGAGCAAGTGAACGTTGGGATGCAGAAAGGAAAAGCCCTGCTGCTGCCTCATGGCGGTGATGGGCTGGAGTAAGCACGCGTAAATGGAAAACTTATGTTTGCTCGTTCTTGTACAACCACTGAATCTCGGAGAAGCAAGGGTTTCTCCCAGCAGCGCCTGCGGCAGCGGTGTCAGCGCCGGCCTTTGCAAGCCAGGCTGGGGGAGAAAGCAGATACGGGAAAATGGTGACTCTTGTATTGAATGTGCTGGTAAACTTCACTGAATTGCATCAGTTCTGTCACTGCACTGAAGAAATCTGGAGAGCCCAGACGAGCAGCTTTTGATGGCGTCCAGGCTGAGGGCTTCCCCGGCTCTGAGGGAATTCTGTTCTCAAAACAAATCTCCATTTTGGGCAGCTGCAAAACATGAAGTATTGCTTTGGCCATTTTTTGAGCCTTAAAAAGCAGAGACCTAAACTTTGAGGCATTTTAACTGTTGTGATTGTTACTTCCATCTGGAGGCAGGGATCTAAAAATTTGCAGGAAAAAAGCTCAAAATCCCAAATATTAGCATTTTTTTTTTTCTGTAAGTGGATCAACCAGGTGTCCTATCCTTGCAGTCACCTTGCATTTCTCTGCCACAGAGTTTGGTAACTCTGGCTCCCTTTTACCCACCTAAGAAGCAGCAGCTGAAAAACAGATGATTAAGACTCCTCTGAAACCTTTGGCACACCCCTTATTGAAGGAGCAGCTCAGCCCATTCTGTGGTTACACCCACGGGTACAGGCAGGCTCCGGGCACTGCGCTGTGTGCTGCCAGCCTGTGGTTGCGCACAGCGTTAAACGGGCGTTCTATTGCAAGCCGCAGAAATGAGAAAATTAAAAAAACCTTCCACAGCGGAGTAACTTTTCTGTTCTTCAGCACTTTCATAGTTTATCGCTGCCACATTGCTCATCTTACGTTACTGTCTTTCTCTGTAATAACCACAAAAACGGGCCAGAGCGCCAGTGCTAAACGCAGAGGTGGCTGTAGGTCTGTGCTGCGTCCCGGGGCCCGCGGCAGTCCCTCTGCTGGTGTGAGGCAGTTGGAAGAGGGAGGACTGAGGTGCACAGTTCCGTGCTGAATTCTTCCCTAATATGCCTGGAGCTCAGAACACTGATTTCTGTGGACACCGGCCTGGTGGAGGATGACTTGCAAACCGTCTTCTTCTGACGTTTAGCTCTGGTCACCACGTTAGTTGCTCTGCGATGCCAACAGGCTGGGAGAAATACTTTCAGACTCCTCACATGTTTCTTTAAGCAGTTGCTAAAGTGGTGTCTATTTTAGCAGCTAAGACTTCAGTATATTTACTTTTACTAAAGTAGCTAAGTTAATCCTGTTAAATGCTGTGTGTGCGGGAGAGAGGAATTAATTCCTGAACAGCGTTTAATCCTGAGAGGAAGGCGCCGTTTGAGAAAACGTTGATTTGCAGGGAGGTTTGGAACCCGCTGGCAGCTGCCTGGGGATGCGTCCCGTTTCCAGCTGTAAAAGGGTGTTGCAGTGATGGGAAGTGTGTGCCGTGCCCGGCGGAGAAGGTACAGCGGGTGGAAATTGCTAAACGAGGCATATACATCTACCTGTGTGGCAGAGGCTGGGGAATCCCAAAGGCACAGTAATTAATGCACAGTAATCTAAAACCAGCTTTGAAAAGATCGGGCTGCACGGAGTAACCTGCGTGATTGTATTAGGCTGCTGTCAATATTTAATTTCTAAAAATAGCAATGGAGAGGTGATCAAAGCGGCTGGCACGCGCGAGGAGGCGCGAAGCTGGCAGGAGAGCGTGCGCAGAGGTGAGGTCTGTGAGTGCGGGACGTGGCTGTTCTCTCAGCAGGGTGCGGGGCACCGCCGTGTCCCGGGCAGAGCGTCCGGCGCGGGCCGGGGGCAGGAGGGGTGATGGGGTGATGGCGGGCGGGAGGGCTGATGGAAGAGAGCACATTGTGCTGCTTTCCCCGAGGCCCCGTCTGCGGGGCCGGGTCACCTGAGCCGCGCGTGGTGCAGAGGGAGTCCTCCGGGGTGGTGGGTATGTCGGGGGATGAGTGGCAGTAGGAACGGGTTGTTTGAGAAGCAAGGGAGCGTCGCTGAGGGCTACAGCACATTTAATAGTTTTTTTAATATACTTTGTAGAGTTGGAGTCAAGAAATGGTTGGTATCTCTTTTGCATATTAAAATAGCGAAATAAATTCCAGGCTTTTGGATTCGAAAGCGGTTTCTCTTTAGGGACAGTACATTTGGGCCTCCCCCGTGGGACAGCTAAAGGAGAGGTCTGGGAGTGGTGTGGTGGGTTGGCTGGAGAGGGGTTTTCTGAACAGGGAGGATTAGGCAGCATCCATTCCTGCCTTCTCTCTGCCTGTCGTTGGGACTGGGATGGGTGAACGTACCACCAAGGGGGACGTTCCTGGGTGCTCCCCTCTGGCGAGCAGTAGGGTAGGGGTGAACGCTGCGCGGCTGTGGGCCGCCCTTGGCGGGGGAAGCAGTCCCTGGTCCTCTGCTGGCCTGGAGGAGGAGCGTGCTCTGGGGACACTGGGGTATTGCCGGCTGGGTCCTCCTCCAAAGCCCCCGCTGGGAGGGGAGAGGAAGGATGGTGAAACAGTGTAGGCAGCAGGAAAGTAATTATGTGTGTGAGAGAGGTGGGTAGGGCTGGGGAGGGACCGTGTCCTCTTCCCTCTGTTGAGTACGGTTCCTCCTCTTCCCTGCCCTGCCACATGCCAGCCGAGCTGACACCCAGCGTAAGAGTTACTGACGTACAAAGTCAACAGCTCTGGGGTTTAATCCCAAATAAAGCCAAACTGTCCTTAGAAGCAGCCGTAGTCATTAAGCTGCTTAAGTGTTAACAAGTAAGGGATTTTTTGTTTAAAGCAGGGAGAATTATTCTGTAGATTGTTTTAAGTTATACGAAGGTATTTTAATTCCTAGGCTGCGGTTTGTCTGTATTCGGTGAGACGGACACGATTTAGTGACCAAATCAGAAAAACCGCTGTCCTCGTTCGCTTTGCGGAGCCAGCACAGCAACGCAAGACTATGAACCGATCATCGCTGGTTTTATGCCTCATCGATGCTATTTTTCTCTTCAGACCGATGTGGTTATGGCTGCGGAGTCGCGTGAGCGAGTCCGAGGCAGTGCGGGTCTGTGTGGTGTGAGTGCAGCGGCGCTGTGGCTGTGCAGGCGCGGGGGACACGGCCGCGCTGCCCCGGCTGCGGTGAGCGCTGTGGTGTCATGAGCGCGCCCGGCGCAGGGGGAGGGAGGATCCCCGTCAGCTCAGTGCCGGTGGTTTGAGTGATGGACTTTGGCCTGTTAAGGCTAAGCAGCAAGCATAGATAGGGAAATCCGTTGTGCTGTTTTTATTAAGTATTATTTATTAAGTATTAGTATTAGAGTACAACCACCCTTTCATTTTCTACAGCAGAAGTAAACAAATTATTTTAAACTTCTTGATGAATATGCAGAGACTGTAGAGCGTGAAGCTACAGAATCAAGACTGAGTAGCTGACATTCGTGTGTCCAGTTCGGTTTTTGGGTTTGTGTGAACTGTTTTCCGAAATGTCTTTACTCTCCTGCATAACACCTTTTGTACAAACGGTTTGCACAGGAACATGTATATCAGGGGGTCCATGCAGATGTTCGTGGCTGCCAGCCACAGAGTGCTTTCTTTTGCGACATAGAGCTGCTTCTGCAGACGGCAGTCCATTTGGGTGGTCGTTTGACTCAGAGTATAGGGAACCCTGCTAAAATGAAAGGGGGCAAAGCATAAGAAAAACACGGTAAAAATGATGAATACTTTCCCCTTGATCCTTTGTTCGCTTTTGTTATCTTTCTTCTGTGTTTTTGTATAAGACTCGTATACCTTTTTGGCAATAATTATATAAAATATGAACATAAGAATGAGAACAGTCCAGAAAATGAACTGACAGATATAATTGACGACTTCGTGCCATTTGAGTCCAAAGTAACTCTTCAAGGAGGCACACTTCTTCACGGATTGGGGTGTTGCTTTCTTGTTCGATAAGATCATGTTTGGCAGAGAGAGAACAAAGAAGAAGAGCCAGACCAGACCCGCAAGGATCTTTGCTGAGGTCAGGTTTTGCACCCAGAACTTCCCAAAAGGCCTCACAATCTTGAGAAATCTGTCAAAAGCAATGAGGCCAAGCAGCACTATGCTGATGTACATGGTGTCGTAAAATACTACAGCAGAGAAGCGACAGACGAAGGCTTTGAGTTGCCATGGTCCCAGGCCAGCGTCCGTCAGGATTTTCAGAGGAAGCATCAGGGTCATTATAAAATCAGAAACTGAGATATTTTTCAGGTAGACAATGAACGTTGATGTGCTTGGAATGTGGAAGAAAGCCCAGAAAGCCAGGCTGTTCAGTACGAGTCCCAGAAGGAAGACGAGCGTATACAGTACTGGGAAGACCAGGTGGGTGACTGTGGTGTCTCGGTGGCACGGTGCAGAGGAGGGCACTCCACTGGAGTTACTGATAGTACTCTCATTTGCGAAGTCTCCCATTGTTTGGAGGAGACTTGGGTGAAAAGGAGAGAGAAAACACAAAACATAAGCATTCTGTATTTAAAATTACATCTTCCTTGCAGTGAGTTGTAGTGATTGGCAAGTTTACACAAATAAACACAAAAACTGAACCTGCATGAAATAGACCGACCCATTTCTCTTGTAGTTCATAGAGAATCTAAATCTCTGCCTAAGTTTAAGTTGTTTACAAAGGGATGTCTAATGAAAAGTTAGAATGGCATATATTTGTTAGGGAGGCCTAAGATAATATAACAGCAAGATATAACAGCAGATTGCCCAGAGCACCATTTGTCTTTACATGGAAATATATTTTAACATTGAATAGAAATTTTACAGTTGTGGCCCAAAAGCAGTTTCTGGGGAAGTGACTTCTGGTATCTCACCAAGCACACACCATTTTTCCTTTCTCAGGGCAGACTGAAATAACATTTTCAAACTAAGATGCAGAGGGCTGGTGATCAGCCTCTTACATCTCAAAGCCGGATGCCCGAGCGCCCCATCGCACCACGTGAACGCTCCGATCGTGCAAGTACCTGAGCAAACCTGGCGGCAACTCTTTCAGAGAGGGGTCTTTGGCTATCGCCGGTTCATCCGCTGTTCCTCTGCTGATAGGAGCCTCCAGCAAAGTATCAAGAATAGGGAAATGTGTAGAAAGATGAGACTTTTTCTGTTGGTGTGGTGTGTTGTTTCCTTCCTCATTTTCATGTGTTGCCCGTGTCAGTTAATCACGTTTGCTGTTGCTTTTCTCTCTTCCTTTTGCTCTGTCAGAAAGTACACTACCTTCTCCTACACTAATAAAGAAAAAACTGACCATATCCACCAAGACAGGCATGTTTCTGGCTTTTTGTTTGTGTGAGGCAGACCTGATGACACCCACGCTGTGCCGTTATGATTTGGTTTCTTTAGAGATGTGGGATGAACAAACACAGAGTGTTTCCGACAGTTTTCCAGGATAATCCCCAAATGTAGCTCTGAGTTCCTGTCTGTGTGTCTGAATTCCCCTGTTCGGGACAGCAACAGTCATCATCAAGTGCGTGACCAGAAAGTCTGCTCAGAGCCACCCTTACAATGAGTTACTGGGCTACAAAATGATGGGCACCGACGTATTCGGAAACTGTACCCTCCCTCTGTAGCCGATTAATATTGACACATGAACCTGAGCCTGACTGCTGGTCTCCAGAAGGGGATTTCTGGTTGCTTTTGGTGTCAGCGTCGCCAGGTGATAGAGCACGCTGCTCACAGCCGCTTTCTGGGTCTGGCAGACGCTGCTGCCCCTGCATGGTGTGCTTTGTGTTTATTGTGTGTTTAGTATGTGTAGTGTTGGAATCTAGTGCATTTCTCTGTGAGCAGGACTTCTTGTGTAAGTTTAGTCGAGTCATGTGGTTTGTCTTGTATTTTGCTGCTGACCGATGTTAGTTGGGGTTCTTGCTCCTTGCTTGCTGCTGTGTGGGGCACGGCTCACGTTCACGCCGTCCCTTTGTGGGCAGACATGGGTTGCTTTTTGAGTTTCTCAGGCTGCAGCTGTATTGCTAAGAAGTTTGGGCATTAGTATCTACATTTTGGTTAACGTAGGTCTGCGTGCTGGTTTTGATGTTAAATGGCTAGCAGAGAGCAAAGAGCCTTGAGGATGACCAGGATGAAGGTCACCCTTGCCATTGTCATCAGCGTGACATGTCCCTGGCTGCCTAACCCAACTGCTGTTCATTCATCAAGCTGAGACAGTCCATTGCAGTACCCCGGGACTGATGTCCAGGGCAGCATCTTCCTCGTTTTCTCCCATAGTGACCTCCTGATACCGTTCCCAGCTGAGAGGCAGGTACCAGGTGGCCGCGGTGCCCTGGCAGTGACTGCTGCACGGTACGCAGGTAGCCACAGTAGCTGCTCTCTGAACAGCTCAGCTGATGAGGGAAAGCAGCTGCCAGATAATTGTCACTCTCCCTCCATGTGTAGGTGCAAAAAAATGTGTGTTGGGTGGAAGCGGGGCATCTCACGCGTCCCTCCTGGGCACTGGCAGGAGTGGCTGAGTGCTGGGCCCCAGCTGGTTGGGGAGAGCGCGCTCTGGAGTGACGGGGCGCTGGTTCCAGGGAAATCATGGTGCCCCACTTCCTGCGGTGCAACCCAGCTGCTGATTGTAATCAGTGTTGGTGCATAGACCAGCGTAAGCAGCGCACGAAACGTCTTATAGAAGATTTACTTCATCTAGGCAGGTTATAAAAGATGCATAGTCTCTAAGGCTGAGTGCTAAAGTAAGTGAACTGTCTTAAGTTTTTAGGAAATTGGATGTCAGTCGTGAAAACGCCGGTGCCCTGCCAGGCCCAGATCAGTGCCGGAGAAGGGTGGACAGGCAATGGCTTTTGGCAGGACTGAGCTCCTGCATGTTGGCGAAACATTATTGCTGAATTGGAGCTGTTTTGCAGTGATGATAAATGAACCGTAATTTATTACAATAGCCTACGATCTTTTTCATGTGTGGTTGTTACAATACCTGAAGATGTTATGTACCTGAAAATACTTTCCTGTTTTTTTTTTTTCAACTTTTCCAAGTGAAAAAGGGGAAGTGGTTAAATTTTTTATACAGTGCAAAAAAGCTGCTCTTAATAACCAGTAAAGACTTTAACATGACTTTCTTTTCCTAACATCTAAGTATTCTGTAAATTAAGTCTTTGTATATTTGTTAATAAAATATATTGTTCTCTATAAAAGAGTACATTTTTGTTTATTCTTCATACAGTAAGGTCAAGTATTTGAAGATTTAATTGACACCAAGATAAGCCTGATTATGAAATAATTTCCTCTGACATACAACCATTAATTATTGGTCAATGGATTAGGAATTGCAAGCATATAATGAAATGAACAAAATGTTATTCTGTTACCAAAAATCTGCACCGATAAATAGCTTACTACATAAGTCCTATATTGCTGTTGTCTGCCAGTTGCATACAAGGTGACAACTCCCTTTATTTAAAAAATCACGCTTACTGTGGATTTTAATTGCATCTTCCAGATCTTGTGTTGTCATAAACTTTACTCTAGCCCAAGTTAAGCTATTTCTGCAAAGTCTTTGCAGTTCACGATCTAATCTGTAGCATTTCATGACTCTGTTTTAATTTTTTTCTTACAGCCCCAACTGTAAATTCAAACTTCTTCCCAGCAATTCTGACAAGCTTGGAGGGTGTGATCAGCTGGTGCTCTCGTTTTATTCAAGCTTTCTAGTTTCACCATTTTTTCAACCAGGGATGTTGGTTCCAGGGTGCTTGTGCTTCGTCTGTAGGACAATTTCTAAAGAAGTCGGTGAAATTCTAGATATTCTTTGCAGGATTTGTGTTGCTTCCCCCAACTAGTAAATGTACGTGACTAAGAAGGGATATGGGTCGTTCTTAGCTCTAGAGCGGCGTTTCGTCTGTGTCGTCTCCTTCGTTCTGCTCCTTCATCTGTGCTCTGAGTTCTGACAATGCCGTGTGCTTGCACAGCAGGTCTAACAAGGACTTTCTAAATGATTTGCAAAGGAAAAAGTATATGAATGGATCTAGGCAAGCATTTAGCGATGTCAGCCACAGCGTGCTCTCTTTTAAGTAAAACAGGGTGTTCTGAGCAGAGCATTCAAAAACGTCTCTTGTTTGGCTCAACGTGTAGGGGATTCTAGTGAAGTGGAACGGCACAAAACAAATAAAGAACACTGCAATAATGATGAAAACCTTCAGATTTACAGTCTTTTTGGATGCTTTTCCTGTGCATCTTGTCCTTTTATAGGATTTGTATAGTTCTTTACTTATGAGTATGTAGCATACAACTATGACTGCTAAATTAACCCAGAAGATAAGTTGACAAATATAGTTTACAATTTCATGCCAGACTAAGCCGAAGTTGGATTTCAAGCGAGCACACTTTTTTACGTTCTCAAGCGTTTTCTTCTTGTTTGATAGAATCATGTTGGGTAATGAAAGAGCAAACATTGATATCCAAATTGCTGTGGACAGGATCTTGGCACCTAAAAGGCTCCTTGGTGTTGATGTTCTGAATGGTGAAGTGGCTTTCTGATACCGATCGATAGTTATCAGACCAAGAAACAAAATGCTAATGTACATAGTGAAGTAAAATACAACCTGGGTGACCTGGCACACAAATCCTCTCAATACCCATGACACCAACTTTGCATCGCTAAGGATTTTAAATGGAAAAGTCAAGATCATGAGGAGGTCAGAAATGACAGTGTTCTTGAGGAAGATGATGAAATTGGATTTACTGGATATTTTAAAGAAGACCCACATTGCCAGGCCGTTCATGGTGAGACCCACCAGGAACAGAATTGTATAAAGCAAAGGAAAAATGACTTGACTGATTTTGTTATCGCTGGTGCAGTTGCTGACGTTTCTAGAGTAGCTGAAGTTGGTTGTGGCTTTCATTTGCAGTTCGTCTTTCCCACTCCTCCCTGTAAAAACAAAAAAGAAAAAAATGAAATTGTCAGTTATATCTGTCTTAAGACTTCAACCTTCTTAGTCTTTTAAATTTTGTGTTGGGAACATCTCTTTGGTGATTTTGAGTCCTGTAAGTTTTTTTACAGGAGAAAAGCACTAGATGTAGCCGTGTTTTTAAGGTGGCCTGAGTTGATCTTCCATGACTGAAACGCTGAGGTGACCTCCCCTCCAACCTCCCCTGAGCTTCCCTCCACCCTCCTGAGCTTCCCACACAGCTTCCCCGAGACCCGTGCTGCAGGGGTGGGCGAGGGGCCGGCATGGCGGTGGGCTGCGGGGTGGCACAGCCGGCGTCGTGCCGCCTGGCCAGGCTCGACCCGCCTGCGCCGCCTGGGCCATGGCCTCGCGGCAGAGAGGAGCCGGTGAGGGCCGCGGCCCGTGGGCGGGAGCGCAGGCGTGTGTGGAATGATTACTCCCCTTAACGCAACAGCGTGGCACACCGCCGGCAGCAAGGACAGGCGGCCATTTCGCTCGTCTGACACACGTCTGCCCAAACTGCCTCTCTCCTCCCGGGGAGGAGGGAGAAATGTCCCTTTCCACAGCTTCCTCAGCGTGGAAAGGGGTAGCATTCGGAGTTGTTTTGATTGCAGATTTAACAGTGCCAGGCTGAAGTGAAAGGAATGAAATGCCTCTTTTTATTGTATTTCTGCTTGGCTGTCTGTCTGTCTGTCTCTCCCCGCGGCGTTTTTTGGTTGTTCTTGAAACAGATGTCCGCCGTCCCCTCCCTGCCCCTGCTCAGGCGCTGGGTACGGCTGCTCGCGGGCCGCGGCCGCTGGGCCCGGGTGGGGGTGGCACCCCACGGAGCCACGCTTTGTTGCCTCCGAGGGGAAGAGAGTGGGGGGCGTACGGGCTCTGGCCCCGCGTGTGAGCGCTCGGGCAGCCAACGGTGTCTGTTGCTTCAGCGGTTACACGTTTGCCAGCGAAGTCTGGAGTTACTTGTAGCTCTATTTATGTAGGTATTCATGTATATCTTTCTTTCTACTTTGCCAGTTTATCCTGCCATTTTCCTAAATCACTTGCTTTACCAGTGCTGTGTTGCACATCAATTTAAAACTCAGCCGACTCGCGCCCACGCGCAGCCGTTGCAGCCCGCCGCGCTCGGCAGTGAGCGCTGCCCGAAGCCGCTGCCGAGATCCTGTGTAGCACTGCGCCAGGAAACCGGGAACGCCGCAGCCAGCCACGAACGCTGAGCAGCCGGCATCTGCCGATCTGGTGCCAGGGGCTGGGCTCAAAACTGTCGCTCTTAGTCCAAAATTTCTTGATCAGATCAGGTCTGACTTGAGCTGGTTGCCTGGGGAAGCCGGGCAGGGATGCTGAATCAGTCAGTGCTGCGTTTCTAAAGGAGTCACTTTCAGGTGTGTAGTGATGCAATTGTAAAAATTGCTATATTTCCATGTGATCCTCGCCTCTCTAAAATAACGCACTCAGGGGAGTTGACACTTTGTCAGCCAAGGCCCAAGCATCCCAGACATCTTCCTTACAGAGCTGCAAAGTTTTATTTCTATCAGTAAGGCAGAAATAAATTGGCTTCTGCTTTGAAGCATGTAACAGATGCAGCTGCCGAGTCTAATCCTAATGCAATAAGTATTCCCTAAGCACGCAAAGGCAGACAGCACTCCCCCCACCCCAAAATCAAAGAGAAGCTTACCGTAGCGCGCTGTTGAGAAGCAGTGAAACACGTGGGTGTCTCCTGTGATGGGAAGCCGGTGCTGCTGCCGGAGGGGCGGTCACAGTCCCTCTAGCTCCTCGCCGTGTGAGCAGGCAGCAGTGTTCGCCTGCAAATCCCACGGAGCGAGCAGCGGCTGGAGGAGCAGCTGTGCATCCCAGTTCTGAGACTTAGACCTTCCTCGAACTGGTCTCTTAGCCAGAGACAGCTGCAAATTCCAGGTGACGCTCCGAGTACTTCTGCTTTTGTTTCCTCTAGAAGAGAGAGAGAAATAGAATTTTTAAAAATAATTAGAGATTTACTTCCTGCTTTTGACCTACTAACAGTGTCACTATTTTTAAAAGACAGCATGTATTTTGTAAGACTCTGCAACTTTTCTGAACGCAGAGTTGCACTCCCGTCTGCTACCTTTTTGCCCTGTGATTCTTTAGTATTATTTTTGTACACAGCCTTCCTTCTTTAAAAACTTTTAAAGTAGTTTTATGTTGAAAGAAGTAGTGATTTGTTAGTTTGGGGAAGGTAAGTGTATTACTGAACAAAATATTTATACCTTATATGACTGGTAAAGCAGTTCTCCAAGTTTTTAGGTTATATACAGTGCATCAGCATTACATGATACATTTTATTAGAAAACTAAATATAACCAGTTACAATTTAAATAAATGCTAAGTGTTGCAATTTCTTTTGGATGTGCAAAATAGCATTTTCGGAATTGGGCTGCACCTTCTTTTCAATGGACGTGTACATGGTAAGGGAAGTGGCACACCGTTTCTAGACATCTTGTCTTCTATTTACTAATCTGTGGCCGCATATCAATGCAGGGGACACTCGGGAGGGCCATCCGTGTGCATCTCCCGCCTCTGTCCTTCGAGATACACACAGAATTCATAATATCAGATTAATGTTTTTTCCCCCTGTGTTTTTATGCCGTCTCTTTAGTGGTTTCATTTGGCACTGTTTCTTCCACACTGCTCACCACAGGCGATGTTTTCAGTGACGGAGAGTTAGTTACTGTTTGTCGCAGTGCGGGCTCTTCGGGTCGGGTTTCTGCAGGTGATGACAGAAAAAAGAAAAGAGGCTTCACTCATATCTGGTCTTTTCAGGATGAATCTTCAAGTCATGAGTGTAACCAGCGCATGATTCTCCTTTACGGCGTTGGTAAGGAGCGTGATGAAGCAAGGCATCAGCTGAAGAAGATTACCAAAGACATCCTCAAAATCCTGAATAAGAAGAGTACTACTGAAATGGGCGGTAAATGCTGTGACGCTGCGGTATGGCAGCCTGTAGTGAAGCGCGTGGGAGCTGTGAGGTGCTCAGCGAGTTGTCTGGAGCCGTGCATGTTGGTCGCGTAATTTGGCTTTCACCCCCCTCAGAGCCCCCTGGTGAAGTGCTGGCCGGAGTGCCGCAGCACAGAGAGCAGTCTGCTGGCCTGCCTTACGGCTGCCACTCTGCTTAGAAATCCCGATTTTCCACTGTACCACCTTGGCTGTAAACACTTGCGTTAGGCTAAAGCCTGGAATGCAAGACGCTGGCCGGCGAGTGACACGTATTCCTTACCCTCCTAGTAAAACTGTGTGACTGTTTCTCAGTTTTTCTTGGGTGTCACCTTTTTGCATTGGCATAACCTTGAGCAGCTTTGATACTGTTATATGCTGTGGCGTATATTTGTCCCAAGTATAATGGAAAACTGAGGCACGTAAGGTTGCATGTAGTCATAAGTAAAGCTTATTAAGATTTTTATTGTCTTTTAAATCAGTAATAATGCAAAACTACTCAGGCTTCATTAAATATAAAATGACCAAAGTAATTTTTTATCTCTTAAGTTGGGGATGAAGGGCAAAAAGTCAGGAAGACCAAACAAGAAGCATTTCCGACCCTCGAGACCGTGTTCACAAAACTACAGCAACTGTCCTATTTTGATCAACATCAGGTGACATCTCAGGTACTTCCCTTGTATAAAATCGTAGCCTTTTACGTTCTGCTGTAGACATATCCAACAGGAAGTAAATCTAGGTTTTTAGAAGTATTTTGTATATACCAAGAATTTTCAGTGTGCTGCTTCTTCAAAGGCAAGAGAAAAAATGCTGCCTTGGTATTCTAAAATATCTACTTCAGTAGATGTTTGGGTGTTCGGTTTGGTTGTTTGGGTTGGTTTTTTGTTTGTTTTGCAAGAAGCTTTCAGGATTACTATAGATGTCATGATTTCTTAATGAAAATTTGAAATCAATTTGACATAAATTTCCATTAACAGGATTGTTTAGGGCTCATTGGTAAGTTATACCCTTAGTAAATTAGACACAAACTGAGTGTGTCTCTGAGAAGCTGGTGGTTAATACAGTTTATTCTTTTCTTGATTAGAATTTATAGTCAACCTTGACTGCTAAAAAGCCATGTCAGTGGCTGACTGGAGAACATAAATAGTTTATGTTAAATCACAAGCCTGGTTTTCCTGGTTTATATTAGGACTTGTAAGTGTGTAAATGTATCAGCATTGGATTTCCTCACTTTGTCCGGTGCTGCTGTTTTTAAGTATATTTTAATAACCAGAGGCTAACATAATGAACAAAGTTAAAGAGGCGCATGTTAATTTTTAAGACATCTTTGGATCTGGTCTTTTGAATGAATTTATTAGATGTTTTGTTTGCAGGATGATTATTTATCTGAAAACCCTCAGTAAAAAAATCACAATGCAGTAAGATGAAAAGGAAAAATATTTTGCCTCTCCTTTAGAGCAAAACTGTGTTTAAAAATACCCCATAGAGTAAAAATAAGTATTGTAATGTTAAGAACAGTTTCACCCTCAACTGTAAAGTAGCAGAACAGCATTTTCTGTGTTGCCAGTTTTGAAAATAAAACGTCATTACAACTGACTTGCAGGATAGTGGAGTAACAGATATACTCAGGCATGATTTGTTAGTGCTTTTATCTGCAAAATGCTGTCACTTGCTATTACCACTTATAAAATAGGATTTTTGGCCTGAGAAGCCCTGAGTCACTATATGACTTTTCAACATGTGTTTTCACAGATCTCCAGTAACGTTCTCGAACAGATAACTAGTTTTGCCTCAGGAACATCGTATCACCTTCCCTTGGCTCACCATATACAGCTCATCTTTGATCTCATGGAGCCAGCACTCAACATCAATGGACTTATAGACTTTGCAATACAGGTAAACAGTTCATTTTCTGGGGGGTTATGTCAGGATAAAGCTGTGACACGTCTTCTGTAAAAACAGGGAAAAAAACCTCAAGAGCTGTGTTGCAAATTCTCCTGATCTGCTGCCATGCACTGTTATCTGTTTCAGTTTCCTGACCTCTGAAACAGCGTGCCAGACACTTCCCCTTCTGTCTTAATTTGACAATTACGGAGAATCAGTACATGTATTTTATTTTTAATCTTTCAAAATTAATTAAATTCTGGGTTATTTCAGCACAAAAATGTGTTAGGATGGGCTTCACTGTTTCAGGCTGAACCGTCATATTACACACTAGAGCATCTGGGTGCCAGAAATGCCACGTATTTCTCAAGAGCAGTTCTGAGGGACATCTTTTGTACTTCATTTATTTTGCTGCCTCTTCCCCTTGTTCTGTAGTGAGTAAGGAATTGCATTTTCATTTGCCATGTAGTTTTTTCTTAAGTTTTTTTTTTTCCCCGGCTACTTTACATGTTTATTTGGAAATCATTTTCAGTTCATTATTTTTGCGTCTGCGTTTTCAGCTGCTGAACGAGCTGAGCGTTGTGGAGGCAGAGCTGCTGCTGAAATCATCCAGCCTGGCAGGAAGCTACACAACGGGGCTGTGCGTCTGCATCGTCGCCGTTCTGCGGCGTTACCACGCCTGCCTCATCCTCAACTCAGAGCAAACCGCACAAGTCTTTGAAGGGTTTGTGGCAGCTACAATTGTCCAAAAAGTGTTTTTGGTGTTCTCTTTTAAGCAAAAAAAAAATGTGTTTAGGTTCATGTAGTGAGACCAGTGGTGGCGCTGCTGTAGGAGGGCTGTGAGTGAGCTCAGGTGCGTGGAGCGGATGGCTCTGCTCTGCAGCCTGCTCCCCGCTGCCGGGGGCTGGTGGCACCTGCGCACTTTGTAACCTCGGAAAAGGGGGCAGTTGTGTGTCTTCATTTCCTACCTGCTCGCCCCATTCTGCCCAGGGCTCCCCAAGTGTCTCTGTGTCCTCTCCTCCCTGGGGCCCAGGCAGGTGCACAGGGGACCCCAAACTTCGCAGGAGCCCCGTCAGCCCGTAGGCGCAGGGTCTGTGATCGCGCTGCCCAGCTAGTGGTGGGGCTTATATGGTATGTAATGACGAGATGCATTTCTAAGGTGTGTTGGAATGACCTCAGAATGGTTTTATTTTCGCAGGTTGTGCGGGGTGGTAAAGCACGTCGTTAATCCCTCGGAGTGTTCTTCCCCAGAAAGGTGTATTTTAGCTTACCTCTATGATCTGTACGTGTCCTGCAGTCACCTGAGAAGCAAGTTTGGAGACCTCTTCAGGTGGGTGGCACTGGGATTTGTCTCACCACTGCCTAGGCTGTAGACTGATGCAAGCTGCTGTGGTTTCGGTTCAGTCTGCTTTCCATGGAAAATACGCTGTTGCCTTTGCTGCTCTACCTTTACTGATGCAATTCTCTTGCCCGTGGCAGCACAGCGTGCGGTCCTGAGCCGGTGAAGTCCTCGCGCTGTGCGGGTACCTGCGGTGGAGGAGCAGAGGCTGAGCCCTCCTTGCAGCGCCGGGGTTAGCTGAGCCGGTCACTGCAGCAAGCAGTGCTCGCGAGCAGGCGTGGGGCGAGGGAAGCGGGGACCATCGGTGTCGGGTCGGCTGCCTCAGCGCCACGCAGCATTGGGCCCCTCCCCACACTCTGTTGCTTTCGCAGATTGGGATATGACTGATTCGGTTTCTATAATACGTCAGCCAATTGGCTGTGATACATACAACGTTGGATGGAAAAATAACAAAATCGTAGCTGACGCGGCTGTAATATTCTATTAAATATTTCCTTTGATGTGGGGGGAGGCACAAACATGTTTGAGTTTGTGAAGTTTTATGCTCAAATGTTCAGTTCCTTGATTTTTAAATTAAAAAAATATTTTAGGTACCCATATGCTGTATTTTTGGCTCTTTTTAAAGGGGGAGTGGAAACCTTTCATATGCAGATACGTATCTTGTGAGACTTACAAACCACTTCAGTTGCTGTTTCCCCTCCTAGTTTATATACCTGGTTTTGGTTTGCATATTTCAGATTTGTGGTTTTCATTTCATACAGAGCAGGAAAAGAGTTCTCAGTAATTATCTTAATATTTTAATAGGTTTACAAACACATGGGAACAGTAGCATTTAATATGAGAAACACTAGGAAAGAGATACGAAATACAGAAGAACTACGGAAGTGTCTTAGCTGTATGTTCATTTTTCTGCTTAAAACCTGAATTTCAGTAACGCAATAAAAACTTTAACATTTTAATTAATATTAACCTACAATAGCAAATCAAAACTTTATCTAGTAATTCAGAGATTTTAAAGTCTAAATCATATATTAAATATGTGATATACAGCACTTGATTTGAAGCCCCTTTTTTCAGACAAGCGGAGTTAGAAATTCTCTGAAAACTGGTAATAAAATTTATGTGTACGTTTTTAGACAGCTGTGTTTAAGGGCTCGACTCATTTTCTTCTTGGTTTCTTTGCTACAATTGAAACAAAACCAAACCCAGTTGTCTGTACACGGCCGCTTTTTTAGCTCCTTTTTAGCACACTGAAAGTCCAGCTACCTCTCTCTCTCTAAGTCAGTTTGAAATGACAATAAAGTACAGTTCATCAGTGTTCAAATTTAGAGACTTACCTTCCGTATATTGCGGTGCTGCGCAAGTGACTGCTGGTATCATCTGCAGTATTTCTCATACCGGGTTTTACTAACTGAGCTGCATGTTTTGGTTTAGTATGCTTGGTATGTTTAGTTGCACTCACTGAACTTCCTTTTTTTAAATCATTCCTTCACTTTTTTTTTTTTTTTTGAAAATCTTATCTTCTGACCACTCCCCCAGCATTGCTTCTTGTGCAAGTGCGGTGGCCGAGGCTGCTCTGCTCATGCACTCGGTATTGTGTCGGTTGGGTTTTGGACTTTCCATTCTGTGACCCAGAGGGTCCGTGTAGGTGAAGGCTGTGATGGCAGCGTGTCGGGGAGGTGTGTGTGCCCGGCACGCTGGTGGGCAAGATTCATTTGAGGTATGGCGTGTTCATTTTCCACTGGTTGGTTTTCTTTCTTTGCTGTTACACTGGCTGTTAGAGCAAAGGGTTAACCTCGGGCATTGCCCCTCTTGTAGATTAATTATCCTGCTGCTGGCCTCTCCCTGTGGCACTGGAGCACCCCGATGAGGAGCAGCGCTGTGCAGGGGCCGCGCAGTGACAGGGTGTCCCCAGGGCTGCCCTCCGTGCCCCGTGTCCAGGCGCTGCTGTGCACACCGCTCTCCTTCCTCAGGGCACGGATGCCTTCCGCGTGGCACAGCGCTTCTGCTCTCCTTTCATCCTGGGGCCGGTGGAGTTCTAAAACATTCCAAAGGTTTCATGTATTTGAAGTTAATTTCAATTAATAGATTATTTTTTTTTCAGTAATGAGGAAGTCTTCCCAGTTGGGATAATTAGTGAAGTTTGTCCACGTGGGTGTTGTTTCCAGCTGTGGTATAAAACCCAATGCTTGAGACAAATGCTCCTTAGAACATTTCGTGTGTGAAATTTGCATTCTTCACTAACACCTTTTTTTTTTTTTCCCTGAAGAAAGCTAATTAACATACAACTATTCCTAGCCTGGAAAACTTCTTGACCTTTTGTCATAATTGTTAATGTCAAAATATGACCTTTAAGTATCTTTTCTCTGTCTACTGATTTCATCTTTCAAAAAGTTGTCTTTTATGTCACATTATTACCAAATGCAGAGTTTTTAATTTAGGTAAGTTTTCCCATTTTTCCGTAATTAATTCTTCTTACCACCACTGCAGTTCACTGTGCTGTAACTCACAAAGAGAGGGAGCAGCGTTATGAAGCACTGTCAGAGCTCGCTGCAGAGGCACCTGATGCTCCAGGAAGTTATTGCTCGTCAGGAACGACTGTGTGGCCCTTCTCCGGCTGCTCACAGTTGCAGTCATAGAAATGTCACAGGAGTGATTTGGGAACTTGAGCAGGAAAACTTGAATGAAATTGATGTATCAGCCTTATTTTCTGGTAGATGCTTCTTATCAAAAATGAGTTTGAAAAGGTGTACAGAATGGTAACCAAACCAGGATGTTGTAATCCCACATGGTATGAAACATTCCTGCAATTACGCTTTTTGGCAATTCTCTCTTTTTTTGGTCCTCAGTAGTGCCTGTTCTAAGGTGAAGCAAACGATATACAGCAACGTCCAGCCTTCAAATTCCAATTTATTGTGGGACCCAGAGTTCATGCTAGATTTTATCGAGAATCCTTCTGCTCACAGCATTAACTACTCAATGCTGGGCAAGATCCTGAGCGATAACGCAGCCAACCGCTACAGCTTTGTCTGCAACGCGCTCATGAACGTGTGCATGGGGCACCAGGATGCGGGGAGGTAAGGCAAGCCGTGCGGGAGTCAGACCCGGATGGATTTTTACATGGTATATGTGAGGTTTCCTTTCACCTTTTTCAGTTTGTGTTTTGTTGGGTTTTTTTGTTGTTTTTTTTTTTTTCTTTTGCAATTGTTTTCCTTCATTACTCTTTCAGGTTGCTAAGAATTAGCAATGTTAAGTTTCCTCTGAGTTATTTCATTAAATCAGCGTGTGTAATTTAACAGAAGGGAGTAACAAGTAGAAAGTACTCAGTGTAAGACAGTCAGGAAGCTTTTTGTATCAGCAGTTGTGCCATTTCAGACAGAACAGCTCAGCACAATCTTTGCTCATTAGAAGCCTGTAAATGAGGGAAGGTTCTGCATTAGGTCATTTCCTTCTTCTGATACAATCAGTGTTTAATTTATTAAATGTGTAATTTATTTATTATGGATTTTATCTTCATAGGTAATTTGTAGATTTTCAAAAAATATTAAAAAAACCCCAGTTCTATAGGATAGAAGCTACTAGACTTATAACATCTGTCAATTGTATTTTAAGAGTAGCTTGAATTCACGGTGTGCAGTTCAAGTCGATCTCCAATGAGTGGAGTTAAGGGTGAGATCTGCACTTGAACAGGTTGTCCAGCACTGTCTTACTGTGGTTGTCTTCTCACACTGGCAGGTGCTGGCTCCTGTCACAGTCGGTGGAGCTTTGGTCTGGTCCAGCATGACACTTCTGGGGTCTTATGTCTGTTAGATCTTTTTAGATGATCTCAAGGTACTGACAAGAAGTACAGTGAAGAACCCTTGCAGTAAAATGATTTAACAGCAGTGTCAGGGTTTTATACTGACAGTGTGTTTTCTTTCATAATTCAGATGTTCTTCTCTCAGTTGATTCCTTCTTCCAGTGTGTAAATACATAATGTGCAAATGTGGCATTGCAGCGTTGAAGCTGTTTTACCCTGGTTTTCCATTCTGCAAAGTTTGTGATGCAGGCTGAAAGGGACACTGATTTTTGGTTCTAGCCTTGACCTCTGCCCCGGCACACAATCAAATTCCTCTTACACAGTCAAAACCACCAGAACTTGGTGTTCTCTTCTGATTCTGTTCCAGTTTACAGTAAGAAATTCTTAGTCTTGATAGTTAGGCCTAGGTGCAGTTGTAGCTGACAGTCTTTTTTAAGGTCGCTGACAGATCACGAAACTCAAGGAAATGGTGGTGGGTTTTTTCATTCCTTTTCTGATTGACCCCTGCCCAAAGCGTGTGCAGTTCCTGTATCCTTCTCCCTGTTCCCACTGTGAAGCCACCTCTGAAATGTCCAGAGCAGGTCCAGAGGAGGCCACAATAATGGTCAGAGGGCTGGAGCCCCTCTGCTGGGAGGACAGGCTGGGAGAGGTGGGGGGGTTCAGCCTGGAGAAGAGAAGGCGAAAAAGGGGAGACCTCAGAGCCCCTTCCAGTGCCTAAAGGGGCTCCAGGAGAGCTGGGGAGGGACTCTGGGTCAGGGAGGGGAGCCGTGGGACGAGGGGGGACGGTTTGACACTGGAAGAGGGGAGATTGAGGTGAGATATTGGGAAGAAATTCATTCCTGTGGGGGTGGTGATCCCCTGGGGCAGGTTGCCCCGAGAAGCTGTGGCTGCCCCATCCCTGGAGGGGTTCAAGGCCAGGTTGGACGGGGCTTGGAGCAACCTGGGCTGGGGGGAGGTGGCCCTGCCCAGGGCAGGGGAGGGACTGGGTGGTCTTTAAAGTCCCTTCCAACCCAAACCGTTCCATGATTCTATGAAATGTGGGGCATCCTTGGCAGAGCAGAGCAGCTGAGAGGAAGCAGTTTTGTAAGAGCAAGAAAAGGGAACATCTAAATGTGGTCAAACGAGTTTCACTGTGGAACAGAGAAAAAATAACTTGCACTGGCATGAGTCAACTCTGCTCTGTTTTTTAAAATGTTACATAACTCTGAATCATACACTGGATCACACGTTACACAGTGTGCAATCTATGAAGTAAAATTCATTAAAGCCAATTGATTTTGGTGACTCTCCTCCCTCCTAAGCCGCAGTGCTGCTCTGGCACAGGGAGGGAGGGCTCCTGCAGTGAGATGTCACTGGTGACCCGGGGGCTGGGGAGATGTGCACCACACACACCACTTCCCCGTGATGTTTTTGCAGGAGAGAGGCTGGAGCTGGTGTTTGCGTGGCAGCACTGCGGAAAGGCCAGAGTGCGTCCCTGTGGAGAGGGACAGCTCATCTGTCACGGTGGGCTGCAGCAGCGGGGGTTCGGCTGCTCCATCCCTGGGCATCCTCCTGGGCAGCTCAGCACAGGGAGGGAAGCTGGCAGGAGCAGAGGGCGTACAAGTAGGGTTTACACAAAGTAAAGGCTCTATGGTGCTGTAGGTTGGATGGATGCAGGTCACGGGTTGTGTTTTTTCCAGATACTCCAGTTGTCCACAACTGAGTAACACTAGCTTATATGTACAGTAGCAGAATCACATTTGGACATAAACCCCCACCTTAAGTACAGAAACACCAGTTTTTCTGCCAAGTACTGATCTGCTTTGACCTAAATATTGTTTACAAAATAGCTTGCTTCTGTATTAGTTTTTCTCTTCTTTCCTAGGATTAATGACATAGCAAACCTTTGCGCAGAGCTGACAGCGTGCTGCACGGTGCTTAGCTCAGAGTGGCTGGGGGTCGTAAAAGCTCTTTGCTGCTCTTCAAATCATGTCTGGGGTTTCAATGATCTGCTCTGCAGTGTGGATGTAAGTTCAATACTTCTGAAGTGCCTGTTAATCCCACTTACCTAGGGTGCGCTTAGAGCTGTAGTGAGGTTTCTGTTCAATACAGAATACTGAGTACAAATTTAGTCCTGTATCCACTTGAGTTTTCAGGGCTTTTCATGACATTCCTAATTGATTTTTATTCTTTCCTACATCTTCAAGGTTAATGTAGAATTTAGGTGGTGCTTAGAGTTTTCTCTTTGTAGACTTTTTTTTCTTTATTATGGAATGATACAGAATGTCAGAGGTACTCTTTGAAAGGAGCAGCCATGTCCATACACTTTTCCTAAAATATTGATGGATGTGCAAATAACTATCTCTGGTTTAAAGACCCTGTTTTGGTCTTGGCTCTTAGATTGTAGAAGGGGTGGTACGCTTTGCTGTTCCTTACTCACCTGGTGTAAGTTACCACAGTCCTGTTAAAGTCAGCAGTATTATGGTGACTAATCTTCTCCAATATCTGGTTCAATATATTTATCTATCTTTTGATTACATGTGCCCTTAGGAACAGATTGAAGCTGTGTACTTTGGGGACATATTCTTGTCCTGAAGCCAAGGAATAAGTACTGATGTTACCAGCTTTTTATAGAATGATAAAATTTTCTCAAGTTTTTATAAGACTAATGGTTTTTATTATAGGTGTTTGTTAAAATAAAGTTAAGAGCTATCACTGTTTGCCATACAATGTTTGTGAAATGCATTAAAATGTAGCGACAAATGCTTATGTATAAACATTTTACCATTTATTCTTATAGTAAATTCCTTAATAATCGTGGCAGTGGTGTGTGCCCTGTTATGTGACGCCTTGCAATGTTTTTCCTTCAAGGTGAGTGACCTGTCGTTTCACGATTCCCTGGCCACTTTCATTGCTATATTGATTGCCCGGCAGTGCTTTTCTCTGGAAGATGTAGTTCAGCATGTTGCACTGCCTTCTCTTCTTGCAGCCGGTAAGAAAATACCAAGAGGAAAACTTAAAATGAAAAATTTGAGACTTCTTAAGAAGCTTCCATGGATTAAATAAGTACTGTGTCTGAACAGTGTTTTTGTATGGAATGACACCTGTTGTGGATTGCAGCAAGTGTGTCCCTGCAGTTCCCAAAAGGAGCGGCACCAGGTTAGATCAGAGAACCCACACTTGACAAGTGGTATCAGAGTTGCTGACAGCGCACTGTCCCCTTATGTCATGCAGCCTCACTTTCTCCTCACAGCTCTCTTCTGCTGTACCTCTATGCTCAAATGTCTGCCAGAGCTCCTCAGGTTGTGCCTTTCCTTTGGGCATCAGTCTGCCTGACGTTGGCATTTTCTCTTTGACCTCATCGTCTTCGCCTCCAGCCCTGGAGTGCTGTAGCTATGGTCCTCTTTGATGACCACACATTTCTTTTCACTTTCTGCTTGGATTTGTGTTCCTTATTTCTGCTTTGACTGTCAAAAGCCATTTTAACCGTGTATACTTTTCTGCCATTAATTACATCTCTTACTTATCAAGTATCATGCTATTCTTTCCTGGTTTTTAATGACTCAAGGCAATAAATGCTGATTCCTGTTCATGAAATTATTGTATTCCCATTTAAAATGGGGCTGTGAAGTAGACCATATCCAAGTCTGTCACTGTAACTTGTGAGGTCGTGGGCAGATGCCTTATCTCCACATCCCATCTTCCGTAGCCTGTGGAGATCCGGATGCAGAGCCTGGGGCAAGGATGACCTGTCGACTACTCCTGCACCTGTTCAGGACACCCCAGGTCTGCCTCTTTCCCCAGGGAACAGGTAGGTTGCCTGCTGTGTGGTCCTTTCATTTCAGACAGTGAACCTAGATGGTTTTTGATGGCTTCAGATTTCATGTGTGAAAATATCCATAGTGTAAGTAGAAACGATAGCGGGTTTAAAATTACAGATGTTTCGCTTACAAAAAGTTGATACATACTAGTCTTAGTTAGAATCATAGAATGGTTAGAGTTGGAAGGGACCTTAAAGCCCCCCCCAGTCCCCCCCCCGCCCTGGGCAGGGCCGCCTCCCCCCAGCCCAGGTTGCTCCAAGCCCCGTCCAACCTGGCCTTGAACACCTCCAGGGATGGGGCAGCCACAGCTTCCCGGGGCAGCCTGGCCCAGGGGAGCACCGCCCCCACAGGGAAAGATTTCTTCCCAGTACCTCATCCCTTCCCCCTCATCCCATCACTCCCCTCCCTGACCCAGAGTCCCCCCCCAGCTCTCCTGGAGCCCCTTTAGGCACTGGAAGGGGCGCTGAGCTCTCCCCTTTTTCACCTTCTCTTCTCCAGGCTGAACCCCCCCAACTCTCCCAGCCTGTCCTCCCAGCAGAGGGGCTCCAGCCCTCCCAGCATCTCCGGGGCCTCCTCTGGCCCTTCTCCAACAGCTCCGTGTCCTTCTGCTGGTGGGACCCCCCGAGCTGGAGGCAGCACTGCAGGGGGGTCTCCCCAGAGCAGAGCGCAGCAGAGGGGCACAATCCCCCCTCGCCCTGCTGGCCACGTGCTGGGGATGCAGCCCGGGGTGCCGGGGGCTTTACTTGTTTGGGAAGGGTTTTATATGCATGTAAGCCCATAGAAGTTTGCTGAAACTTATTCATTATCAACACCTGGCCACCCAGGTGTGGCATAACGTTGACATAAAGCTCAATCATATTAATACTACATCTTACAAAATAAAATTAAGTTTTAACACAGCATCTGTGTACACTTCAGCAAAGAGGAATACATTTAGAAGAACTGTTCTGCCCTGATAGTTCTCATTTCAGTTTGGAACTTCATTGAAACAATCCTGTGAGCCTGGGACCTGTCAATACTGGTTTTGTGCCAGTGCTGCTGTTGACCATGGTAGCACTTACCACAGTCCCACCTTCCTTCCTGCTAAGTACTGTCGGGGCAGTGACAGCGCCTGCAGTGGGTCATCTCACAGTGATATAGAAACTCACAGGGATACACATCATTCAGTTTGGTAGCCTTCGTGTAAATTGAAATTAAATGTGTTTTTCAATAGGATATAATAGAGCATCTAGCCCAACAGAAGAAACGTGAGGAAATTAGTTCTCAGAATATATTAATATAGTTCTCTTTCATTTTAATTTGAATATTCTGTGGTCTGACCTATGTGTGTTCGCCACAGACCAAAAGAGGAAGGAAAAGGGCAAGGTACAAGCACCTATCAACTAAGAGGAAACAAGCCTGGAAATAACCCATGTTTTGACTTATAAGTATTTCAGCAAATTTGATGACAAGGCTATTTATATGGGAAAATGAAATTGAAAGAAAAAAATGTTTCAGCTCTTAAGTGGTATAAAATTATTCCATCTAAACATAATATTAATTTCTTTTTTAACCAGAAATGAATTAGCTTTTGTTGCATATTTGAGCAAAACAAGTTAAGAGCTGTGAAGAATAACGTCTGAGTAGCAGAAATATGTTACAGGTCCCAGGCTACCCTAGAAATAAAAGTGGGTTTGAATGGATGGGAAAAATCATGTCCGAACTCTAGGAAGTAGTACGAATCAAACAAAAGGTGACCACGTTGTAGTCTTTTCTTATATATAGCTCAGTTAACCACCTCAGAAAGGAGATGGTTCATCCTTCCTTTCTCCCTCCCTCCCTGCTTTTCCGTCGTTTATCTTCGCCTCCAGGTTAGAGGAGGCACACTGACTCCCTTTGCAGTCTGCTTCTGAGCTGCAGAATTAGGCTTAACTGTGCAACAGGCATTTATATTAATTAATTTGGCCTCATTTGTTGGGAAGACTAGGTGAGGGAAGTGATTTCCTAGATCTGTGAAGTCAAAACCAAAATACGCTTCAGTGTCTCATTGAGGTTAAATTCACTGTTTACATGGACACAGTGAAATGACAGGCTCCTTTTTCTGTTTAAATGATCATAGCTTTTTTTGATATTAATACATCATAACCGTGTATCCCAGTTGATTTTAATGACTTACCTGTTGGTCTTCAGTTTCAATTTCAGAAAATTCGGTTCTTCATTCAGTTACTGAACTTCTATAGCTATTCTAGATGAAAAGTGTTTTGTACAAAGGAAATATTAGTTGGTAAATAACCACCGTTTTCTACCAGATTTACTCTTCTTTCCATAGGGAAATTATTTCCTGGAATTCGTTCTTCTTGCGATCGTCACCTCTTGGCTGCTGCTCACAACAGTATAGAAGTGGGAGCTGTGTTTGCAGTCTTAAAAGCAATTTTGATGCTTGGTAAGCTTACGCAGAGCTACGTGTAATGTTTTTGTTCTAGTGTTCGGGTAAAAAGCAGATCATGCTAGTTCGCTTCTCTGGGAATGCTCCTGGGAAAGGAAAACCCTGATGACAGGAGAAAAATGTGGATGTTGTCCGTGCTTCTGTAGCATGTGAGTCCGTTTCCCCCACAGGTCAAGAGATGGGATTTTTCTCTGGTGAGTCAGCCCCAGCTGATGAGGCTTTAAGCAGATGTGACTTTTTCACATTTTGACCCTTACCCTGCCACCAAGTCCCAGTACATTTCCAGCTCAGGCGAGTCCCTCTCTAATAATATAGGGAGGAAGTACGTCCTCAAATCATTTTTCCCACCTTTTTCTGCATTTTAACATAAATCACGTGTGTCTTGTCATTGTGGAAGGTGTGAAAGATCACTGCTTAGCAGCTCTCCACGAACAACAAATGGGTCATTTTTCCAAACAAATAACTGCCCCCAAGCTTCGGTTTGGCTTAAGTTCAGTTGTGACCTATGGTGATGTGTATTTTTGGAGCTCAGTAAATGTCGAGTTAAACAAGCAAGATCTTCCAAATGTGGACAAACCCACAGAGGTATACCTCCAGCTGGAGCGCCATTATTATATTCCCTGTTGACCAGTGTCTCAGAACTGTCTCAAAACCCCCATGGTGCTTAATGATGTGACTATATTGGGAAAGATGTTAATGGCAAAGCTATTGGGGATTGACTGATGGATTTGCGAGTTTGAAATCCATTTATGGCCATTTTCTGTGTTTTGTTGCTATTCAGAGTGCTGAGATTTGCTATTTTTCTTCATTAATGGTGTGTAGTGTGAACACTTGTTTTGCTTCTATGCAGAGATGCGGTTTGGACAGGGTCTGGTGCAGAGTGGTGAGAAGAAAGATTCAGACACACAGTTAATTTGTGCCTTCGCTGCAGCACATCCCCTCCTATACCCAAACATTATATTTGGAAGTGTCTCTTGCTGGCACCCTGCATTAGTTGTTTAAAAACTGTAGTTGATTTTCTGAGGAAAAGCATCAGATAAATGATAGCTGTTGCAGTTCTATGCTGAGGAAGCTTCATGAATACAAGTCTATGCTAGAAAAAATAGTCTCTATCCACAGTGAACGATGGTGCTGCAGTCAGCTGCTCGAGGATGTATTAAATGTCTTAACAAGTTTTATCAAAGTGTTCTGGGATGGCTTTAGCTTCACCTGCGGCTTGGTAGCGGTCTCTCTGTCATATTATTTGCCTGCCAGGTTCTTCCCTCTTGTCCTTCATGGGTGTGGATTGGGCCTGACGTGGTTGCGCTCACAAGCTCATAAGATGGTTGAGTGCAGGGAGGGTGCGGATGGGCTGTTTGCTGCTGCTGTCTGTTCACGTGTGTTGGGCACAGATGTCCATGGGCTTGTTTCCCACACTCTTTGCAGTGAGCTCGTGCTGGGCTTTGGGTTCTGCAGGGCTTGACGTGTCTGCTCTACCAGCCGCTGGGCCTGTGGCACGGGGGTTGTCAGATCTGCCTGGGTTTGGGGGAACCGAGGGATTATAGCTGCTTTCACCTCTCGGGGTACGTTCTACTGCTTTGCTGTTGCTACTTAAAAATCACGTCTATTCTGTCACACGAGTGACAACACTGTTCGTTCAGTCTCTCCCCTCTCTGTCGGGAGTTGCCGCAGCGGGGCGTGCAGAGGGGGTCACCACCGCTGCCGCCTGCCGGGAGGTGCCGTCTGGGTCCGGGCTGGTCTGTCACAGCCAGTCAGGGCTCTGGTTTTGACAAGCTGTTAAATACAAGTTCAGTCTTGTTAAAAAAAGGGTTGTATGCTGTTTGCTTAGGAGTAACCCTAAAGCAGCGCAAACCAGGGTGGGGGCACAGGCGTTGGCTGTTTTTCTTAGCAGTAACTCTACTCAACCCTCATTTTTGTTTCGTCCAGGGTAACGCAGTACCAGGGAGCACAGAAACAGTGACGGGAGAACTGAGTGTGCGGGAGGACCCAGCGCACCGTGGCACTTCGAGCGCTCTGTGTAAATGTGTGGTGGTCTGGGGCTGCGGCCACGGCTGCTGAAGGGCTGTTGGTCTCCTTGGTGCAGCAGTTTGAAATATTTTGCTGGTAGTGGTAGATTTTAGCAGAAAATCCTAGCGTATTGTAACCAGAGGCCATGGTGTGAACGTGCGTGTGTGTGAATGCGCAGATATTCCACGTGGCTGAAGGAAACAGTTTAGCCTTGTCACGTTGTGTTAGTTGTGGATCTTGATAGTACACTGAGGGTTCTTCGAAGGGATGACTATCATATGTGGTGCATCAGTTAAGATCCACAGGAGTTTCTGCTGACTTAAACATCAGGCTGTGTCATGTGGGCTGTCATCATGCACGCTCCTGGCTGGCCTCGCGGGTCTCGGGTACTGTTATGTGCAGCGATTTGGGCTGTTTTCCCCACTACTACACACTCTAGTTGCATCTTCTTCCTTGTCCAAGGTTTCAGGTCTGCAAACACCTCAAACGTGAACTGCTACAGGTATGATGGTTTTTTGCATGGTGTCCGAAGTACTTTTCCTTGCTTCTCTGGCCACCCCTGTTGGTTTCAGGTAGATGGTGGTTGTAGAGCGGTGCCGGAGCCTTGTGGAGAGGAGGTGTTCATTGGTGTTTGCCAGGCTCCCTCGGCGTGCTCTGCCCTTTTACATTCCCAGGAAGATCAGTCTCTCTTGTCAAGAGGTTCATAATAAGGTGGGCTATGGAACCACTGGTCAAAACTTACCTATGGAATGTTAATAAATCAAAGTAAGAGAGAAGACTTGGAAAAGGGACATCTGAGAAGAGCGAGTAACCCAACTCTTCCTTATCTCCCAAAGCAATTCCATACATTCACAGACCTTTTCCTGCCGAGCACGTAGTGACTTTATTTCTGTTTAAATAAACCTTTTCCTGTGTCTGAAATACCCGTTAAAAAGATGCTATGCAAAATGAAGCAAGTGGACAATACTATGAAGACGGTGATTTTTAGAGTCAGTTAGTGCTGCCCGTTCTGAGTGCAGCTGCCCCGGTCCTGCTTTCCTGCTCAGCTGGCCTGTGCCTCCGACGACATCCCCCCGGTCAGCGTGAGCGTGCGGGGGGCACTGGGGCTTGGATGGAAGTTCACCCTGTGCTTCTGTGCTTCTGCTGCACAGGTGACGCCGAAATTGGCAGCAACAATGTCGACTCCTCGAAGAGTGAAGACTTCCATATGAGAGGCTTACTGGATGAACTCAATGAGGATGAGATCTGGGGTTCCTCTCACACTTTGAAGTCATGTGGAAAAGCTGTTTCCATAGAAACCGCTAGTTTGAGCGAGTATGCTAGATATGTGCTAAGAACAATTTGCCAGCAGGTAATCTGTAAAACTACTCTTCTGTCTTCATTTGGAGAAGCAATGTTATTTTATTTGAAAAGTGTAAAATGTATTTTGGTGTGAAATGAAAGCTCAAGTATTTCAATATTTGAGTTCTGTTTGGGTTTCCTGATTTGGACAATTCATACATAGAGTAGTATGTTATTGGGGGCAAGAAATTGCTGTATTTAGTTATTAGCATCTGCCTGTATTTTGTCAGAATTGAGGTATTTTTCCCGCCTGAATCTGGAGCACTTTGAGAAGATGGTGGGACCACTCCGTCAGCTGTCTGCTCAAAGTGCTTTGACAGTAGCATTTGTTTTATTGCAAAGTTGCTTTCAAAGTATAGAAGAAACGGATTTTGAAAAACATGTTGACGGTCTTATACTTTCAGGTGATACTGAATGACAGGAGACATTGCTAATCTCACGTGTTGCATGAACCATAGTTCACTTCAAGTTCTGCACATGGAAAAATCACTGTTCTGTTTAGCTTACCGAAAGTTAATCTTATTGCCTTGAGACTATCTAGTGAGTCTGTTATCTGATAACTTACAGGAATGGGTTGGAGAGCACTGTTTAAAAGAACCCGAGAGGCTATGCACAGACAAAGATCTTATTTTGGATCCTGTTCTTTCAAACAAACAAGCACAGAAACTCCTTCAACTTATCTGTTATCCTCATGGCGTTAAAGAATGCACCGAGGGTGACAACCCTCAGAGGCAGCACATCAAACGCATACTTCAGGTAATGCAGCAGGGAGAAGGTGGAAGGACCACCACTGACTCTTGGTCTGTCATTCGGCAGCACCACCAAGTGACATTGACTTGCCGTTCCTGGTGCAGTCAGGCATTAGATTCTTCTTTAAAGACTGTACGTGCTCACGATCCCCAGTCTCCGTACAAACGTTTTGTAGTGTGACTTCTGGTGTCTTGTTACTTCTGATTCCGCAGTGGTGGAGGAAAGAAGTGTGCAGCACGCTCCCCGTTGCTGCTCACGCTGTCAGGCATTAGGAAGCCCCTGAAGAGGGAGCTGCTTCTAGGGCGGCTGGGGCAGAGGTGCCCACTGTCCCAGCAGGGCTCTGTCACAGCGCTGGGGGAAAGGCTCTCCATGGAGAAGGCTCAAATGCCTTCACAGACACTCCTAAACTGACCCGTTCTTCAAATTCGGCAGCATTAGGGGTGCTTCATTTCTTAAACTACAAAATGGTTTTTCTTTGAATAGAACTGTGAAGAATCAAGTCAGCAATATCTGGACCAGGACAAATAGTCATCAACGTCCTGCAAAATAATCACTTCAGCTGCTGTGTTTACTTTAATCATGTCTAGATGGCCTTGTGCTAAATACAAACATGTCACTTGGATGGCAATGCCATGGATCAATGTAATTGATAATGAGGGAGCAAGTTACATTTTCCATGTTTGTATTTAACTAAACTCAGAATTTGCAGAGAGCAAGGTTCTCATTCAGAAAAGTTGCACAGTTAAAAGTATTGAGTAATGATATTAGCTGCAAAGATTTGGAAGTTAATATACATTCTTTAATAGGTCTGATATTTTGGGATGTCATTAGACTATTAAAAGCAGCAGCGAGCGTGATGATCTGCTTATAAGATGAGGCTTTTGCATGTAACGTATTCAATTATGAGACTTTTTTTTTCTTCAGACCTGTAAAGTGTTGACATTTGTATTTGTATTGTTAATTCTTACCTAGAACTTAGATCAGTGGACTCTCCGGCAGTCCTGGTTGGAGCTGCAACTAATGATCAAACAGTGCATGAAGGAGCCTGTGAGTATTTGTTTTCAAACTTTCTTATCTAAATATTTAATGCAAAAAAGTATGTTAAATTTTAACGTAGTCCATGAGCAAACATACCATGAATGTGCTAGTTTACTTATGTTTTACTGTAGGGTTCTGGGTCTGTGGCTGAAATGAACAGCTTGTTGGATAATATTGCAAAGGCGACAATAGAGGTGTTTCAGCAATCCGCTGATCTAAACAATAACTCTTCTAACTCTGGTATAGGCCTCTTCAATCCAAACTCTGTTGGAAATGCTGACACAAGTAATACAAGACAGAATGGTAAAAAGACATTCCTAAGGTATTTTTTGTAGCACCTTTTTAATTATTTTAGCCAACATGATGCTTAATTACGTGTAGATTGCCTAGACTTTTTTGCACTTGAAACAGGAATGTGCAGAAATGAGTTACCGGAGGGTTACTTCTATTTACTTTTGTGTAACAATAAATATAGTTGCTATTCTTGAATTTTCTGGAAAACAGAATTTGTGACTGCTCAGTCCACAGTAGTTACTCCGTATACATTGTGCCAACTGCTTTGTTAAAGCAGTTCAGTCTTGTAACAGCTTATAGTGGTTGCAAAACTACATGGATATTTTGGCTGAAGTAAGTTTGTTCTACTTGCAGTTCCTCTGAGCGGCGAGGAGTGTGGCTGGTGGCTCCCTTGATTGCGAAACTGCCTACCTCAGTTCAAGGTAGGGTCTTGAAAGCTGCGGGAGAGGAGCTGGAGAAAGGCCAGCATTTGGGGTCATCTTCTAAGAAGGAAAGAGATAGACAGAAGCAAAAAAGGTACGACCTCGGGAGATCCCTGTACGCAGAGCTGGCAGGTATTTTTGAAGGAGGAGTACAGTGAGAACTGGAGTTTGGCTTCACAAAACCCCATTGATTTACTTTTGTGGAGCAGAAGTTTATCAACTCCAAACAGGGTTCAGATTCCATTTAGTTTGAAGAAATATCATTGGTTTCAAAAGAAGAAATGTGAGAGCTTTGTACCGCATCTTCCAGTAGCTATTCTGCATCTCGGTGATGGGAAGTGTTAGAGATTTAAAAGAATAGTCAGAGGCTTGTTGTCTCTTCCCTTCTATGGCAGCAGGCCACTTCTCTTGCCATTAAGATCCCATAATTGTCATAAGATGATCACTTAATTCCTGTTGGGAATTAAGGTCATCTCTAACTTTCCAAGTGCATGAGGATTTTAATGACTTAGTGGTTATTGATTTTCCTTTAGTAAAATAATCTTCCACAGTACCTATAATTTCTTTCTACTTTCTTAAAGTTTGTGACAGAAATTGCATTGATTACTCTGCACAGCAAGGTTTCTTAGCTTCACATACCAGCCATCTTCCTCTTGTGAAGCTTTTCCAAAGCACAGCTGTTCAGAAAACAAATCACTTTCTAAAAGCTTGTGGTATTTGGTTGTTGTATATGGTCCCACCGTAGGTTTCTTGTTCTTGCGTGGTACTAGTGTGCGTTGTCTTTTTGATCACCTTTGCTGCTGGCTGTGCAGTATACTGTCCCTGAGCGTGGGACCAATAACTGGGCTGTGCCACTTTGTAGTGCTCTTGTAAGCCTGTGTTGCATGGATCAAAAAAACACAGGGTTTTTTGACTTATGGTTATTATTAAATTCTGTGGAGCCTTTTAAATCTACTGCTATTTCCCAGCCTCTCTCACCTAGCTTATTTTCCCTTTAAGGTTAGAAGATGTAATTTTTTTCTTTCTGTCGTAATTGCAGTATGCCCATTGCTTTCTGTTGTGCTGGACCCTCCTCGCTCAGCTGGGCTGTTTCTTTAATAAGCTGCTTATGGGCTATATCGACCTGTAAAAGTTCTGTTTGCCATGTTTAGTTTTTCAGTTAAGTACACTTTGTATTAGCTTTATTAATCCATCTCTTCCTTGTCTTTCTAATTCATGTGTAATACCTGCTTGACCTGTTAGGTAAAAAAGACATCTTGCGTTCCGGATCTCCTTGGTCGGTATTTCTGAGCATTTCAGCACTTCTCCATTATTCGCTGGCTCTCTTGCTACTTGCACCAGTAGAAGGGAATATGGAACCTCTCTCTGTCTTCTGTTTCTTTTCCTATGGGAGAGCTCTGCTGTAGGAAATCTAAACTGACCCTCTTTCAAAGCTGAAATAAAATGCCTGTAGAAACTGTCAAGCCCTTCCTCCATGGTGGTTCCTATGCACAGAAGTAAAAGCATTTGCAAAGTTGTTCAGGTTGTAGCAATAAATTACTTCTTTGTGTGCTGTTTGAAGCTTTTCAGTCTCTTCTTGATCAAAGCCAAGCTTTACTACTCTGTGAGTGAGAAAACCAATGACACTGTGGGAAAGTATGAAATCTTACATAGCATATATAAGTTCTTTTTTTCTGTTTGCAAACTGCTTTCTATAGGAGAAATTTGCCATTGCAATAACAACTGTCTTGCAAACTGTAAACTTTTCTTATGGAAATTAATAAGAAAATGAATATGTGTTCCTAGCACGTTGTTCCTAAAATTGGAAAAATCGCTGTTTAACGTGACTTTTGAAAATGCAGACTTTCTATTTTGCTCCTTTTATGGGACCCTGGGATTCTGCCATTCCTTTATACTAATTGCCACCTAAATTGTTGAAGTCAAGTTAAATGCCAAATGAAAATAACTGTTGAAATGAATACTTGTAATAAATACATACATGTATGTGTGGGTATGTATCTATATTGTGCTTATGGATGCATGTAATTTTCAAGGAGCTTATATACCTAAACCAGCAAAAATGGTTGCGTGAGCTGTTACTCGAATCCCTTTGCTGACATTTTCAACTTCTCCTCTTCTGTTTCGCATGTTGTACTTACAAATTCATCTTTATGTATTTCTTTCAGTTTGTCCTAATTTTGCATCTGTAATGGGTACACATTAATCTAAAAAAAAAAAAAAAATTACAAAAAACTGAAAGCCCTTGCTTTGGTACGGCATATCCTACAGCCAGCTCCGGCTGCGTCTCAGTTCACTTACGCTGAGCCCGTGTTAGAGTTTTAGTGGAATTCAGGCAGCTGACGTTCCAATGGGTGCTTGCAGGGGAGACTTACCTGGGATTCACTTCAGACCACTAACATGGATTAGAAAGTTTAGCTGCCTAATCTCCACAAAAATTATATCCCTGCTTAATCACAGTAGCCTTCAAATAACACGTTCGGTGGCTGAGTCAGGCCTTCCAGTGTCCCTGCGGCTCTCGGTCATCCAGCGCCCTGAGCTAGCTGGGTTCTCGGCAATGACGTGCATAATACGTGCGTTTGCACTGGCTGTACTGGCTGGTGCTCTGCCGCCTTGTGTGCATGTTCTTTGGTTCGTCGGCAGGGCTCTAATTCACTAAAACAGAAACAGACGTAGACGCGGGCAATGCCACTTCCAGGAAAAAAATGCAGACAAAACAAGGAAGGGAGTGAGGATGGGAAGTATCAAAATTACTTTACTAATTGACTTCTGTGTTTGCCTCTCTTAAAGCATGTCTCTCTTGAGTCAGCAACCTTTCCTTTCATTGGTACTTACTTGCCTTAAGGGACAGGATGAGCAACGGGAAGGGCTTCTAACATCACTGCAGAATCAAGTTAATCAGGTAAAACAAGCACATAACCATGAGCACCCTTCCTTAGATGTTTTATGTGTCATCAGTTTTATGTGTATACGATGGTGTAAAACCAGGAAAATTACAGTGCAATGCTATGCCAAAAGGAACAGTCCAACAAAGGAGGAATAGGGAGGTGTTTGTTCCTTTTTGTCAGTGAATACATCTTTTTTTTTTTTTTTTTTCTAAAATTGTTACAGAGAAATAATATAATGAACTTGAGTCTGATTTCAGTTCTTTCCAGGAAAAACAATAGAAGATGTTTGTGCTGAGAGGGAGCTTTCTCAGTCTCTAGCTTGATCATAAAAAGTTTTTATAAGTTTGAAAATTTCCTTCATTAGGAAAACCCTTCATCTTCTCCAGCTGGTGCAGATTAAGAGTTTTTCATATTTTAAAAAACAATATTGCTAGTCCCAAACTGGCCCATTGCCTACAGCTCTTCCTTTGGATCCCTTATGCTTACTCACAACCTCTGCTCATTCTGCTCTAGACTTCTGCTCCTGTCTGGTCCATGCTCTGCCCTACAATAGTGCATTAAGATTGTCTTTAAAATGAATACATACAGTGCCCAGTGTAGTGTGTGCATTTCCTTTGTTCTGTCTTTAGTTTCTGTGAATTACTGTGACAGTGAAAATTGATACGTGTAGGGCTGTTACTTTCTCATATTGCCTCTCAGCTCAGGTCCAGGCAACGAAGTAGGTCCACATCCTGGTTAAGGTCATTCCTTTGGTGTTTTTTCCCCTGGTGTTACTGCCATTTGGGCTTCCCTTTTGCTGCGTGGGTTCTCCCCTGACATGCGGCTGGTCCGGGCTCCCTGAGGTTCTGGTCCGTTCTCATCCAGAGACCCCACCAGATCCTCTTGGCAACCTGCATCCAGTGCAAGAGATCTGTTTGCTTCCCTGTGGTGAACAGTTAAGTAGGGTGTTTGAAACAATACTTTTAATAAATGCATAATGAAGTGGCTTATTTTCCTTTTGCTACAACAGGAAGATTTAGTCATACAATTGATAGTGGAGTATCAGCTCTTTACAAATTGTTTTATTCCCCCCACTAGATTGCTTGATCTTCTCTAAGCCTTAAACAGGCACGAGGATAAAAACATTAATAATCTTTTGTGATTCCGTATAAATAATGGTCACAAATACTTAAACTTCAAAGGGAGACCATTCCTTTACTGGAAGAAAACAACCTTAATCAAATGCTTTTTCTTAGATCCTTA